>NC_134825.1:125081372-125410662 GCF_004210375.1 Tachypleus tridentatus
CTGTGCTAGCCGTCCCTAATTTAGTAGTGTAAGACTAGAGGGAAAGCAGCTAGTCATCACCAACCACCGCCAACTCTTAGGTTACTCTTTTACCAACGAATAGTAGGATTGACTGTAACATTATAACGCCCCCCACGGCTGAAAGGACGAGCATGTTTGGCGCAACGGGGCTGCGAACCCGCGACCCTCAGATTACGAGTCGCACGCCTTAACACGCTTGGCCATGCCGGGCCTTTCATGCGTGAATTAAAATAAAAAGACAGTAATCTTTGTTTATCCCATCCAGATGTTAATAAAATTATTAGGAATGTATTGTTTCTTCTTACATCTTAAATGAACTATAAATTATATTGGTGTTTTAGTATCATGCGTTTTAATATCAGAAATTATTCTTCCTTGTTTTTATTATTTTTTAGTCCACAATTCTAACAGCACAATAGCTGAGCATGTTTTTATTTATGACAGTGTCATGTTTGTCACCGTTCGTTCTATCATTTGGACATCTTTATTCTAGTAGCATTAGACAGAACTATGATGTTCACCATATTTTTTGTTATTTTTGGTAAAATGTATTTTAAATTTGTATGGGTCTCAGGATTAAACATACACCTTATTTATATTATTCTTTATAGCTCAGCAATAGACTTGATGGCTGATAATCCTAAAATTCGCTGTTTGAAACATGCATTAAGTACACCACAGACATCCCACTATCCAGCTTTGTGCTCGACAACAAACAAAACGTTTGCTAAAATGGTGTTCTTATGTTTATAACTTTTATACCCAAAGGTTTATATTGTAAATAATCTGTTTTTTATTATACTAAATTTGATTACGTATTGTATGCAGAAATAAAATCAGTGATATACAAGTTCTAATATCTTCTGTTTTATCTTTATCTTATTTAGATTTCTTAATGTGAAATACCTATACGCTTACAGCTCTCTTTACTTGTTCATCTAAGTCGCAATGTTTTCATCGTTTACAGTTCTTTTTTTTAAATTTTGGTCAGAAAGCCAATTTGTTTCACTTAATATCTTATTATTTTAATATTCGATATTGTTTGAGCAGTTTTAATTCTTCGCTAAAATATATGCATACTGTCACTCATCGTGAATATTTTTTTATTTGCGTATCCTGGTAATTTTTTACTTCTGACCTAATATTGCAGTACACAAAGTAAATATTGCAGGTATCAAACAATCGTTAATTTTGAATGCCTGTGAAATAATAGAATATTTACAGGTATAGTTCTCGCCTATAGGTAAACTGTTCTAAGGTATTCAAAACCCATGACAAAAATCATTTCAAATATCATGTTTTTAACAATATCAGTGAATCTGACTCTGATACATTAACCTTTCTTGTACTGGCAGTAGGAGATCGATGCACTTTAAGCAGATGCTTGCATCTACGACGTGACCGTAAAGAACGTTTCGCAGTTCATCGCGTCACATTTCCCAAATGGTATCGCTCAGGAGAGTGAAATTGCAAAGGGATGGTAAGTGTATCATTTAGATGTCAATGGCTTAATTGTTACATGTTGCCACCAGGAGTGCCACTGCGATCTGATGTTAGATCAGTCATAACATCTGTACAAAATGTAATCCTCCAGCCTTCACAATGAATTAACTGCATCATTGTGACAGTGGATATTATAAAAACAACACGCATCTTATTGTGTACGCTGGCCACTTCCCGAATAACTGGAAGTCTGGAATTGGCGCAACGTTTCCCACGGTACACGCGTGATTTCAGGAAACCCCTCTCTCCCAACAAGAAATCGGATGATGTTAAGTGGTTATTAACCAGAAAAGTAGCGCGAAATTATTATGTTCCGAAAATTCTCCCACAAAACGATTTCACTTGATTACCAAAATTTGGAAAGGGCATCATCATGTCTGGACATTGTAGTTGTTGTCGTTGTAGCACGAGGACCATATTGCAAAAGTGACTGCATATGTTTTGCAGTCCATTTGCTGGTGGTTCTTCAGAAAATTGCGGCCCAACAGCAAAGTTATCTGTGAGACCACAATATTACCTTACTTTCATGTGGGTATGTAGGAAATGTTACATGCGGATTAGTTTCAGATCAGATAATGCTGTTGCGCGTGTCGAAACTTCCATAAAATGAGAAGTATGCTTTATTAGTTTTTAAGATATCAGTAGGCCATCAGTCGATTCGATTTTTTGCCTTCCCAAGAACTGCAACGCAAAGTAACCACATAGGGTTAAGCCTGTCTCCTTCAGTGCCCATAAGGAAACATCTGCAAATTTAACCGAGACAGAATCACCGACAGCAGAAACTGGCAAATCCAGATATTGAACAACACAACGTGCTTCTCGAAATGGTGCACCCGTGTGCCAGCTTGTTCTGCTATGGCACTACGGACGACGATGACAGCTTCAGTAGGTGTCTGCCTGCCCGTGCTTATCATAAATACAACCAGGGAACTGTAGATCCTCTATAAGTATTGTGCACTCATTTTATTACGTTCTCTTAGAGCTGCCTCAACACTGCATCGTTTAGTGTGACAACATTTACCCCGCAGGTCTGCGTTGGGTGAATTGGCTGCCCATTTGTACCCATGGGAAACACGCGTATTAAACAATAGTAGTTTTTTTTTTCATTTGTATTCGCAAGACGTCCATATTCATTCTCATCATATTTAGACTTAACTGATGTAGGCTGTCTAAAAATATATCTTATCATGTCTATAAAATAATCATTCCTACGCCTTTGTATACCATCGTGCTTGAAGTCTAAATATCAGTCTTAATTGTTTCACGTAGTTGGAACGTTTATCGATATATTTATAACACCTTATGCAAATTTACGTTTTTTAAATGTCGATGGTACTATATATAGGTTTATGTTTATCCTGGTATTTAAATGTGTGTATGCGTATTTTTTCTTATAGCAAAACCACATTAGACTATCTTCTGTGTCCATCTCGGAGAATCCAGCCCCCGATTTTAGCGTTGTAAATCCGTAGACTTGTCTCTTTCCTAACGGGGAGGATGCGATGTATTTAAGAGGTTCATATTTCCAGAAATAATCGTATAATAATTAATGTTATCACACCACATAAACAGTTAATCTACACGAGTACATTATTTTATTTGTTAGTGCATTATGTAGAGTTTTATCCACTCGTTTCTTTAAATTAAATTCTTCTTCTGTTCATTTACAAAACAACAAGGGTCCGACAGGGCGCTTCATTTGCAATCGGATGGTCCAGGTTCAAATCCCCTTTCAACCAAGCATATTTGCTTTTTCAGGCGTGGGTGCGTTAAAATGTGACGGTTAATTCCACTGTTCATAGATAGAAGACGTGACTGGGGAACTATGACTAGCTGCCTTCAGTGTTAAATTAGGAACGGTTAACACAGAAATCCCTCGAGCAACTTTGCCCGAATTTCAAACAAAACAATAATATATTCAATAGTTGTTGTTTTTTTCACAATAGGTTCAGTTGCTTTATTTTTCTGTTGATATTTTTAAATGTATGTACAGCTTGTACCATTTGTTATAAATTTCTCGAACTACTTTATATCGTGTTAAAATATCTTCAAAGTATTAGGTCTTCCTGGTGTGACGACAACAGTGCACCTGACATAGTGAGAAGCAAGTATTAAAGACATACATATGTATCGGAAGCTTGTTCATCACCAAACTCCGTAACTTTATTTGCCTTTTTTCATAAAATCATTCAGTTTGGTTTTTGACTTATACGCAAAGCTGCACGAAGGCTATCTGCGCTAGCCCTCCCTAATTTAGCAGTGAGTGTGTATGTGTGTTTTCTTATAGCAAAGCCACATTGGGCTATCTGCTGAGCCCACCGAGGGGACTCGAACCACTGATTTTAGCGTTGTAAATCCGTAGACTTACCGCTGTACTAACGGGGTGCAACGAATAGTGGAATGGCACTTTGCATAATAATGCCCCAACGAACACACTACCTACATGGCCCTGCCGGGCCCGTAATCATTCGGTTTGCACTGTTTTATTTAATAATACACATTAAACTATACTGGCATATATAGGAATACTGAATAAGTCATATTATATGATTGCTACTAATAAAGATACATTGACTTACACTGTTATGTTCTATCTACAAATAATGGCTTCTCTACATTATTTTAATTATAGTATTTAGTACATCATATTGTTTTCTCTCAGATTATATGATGAACTGCGCCATTTTCTGGGTGTTAAGAATATAACAGTATTAAGTAGAAAAAAACAAGACCTCTTAATTTTCCCATGGTATTCAGTGATAGCATCATTCCTTCTACAGATAGACCTGGTGGAGCCTACTGCTTAACATGTCTGACCCTTGATCCAAGGGTTCGCGTCCCATTGGCACAAAATCGCGTTCCGCATTTTAAAGTAGTGTGTTCGCTTTAAAAGTAACGGGTAAAATCTCACTATTCAATAAGAGTAGCCCAAGGATTGACGGCGGGTGCTGTTGAGTAACTGCCTTCCTTCTAGTTGTCAGTTCAAAATTAGGGACGACAAATACAGATAACCATCCGACATCTTTGAGGGAATATTCCAAAATAAACGTTCTCAGGTAATTCACATAACATTACTATTTCAGTTCAACTAACATCACTATATGTTTCATTCAAGAATGCTCACATATTAATTTTAGAATACTCACATAAGAACATTATTCCATTTCAGAATACTAATATAATAACATTATTCCATTTAATAATACCAAGATAGTAACATTATTCCACTTAAAAATGCTAATATAATAACATTATTCCATTTAAGAATACTAATATAATAACATTATTCTATTTAATAATACTAATATAGTAACATTGTTCCGTTTAAGAACACTCATGTGACAAGACTGTTCCGTCTCTGATGCACATCGTTGGATGTATCAGTCGGTATTCGCTAACTACACTTTTCTACTAACATTTAGGAACCCAAACTATTACATGGAAGAAAAATTCATTTTAACAACACTACTTCACCCAAAAAATCTCGGAACGAAAATAGACCATCAATAAATTGTGTGTAAGAATATATATGTAAAAACGGCTCGTTTGGGTTGAGAAAATTTTTTACGTAGAGAATTGAACAACGTTTCGACCTTCTTCAATCATCGTCGCTCCTCTACGTAAAATATTTTCTCAACCTAAACGAGCCGTTTTTACATATATACTTCTCTCTACAAGTGGGTTTTCTCGACATCACTGATTGTGCGTAAGAATACCTTTAGGTTTCAAATTTAATAATAAATACTGGAAAATGTCAACATTATTACATGATAAATATGAAAATGGGCCACATTTACCTCGAATGTTGAGAATACTTTTAAATTTCCATATTTAATCATAAATATTGGACAATGTCAACTTTATTACGTAAAAAATATGACAGTGGGCCATATTCACATCGAATGTTGTATTATTCAATTTTCTTTTCATACTATTGTACAAACTAGTTTACGTTATTTATATTAAGGTATTAATTTTGGCCATTACATTTCTTCTCTAATTTATTAAATCTTAATATAGAAGTTAGTTAATCAGCCACTGGATGTTATTGAGCTACCTAAACATATCCATTTAGACACATTGAAAACTGAAAACATTTTTGACCATTTAACGTTTATGGCCACTGAACGGTATGTTTCTGTTCGGATATGCAAGTTCGATTATTAGACGACGTTAGCGACACCTGCGATGTAGCTTCCAGGAAGGTGACTCTGTGAATGTTATCAATTCTTGTGTTTAATGGCGAACCAAATGAACGAAGAACTTTTATTAATACGTTTGTTTGTTATAAATATATATATTTCTTTTATCTGAAATAAATGTGCACCGAACTACTGATCGTGATAAACTTGAATATTATTGTTCACAGTATACTTTGGTATTTAACAAACATAAAAACATGAACACCCAATAAATGTGTAAAACGACACGGACTATATTGTATCTATTTGTTAACTCTTTTTTCAGGAAAGCGCAAACGTATAATGAAATTTTACTACGCAATCAAACATCATCATATATACTATAATATACGTACATACAGTCATGTGAAAAAGTTAAGACACCCTATGAAAGCCTGTGTATTTGTGTAACATTTTTGGATATATAGATGAGATGCTGTGGGGTAACTTGAAACGGGCTGTACATGCAAGAAAGCCCTCAAA
Organism: Tachypleus tridentatus; assembly: GCF_004210375.1. Lineage (NCBI taxonomy): Eukaryota > Metazoa > Arthropoda > Merostomata > Xiphosura > Limulidae > Tachypleus > Tachypleus tridentatus. Next base: position 125,087,561 of record NC_134825.1, read on the forward strand.
CATCTCACAGCTAAAGGAATTCTGCATTGAGGAGTGGGGCAAACTTTCTTCAGATCGATGTCAGAGACTGGTAGATGGCTACAAGAAGCGTCTCACTGCAGTTATTTCAGCCAAAGGGGGTAACACTAGCTATTAGGGGGTAGGGTGCCCTAACTTTTTCCTCAGTTAGAATATGCATTTTTGTAGAATTACATTTACAGAAATCTTGAAAAGTCTTTTCTTCAGTTTTAATTGTTTAGTTATATTCCTATAATCTCTCAGTATTGTTGAAATTGAGATTAAGTATCTATATATCCAAAAATGTTACATAAATACACAGACTTTCATAGGGTGTCCTAACTTTTTCATATGACTGTATCTGTGTAAGTGTAATACGTATTTTTATGTATCCTTCTTTTTTTCCCATGCCAAATATAGATCAAGTTTCCTACAAGCTGTTATATTCTTTAAATATGAATGGAAATACGGAATTACGGGTGAATAATTTTGTTTCAATGTCTCATCAAACTTTTTGGAGACTATGTTTACAAATATAACACGGAAAAAGTAAAATATGGTTCTCTCGTAATGAGTTATTGCCACGAGGGGGAAACAGAAACCAAATTGTTTGCAATAGCGGAATATTGTGTCTGTCTCTTAAACACATGAATTAAGAGTTAAGTGAAATATGTTACATAAGTAAAAAAATGTGGAAATGGAAATTATGCTTGTGTTAAAGTTTTATTTATTCAGTCATTTCAGTTGGCCCACAAAAACAAAATAAGTTCTTAGGTTGCATTAAAATGAAACAGAAATGTGGCATGCAGAATTAAATATGTTCCTCAGGACGCGCTGTAAAACATGAATTTCAAATATATATATATACAGGGTGTTCGGAAAGTCACTGTGCACTTATATATTTATTAACAGACATGTTTCAGTATAGAATACAGGAGGTAAATATGAATGACAATTATAAACAATGTTGAAAATGGCCCCCGTTGGCATTAATATAGGCCTGGATCCTTCTTATTTGGTTTCTAATCACCGCTATAAGTTGCTGGCTTGAAATAGACTGAATACAATATGATTACAGAACTGCACAGTGACTTTCCGAACACCCTGTATATGTGTGTGTATTTCTCCAGTAAGTAGCTAAAAAGATTTAGTTAACTTTTTTTTTTACATCAGTACAATGCACATGTAGATGTAAAATATTTCCATCTTAATTCATTAAATGATCACCAGGAGAGCGTCAAGAAAGTTTGCCAGTTATAAGGGAAATACTTTAAGAAATTAGGACAGAAAGAATCAAAACTTTCTTGAAGTTATGAAACATTTTCTGTACTACTGTTTATTTTTATTTTTTTGTTATATAGTACCTGCTTTTCTTTCATTTGCCGCTAGAGGCCCTTGACGGTATGATGACGGTAAGCAATAATAATGTTTGTTATTAAACATAAAGCTACCCAACGGATTGACCGTGCTCTGCCCACTGCAAGTGTCGAAAAACGATTTTTGGCATTATAAGCCTTCAGAAAGCTAATAAACATTTGCTTAATTATGACGCGTAAGGGAAACAAAAAAAATCATTTCTGGTTCCTGTTTATCCGATCAAACATTAAATCCAGATATTCCGTGTCAGGGAATATTAGTAAAGACAAGAATTACACATTGAAACATGAACACTATGTACATTTTGTTTTATGAAAAAGGTTTTATTTATGAAATACAGATGGTTTTAAGAAATAAAATAAGTTCCTTGCAAAACTCAACGTAATGACTCAACCTGACAAATCACAAATGGCGCTTGTAAGACCTCTTAACCCTTAGACGGCGGCCATTAGCAAATGATGCTGCTACCTACAATATTCCTGCTGTTTAAGGGTTAATACTGCTTGTAGCATTTTAACCACTCCATTTTAGTATCAATCACGATTATCCGCAGTGTAATAAGAAAACAAAATAAAATTATTCGGAAACACTTTTGTGTGTGTTTATTTTTTTATTTAGTTATTTCTCTAAAGTAAAGCAGATAGCCTTAAAATTAGTATAATACATGAAAATAAAAAATTAGAAAAAATAAGTTCCATTTTTCTTTATTCTAAGCAAACACTTTTTTAAATTACATCTTTATTGACAGTAAATTAAACAAAGCGTCACAAAATTTCAACTATACTCTTTTTTCTCATTTGGTTATTTTTATAAAGTGGTGAAGGGTTGATGTAGTTAGCCTTGAAATCAGTCATTTTTTCTAATCTTTATTTTTATGCATTATAAATTCCATTTTTTCTTTATTCAAAGCAACATTTTTTATATCTTTATTTACCGTAAATTAAACAATGCATTACATGACTTCAATTACAGTTTTTTTGTATTTGGGTTTTTCTGTAAAATAGTAAGAGTATGGTGATGCAGTTAGCCTTGAAATCAGTAATTTTTGCTAATCTTTATTTTCATGTATTATCAATTCTATTTTTTATTTATTCTGAGCAACGCCTTTTTTAATCATATTTTTCTTGACTATAAATTGAACAGTGCATCACGTAATTTCCACTATATAACTCTTTGTATGAGATCTGTGAAACAACCGCTGTAAATCTTCAATAATGATAAACTAAAAAACACGCTATTCTAACTCTATTCAAGCTAACCTAAAACTAAGTTATTATTTTAGTTCAAACTACGAAATGGATGGCCGTATACCAAAACTTTTTTCATGAATATATATTTTCATATAGCAGGGAAACTTGTACTTGGTTTAACTTTTTCATTTAATACAAGCTTTTATTTTCTCATTACAAATTTGATATTTTACACATTTCACTGCTCCAACCACAATTAGCTCTCAGTTTCGTGTTTCATCGCATGATTTTAGCTTATAGAAACTGTAATTTATCAGTATTTTGTTACTTTATTGTTATCCCAGATTTACTAGCTTTATCCGATACAAATATTAATTTACTATCAACGCTTAAGGCACTGACTTTTATAACCACAGAATGTTTACAAACTCCTATTTAAAAAAATAACAAAACACACAGACACACCAGAACAAAATTTACTAAGGTCTTGTTAAGAAAGATAAATTTGAATACTTTAATGGTTCTGATGTGTTTAATAACCCACATACAACGTAAATCTAATAAAAGAATGTCTCTTCCACGAGATTTACATTACCGAAGTATACCACGAATAAAAGTTGTATCCAGACAGGTTTTTCTTCTCCCATGTCAACTGTCTTCTCAGAACCTCAATACAAGCAAACAGTGCGCCCGCAGCACACCCGCTTACCCCGGTCGGTGGCTTCCGTTCTTTCTAGCAGCAGTAAACAGCTTGCCGACCGTACCCAACGTAAAATGATATACCTGAAAAGAGCCTATTAGAGCAGCACAATGGCAAGTACGAGATTATGCCTACCGAACACTGGGAGGTACTTAGCTGGGTCATTGTTTTTGGTAATGGCCTTGGTATATTCACTGCAATGAGGGGAAAGATAGAGATAAATATATAGGTACACTTAAGCATAGCTGGAGGCTAAATGTTCGGGGGCTGACAAGCCTCGTTGTCGGACACGTTAGGATTGCAACCGGCAAATAACATACGAACTCATCCAAGACCGGTGCTAGACACCCGAAAAGCTGCCGCAGTCGCCTCTGAAATTGACAAAAACAAATACTAACGACCCCTCAAGCACTTAGGGGCTTACGAGTGAATCATACACGGCGATCGTCAAGACTGTTGCCGCCAGACTCGCCACGATGCTACCGACGCATGCGCAGCCCTAGAAAAGTGTTAACAAATGTTGTTCTAGCCAAAAGCGTACAAACACGTACATACACGTAGAGTTAGTCCGGCGCTAACAGAAAGGTAAGCTCCTAAAGCCCGCCAAAACCACTTCAGCTTCTCAGAGAGGGATATATTTAATGCGCGGCTTCAAAGCCACAATCAGCAAACAAAACGAGCCGAGTACAATTTGGCGTGTCAATAGGCTAGTTAGGCTACTTAACGAACACCGAGTTAGATCTTAAACAAAGAAGTGAGAGATGCGTAGATGTACTTACAAAGCCGTGTTTGTCCGAGATGTTGTTGGTGAGTTTCAGCTTGTGGAAGGACACCACCTTCTGCATCCACTGTTCCCCTGTGCTGGGTGAGTCTGGGTGGATGTACATTCGCTTGGGCATTTCCGGGTCAGCTTTACCGGCCACCATCCAACGGCTGTTGTGGAACTTGTACCTGCAGTCGTCATCCACTACAATGTCCATCAACATAATGTACTTTGCCTTCTTGTCAAGACCGGACACTCGGACTTTGAAGGCAGGGAACATCCTCCTGGACACATAAAAAAAAAAGAGAGTGTGAGAGAGAAACTTATAATTTTACAGTTCATACATCAGTCGTTAAATACTTGAGTAAGTTTTGCGCTATTTTTCGGTGTTTAGATCTCTGATAAAAAGGTTACTCATTTGTAATTTGTATATGTTATAAAAAAAATCCATATTTGTTAAACTACGGGTCATATTCGCATAGCTCAATCGCACAAACAAACTTTAAAAAACATAATTAACACAAGGAAAAAATAACAGTTATAGTAAATGTTTGTCAAAGTAGAGTGGAGAAACTCTGAATATTACGTATTGTATATTTTTTATTTCTTCGAGCCGGTCATAGCCTAATGGTTAAAGTGCTCGAACTGTAAGTTCTCGGATTTACACTTACCGGTTAGTTCCAGAAAGTACGCGCTTCACACTTTGTGGCTATGGGTGTGCTATAAGAGTGACAGTCAAATCCCGCTATTCGGTCAGATAAGTATACCCCAAGAACTGTTGATGGGTACTGTTGACTAGTCGCTTTTTAAAATGTGAGATATCTACCATCTAGCACAAAGCCTTTTTATAGTTCTGAGCGTAAATTCTCAAATGTCAATTAAAGTGGTTCTAATCTCGAATTAAAAAAACTATCTGTAATGTATATACATACAAACAGTAATGCCATATTAGAGAAATGAGGTTCTGTGGGTAAGTAAAATGTCAAACAACACAAAAAAATATGTTTTACTTTAGAAAAGCATCTACTTAAAAAGACGGACGCTTATGTGTGCGTAGCGCGAGAACGTTAAGGGTAACGTACTTATTTCGAGTCTAACGCCACCCTGTTTATCGGCTCTTCAAATAGACTACCCTTTCTGTTAGGTCAACTATACCAAACAAATCTCGTTTGTTAATAATATACATCTCAAAACAATAAATATAGCACGATTTTAATATTTTACTGTGTCTTTTAATCAAAACATTAACTCTGTTCATTACGGTCCAACAGAGAATATCTGATCTTCACAGAAATTCCACATTTACAATACTTGGCGCATAAATGGACGGTATGCATCTTCAGAATGAAAATATATTTTATTGTCTATCTGCCTTAAAATAAGGCGTAACAAATAACACACTCCGAAGATTTCTCACGCTTATGACTTGTTACTCAGCAGTCCTAGATGGCTGTGATCCTCCCTAACTAACCAAGGAAAATGGTGTACAGTTGTATGTACACTTGCACAATGATGCAAATAACCCACAGTACATTCAAATCTATGAGAAAATGTCCAGCTTTAAAACCCACATCCTTCTTCTTGTGCTCCATTTCGTCGAACTCACAATTGTGCACGAGCTCGTTCACGTGACTTCAACTGCTTGTCTTATCAGAGCTCCGTCCTGGTACAAGGCTTCCTCTTATATCACTGAACCCCCTCACACTTTCAAAGGAATAAATAGGAAGGCCACAAGTATCATTCTGATCACATTCATGGTTATTAAGAAATTATAATTCCACAGAAGGGAATGCGTTCTTTCTTGTGTTGGATTATTTACGTATTTTACATTAAAATATGTATGCTTAGTTTTATAAGCCTAGGACTAAAAATTGTGCGATGCAAGCATGTTTAAAAATAAAATAGATGATGTAAGAGTATCCAGAAAATAGTACTTTGGAACATAATGAGTCTTTAAACAACACGTGGAAAAAAATACAAACAGCTATCTCTCCGTTAGAGATTACCACGTAGTTCTTAACCGCAAGCATTAAAACAGGAGTAAATAATTATCTGGTGGTTTCACAGAAACTCCCCTTGAATTTCAGTAAAAGAAGAAAAAATGAAGCGCTTCACACTTTTGGTATAAATTAAACCATACTTTTTTTAGTAATTGCTTTTTGGGTACAACTTCAATACTTAAAACTGTATTAAACACCTTGGAAAAATTTTCGCGATTTACTCAAGCTAAGCCATTTAGAGACAGACGTAGGTAATTGTGAATAATTAAACTGAATGTATTAAAGTTACTGCTTTACACAGTAATCTAACCTACAATCAGGTAAGCGATCTAATGACATCGATGTGGAATTGCCTAGATTTAACTAGTTCAATATTTTGGTTTATTCGTATTAAACGTAAACAAGCATGTAACATTATAAAAAAACAAAACAATTCCTGTTTACTCTGCAAAATTTAAATACTTATACAAGTAAGAGTAAACCTTTACAGAGAACACACATTACTTTAAATATTCACTAATTTTCTATATAAAAAGCGAATTCGCCTTGCGAACTTTAAAGAACTGTTTAGTTTTACTAAGTATACAAAGCTCTAAAATAAAATTTATTTTTAGACTCGAAGAACTCCTAGATCCACCTGTTGGCTTTATCACTTATTAAAAGTTCCTCAGTGGTACGTCTGCGAGCTTATACCGCTAGAAACTGGGTTTCAATACTCGTGGCGGACGCAGCACAGATAGCTCTTTATGTAGCTTTGTGCCTACTAACAATCACCATCACTTATTAAGGAGGAAATGGGTCATTGTTTGATCTCTTGTAGAGGGCGCTTCTCCTTCTTTGCTCTCCTTCCCCCCTCCGTGTTGAGCAGTGTTGGTCAGAAACTTTGCAAAGAGCGAAGCTAAGATCGTCTGAAATGTCACTACAGTGACCAGAGTGTTAAATGAAAAGTAAACGTTACCACTTGACTGTTGACATCTGTTTACGCTCTCTTTAAGATTACCGGCGGAACAAACGAGTGTATTGGAGAACTCTTAACGTCTTTTTCAGAAGCAACTTGGACTTTGAACAGTTCGATTGCTCCATTACTTTAAAGTCTTTTTCTAATCGTCTTGCTTAATATCATCTATCATTCGCATTAACTGGATGATGATAATGGATGAAAAAATACGCGTAATCAAAATGCGAAAGACAAATCTACGAATACTTGTTAAACTTCTTGGTTTTCTGCAACCGTTATACAACAAATTCACATTTTTAATCTAAACCTAAAGCACATTTTGTGTAACCGTGTAATAATATGTATTAGTTTATTAGCTTTTACGAAAACTTACATAAAGAATCATGAACATATAATTACAGACTTTGATACCATATTGATTACATCTTGCCCTCCAGTTAACCTCAAGTGAACAATGATCTATACATGCAAACAACGTTCTTTTCATAATCAGTCACACAGTCGTTGCAGTTCTAAATCAAAAGCGATAGCAGTTTATTCCAGATAAGCAGTCACACAGTCATTGTAGTTCTAAATCATAATCGATAACAGTTTATTCCAGATAATCAGTCACACAGTCGTTGTAGTTCTAAATCATAAGCGATAGCAGTTTATTCCAGATAACTGGTAGAACAGTAAAAAAATTAATAAATAAATAAAAATGAAAAAGTGCATAAATTGTCTCTTGTGACTAAAAGCAATAAGACGACCTACAGTAGGTTAAACACATCAACACGTAACGAAATCGGTTATAAAATGCAATCGTTTGCAAATGCGCGATTGCGCATCCGTTGGATTATTTTTGCTCCAAATAATGAAGGCGTCAAGTTGATACACAGTATGCAAACTATACCACCGTTAAGATACTTTCTTCACGTTTAACGGCGCACACAGACACAATATAATTTCAAAAAATTGCCAGAACACCATTTACAGAGTAGGAAACGATATCTAATGGAGGATGTTACAAAAAATAAATAAATTTTTATTACTAGCAGGTGGGTGTGAGATTCCCATAGTTCGGAACGAAATTTAGTACAAATTACACCGCTAACATGCATCAACACTGATGCACGGCTACATGTTTTTTATGCTTTACACGTGCAGTTCGTAGACATTCACATCAGACTGGTAAAAATAAACCTGCCGCAGTTCTTGTACAAAACGAACTCGGTATATGATTACCATTTCAGAGGACTCAATTATCACGCAATCACTTCAGTTTAAATGCTTTTATATTTATTCAAATGTGAATTTATTAAATCGTTTTATAATAGTACAGGATATTTATATGCATAAGTTGTATATTTATTAAAATAACATTATTTTCAATGTAAACGTGAAAAAGTAACATTAAATGTTGTTGTGAATTAAGCACAAAGCTACACAAGGGGCTATCTGTGCTCTGCCTACCACGGGTATTAAAACCCGGTTTTTAGCCTTGTAAGTCCGCAGACATACCGCTGAGTCACTGGGGGGCGGTAACATTAAACAATATTAGCTTTTGTTTCTTGTTATTTTTTCCAGTGTAAGACCACACAGTGGGCTAACTGTACTCCGTCCACTGGGGAAAATCAAAGCCCCGAATTTTACAACATAAGTCTGGAAATTTACTGCCAACACATCGGGGTATGGCTTAGATATTACAAAGAGCTACAAACCGTACTAACTGTAATAGCTTAAACGTTTTAAAGTGTGTTATTTTTTAGTTTGGACAATTAAAAAGAGTCAAGAGTTTATGAAAACCATAATAGTTTCTTTAAAACACTATTATGTAATATCATCTGTACTGACTTTGAATAATTTGCTTGTTATAAAAATCACGGTTAAATTGCAAATTTTTTTGTTGTTAGTTTTTCAAACACTTCTTGATTTATCCACTGCAGATGTTAACTCATAATGTACTTAAAAATAATATTTTAAATATGTATTTTGTCTCTCACAAGTTACAGTCTAGGTAGGAGATCTCTCGTGTGGCACTCTAACTCTTTAACAGCTGGGCCCTAAATAACCAGGTGGTGAGAGCGCTTGACTAGTAATTTGCGGGTCACGGGTTCGAATCACCGTCATATCAGACATGATCAGAAAAACATAGATATAGATCTACTTCTGTTTTTAATATTAGCTGCGATAATAACCGGTGTTATACTATCAACTTATGCAATGTATGTGTCACTCTAAAGCACATGTAAGTTCTTTTTGAGCTAATTGGTGAATTTTAATCTGTACGTGAAAGATAGTACAATACTCGAATACAAGCCAAAATACACGGAAGTGATATAAAAAACTTAAAGACCTTTTTACTAATGTTTCCATCGAACTGTCCAGGAAGTTTCAAAATTATTTACACCTACAGAAAAAAAGGCATGGTTCTGTGAAATGTAATGATAGAATAACATCAAGCCATGAAATGAGCTTTATTGGATAGTTATGCAATTACACTTTAATACTAGGTGCACTTCTGAAACGTTTAAAAAGCTAAAGCTTACATTCAGTGTTCTTAAAGTTAATAAAAAAAACTCACAGATTCTGTTGAAAACTTGAACAATTCTGAAACTTATCGATACAACTATAAAAGATGAAATAGACAAATGTTGACCAAATAAAAGCGAAGCAAGGTTATTATGATGATACACTGAAATATTCCAAAGCTTCAACAACTTCCAATTAGTTTCAAAGCCCTGACTATTTTAACTTTTGTAGATAATTTCCTGTTTTAAAAGAGCTTAATCTAAAACGACTTATTTCATAGTATTCTCTCTGAATCAGTAAATAAAATTCTGTGTATGGATAAATACATCAGTAAATGTGATGCTTCTTGCACATGACAATATTAATTACTCAATAAAGACTCATATATAAAATATATATCCTCGTTGTGGATATATATAAAAAAACAAAAACAAACAGGGCTAATCACTTCATAAATATATTATTAAAACTTAATAACATATACTTATATAAACCGATTTTACCAATGTATACATTTTCAATATCTTAAGATTTCCATCCTGATAAATGAAATGTTATCTATAAATCAGTCTTCTGTTTTCCCCTTTTTATTCAGTATGCATATAATGAGTTTTTTTTTTAATTTATAATAAAGCTTGAAACTTTAATTAACCATAAATATACTTCATGCTAATGGCAACTATCTTCACTGGGAGAGATATTCTAGACCACTTTTATGTTACCGGGCGATGGTGCCAACAAGAAATACAAATTTCATAAAATTGAAAAGAAGAATTTCTCATAATATATTGAAGAAAAACTAAATGTTTTTTTATGTTTCACACCTATACTCTCTCAAAGCAAAATGTTTACATATATAGTGGCGTATCTATATCATCTACTATCATTATGAGGGTACTGTTTTCGTAATACATTTTCGTTTGCGCTTACTGTTCAGTCTTTATAGTTCCTATATATATGCGTATATTCTAGGCTTAACACGAACAAAAAACTTTCACGGACTCTTTCTAACAAAGATGCACTTTGTTACAGAAGTGACATTAATACGTCTGTGCCTTTTTATAATTCTTAAAATGTTTGATTATCAAAGATTTTAACACAACAACGAACTGTATTATAAATTTCATAAACTATCCTACAATAACAGAATACCTTTTGAACTTTACAAACTGTTTGATTTTTTCATTATATTCATATACTTTTAATACTATCATAAGAAATGTAACTAACCTTGCAGGCTACAGACCGAACACACCAAACTAAACGAATAAGTTGTTGTTCAAGCTAACATTTTAAAAGTTTTAACAACGACGCATACCGTGACACCCGGATAGTCTGTTTGCTTGTTGAATATCGCGCAAAACTAATCCCGGGCTACTTGCGCTATGCTTTCCTAATTTTGAAGTGATAGAATAAAGGGAAGACAGTTAGTCAACACTACCCACTACTCTAATCGACTAGCGGAATTGGTTACTACATCATGAAACCCCATAACTAAAAGGGTGAGCATATTTAGTGGGACGGAGATTCAAACCCACGACCCGCAACTCTCAATCGAGCGCTATAACCAGACCAGGCCCACCAGGATAGAGGGCACGAAGCAAAGGCTAAGGTACGGCTATGGTACTGAATTAACATATCGGTCTGTCTGATATTTATAATTTGCTTTTTTTTCGTTGTCCACAATTATTTCCACCAGAAACGAGTGAAATTAAACAACATGAAAAGTATTCGGAACGTGTATTCAGTGTATACTCTGCGAAGTGTAAAAATAATATGTTAGTGTGCTTTCACAATGCATCAGAAAAATAAAACAGAGTTTTGTGTCCTTGCAAAATGTTGACCATTTCTCCTGTTGTTTCACGTGAAACACGCTTTATTTTACGATAGTTCTCAACATCCCAGTTTTTTGAGGCGCGTTGTTTGTTGAAATAAGTCTATATTGTTAAAAAAAATATGTTCAATACTTTCACAAGTTCCTAGGCTATTAGACTGATTAATACACACGTACTCCATCTACTCATCGATGTTTCTGTACCTTAACGCAATATGTAACTCACAAGCAAACTCTTCATCCTTCGAAGAAGCCCTAAACCCAAATGTCATTATTTCGATGTTAAAGGCAAGTAAAACCTAATACGGAGTGGCCCTAGCAAGTTGTGTATTTTAATAACATCTTTTGAAGCTTAGAGCATGCGTAAACTCACCATGTCAGTGAAGTACCTACACACTCAAAACGAGCTTTGCATATGAATTTGCCTTCTATACATGAAAGGTTTCTCTATTACATTTGTCTCGAATTTAAACTTAAATAGCTAAGACTTTCAAAATGAAATTTTAAAAAGTAAATCCAACTGTCAACAATTGTTGGATTAAGTTCAAAATCACAGCTGACGAAGGTTATAGTTTTATGTTAATACATCTCTTTGGGATAAATACTATGATTTTATCATATAATCTTACAGAAAATTATTTCTTATTCTAGCTTAGTTATACAAATAGAGTACAAAACATTTCGTTCAGAGGTTAGTTATACTACATATGCATATCCAAGAACGTAGGTTAATGAGATTAATAGCAATAATTAAACCTCTAATTCGCTTCTTCTACTGTTGGATAAAATCTCAACATACCACATTTATACAGGCCCAGCATGGCCAGGTGGTTAAAGCAATCGACTAGTAATCTGAGAGTCGCGGGTTCGAATCCTCGTCACACCAAACATGCTCGCCCTTTCATCTGTGGGAGCATTATAATATGACGGTCAATCCCACTATTAGTTGGTACAAGAGTGGCCTAAGAGTTGGTTGTGAGCAGTGAAGACTACCTGTCTTCCCTCTAGTCTTACACTGCTAAATAAGGGACGGTTAGCGCATATGGCCATTGTCCAGCTATGCTATAAATTAAAAAAAATATAAGTAGTTTTTAAACAGAATTACCAGTAGCTAGCTATATTAAGTAAAGAAATCTGGTATAAGTAATCTGAGAGTGCACTAGCCCTCTCTATGTAGGGATGGCACGGACGCCCGTATTAAAACAATATAAAATTTATATGAATTTTTTCACCACAGTTCATCAGAAACTAGATATGAAGAGCAATCTATCGCTCTATCTGTAGATCGCTCTTCAGTTATCCAGAGTGTCCCAAAGTCAAAAACAGGCGAATAGCCTAAACCGAGATTTCTCATTTTCGTTCATTATCATCTTTCTTCGACAGACTTTGTGCCTACCTATTGCTAGCACTAACTATAATTTTATCATGATTCGATAGAGTAAAACAGTTTTCACGATCGTTGACTGCCTAATTTATTATTATTCTGTGATAATATTTTAAAAATCATATTTTTATTGGAAACGATGTAATTACTTTTCGTTGTTAGCTTTTCTACAGAAATCCCTCATTTCTTTAAAAATAAAAACATTCTATGACTCGGCATGGTCAGGCGGTTAGGTTATTCTTCTCGTATTCTGAAGATCGCGGTTTCGATCCCTGTCACACCAAACATGCTCGCCCTTTCAGGCGTAGGGGCGTTATAATGTTACGGTCAATTCCACTATTCGTTGGTGAAAGAGTAGCTCAAGAGTTGGCGGTGATGACTAGCTGTCTTCCTCTAATCTTTCACTGCTAAGTTAGGGACGGTTAGTGCAGATAGTCCTCGTGTAGCTTTGTGCAAAATTCAAAACATACAAGCAATTTGCCAAGCCCTCCTGAAACTTTCCCGCGAATCCCAGTATAGAAACATCTGAAAAAGAGTTCAATCGTTGATTGAACTAACGTCAAAGACACGCACAGTTTTATTAATAAACGAAAATATTCAATTCAACTAATACAGGGTGTTCGGAAAGTCACTGTGCACTTATATATTTATAAACTGGACAGTGACTTTCCGAACACCCTGTATATATATATATCGGCTTACAGATCACATAAACTTATGAACTGTTTGAAACTTTACCATGTATGAACTTCGCGTTCTGTTTAATGAGATGCCAATCTTTAATGAAATATCTTTGAAATTACGTTATTGAACTAAATTGAAATTCTAGTTACTTAGGGTTTGTAATCTTTAAGGTGAAAGGAAAAAAAAATACAGTGAGTAAATATGTGACGATCCACAACTACATATTAAACACGATATATTCACAAACATTATTGTCAGTGTAAACAAACGTTCGCCAGCCAGTTTTCATGTTCCTATTCTAAAAATGGACGCTGGAAAAAAAATGATATCATTCATAGTTCCATAATTCGTAAAATATTTTATATATGGCATGTTAAAGACAAACACAATGAAACTGCCTGTTTGGATTGAGGAAAAGGATCGGTTATATTTCAGGAATACTCCAGAGATCCCTATTTTATGATTCCTTTAGTAATTTGTAAGAAACGTTTTGTTTCGTTGTACCTAAAAACTTATATTCAGCGGGTTAAAAAGAAATATTTGTCATTAGTTTCGTTCTAATTCAAAAGTAATTTAGTAATTTTAATATCTGTGATAACTTTAATAACGTGTTGACTGTACAAGTGTATGTATATAGATACAAAACAACCTCAGATTAATTACTCACTCTTCTTTCTTATACATGCGGGTCTTGTGAAAGTATGAATTGTACTTGCTACCAAAATACTAACTGTGGTGGTAAAGCTATAATTAACCCCATATTTGGAGCAAATTAACACTATTACACATATGAAGGAAACACAATTATACGTTCTAATAATCTGTGATAATTTTTAAGGCATTACTGGAGAACTGAGAACAACATATGTCGTTTTTTGATAGAGAAATTACAGATGATAATAAGTAACAACTTAAAGAAGAACATATATATATATAATATATATATAATATATATAAGAAGGAGTGACATCAATCGTGCTAAATAAATGGTTGATATTTTAATAAACATATGAGTTTGAAACTAATGTCATCTTCAGAGTTCTCATCTCTGGCTTTGCTTATTTATCCAAACCACAGTTTATCTTTTAAAAGTCTTTTTTCATGTAGTAATGCACTTTGATTTCAACCACAAAGTTTTGTTTCCAGTCCAATTCTATAAAAGCTTGTTTCATTTTTGTAGTTTTTTCCACAATAAATGCAGGTATACTTTTAAACTTTTGTTAAAGCAGGTTATATTTCAAAGATTTGTTTAGTTTAGTTTGAAAATGTTTCAAACAACAAACATTTGTTTAGGAGTTTTTCATTAAATTGTTGCCCTTCGAAGCTGTTTTTAAACAGTGAAATCTAGTCTCCAAAGTATTTTTAATCTTTAGATATATTTTAAACAATGGAGGTAAAACTGTTTTTATCGCCACAGAGGATACGTAACACAAGTTAGATTTCAGATATAGGTGGTTGTTGATTGTGTCGTATCTCAATATTGAAGAATTTGTTCATGCAATACGCTTTGCAGCCGTACTCGGTGGCAATGTTTCTTCTTATAGGTATCTTCTGTTGCATAGGCGTTTCTAAAACGATGACTTAATTTACTTCGCGCCTAAAAATATCTTAATTTCTATTTACATTGTCTAAGCCTGTGACCAATATAATTTAATTATGATGCACAAAAAACATTTTATATATATATATATATACTAGATGTTCATTTGCAGGGTCCCTGAAAGTTTCTCTTTCAAGAATAACTAAAACCAAAATTAAGAATAACAAATATTTTTATTCACTGCTTTTCAAATCCATGTGCTGTGTTGTGTTGTAGCCTATGAAATTCACAGTTCTTCTTGTAATTCATGGCATACACATGCTTTACTGACGTCACGACATTACAAATTGCAACGTGAATCGTCACTTATGTGATATCATTTCTGTGTCTAAAACAGGTAACCCCCTGTAGGGTTGTCTTTGACCCCATTTTGGGAAAATAACCCATGGAATTAACACATATCAAACGTGAACAAGAGGGAATCCTAAATAGCCGCCGCACTTGAAATTCTTTTTTTCTGGATGACAATAAATTAATTTTTTCCCCTTATATTATTTATATTGTTATGCGCCAGCAATACCAAGCGTGGGATTTACGTATATCCGATTCAGTTTTATTACTCGTCAGGATGTCTAATAGCCTACCACCAAATTGAAATCCTTTCACACAAGATTAAACCAAATTAATTTATGAAATATAAGGCGTGGTCAAATACATAAAACGAAAGAATTTGACCTATTCAGTCCAGAACTATAATTATATCTCAAATTGGTCGTTTTGTTTTGGTTTGTTTTGAATTTCGCCAAAGCTGCAGGAGGCTATCTGAGCTAGCCGTCCTTAATTTAGTAGTGTAAGACTAGATAGAAGACAGCTAGTCATTACCACCCACCGCCAACTCTTGGGCTACTTTTTTTACCAACGAATAGTGGGATTGATCGTAACCTTATAACGCCCCCGACTGAATATGTGCCTCTCGAATTGGTCAAGAGATAATTGAGCTATTAGCTAATACTTATACTTAAAGAAAAGCAAAAACAGGTCACAGTCGCTCTATCAGCTGCTGTGTCGCGATTAAAAATGGCAGTAATTACACGGAGCTTCCCAGGGGCACAGCGATATGTCTACGGACTCACATCACTAAAAACTGGGTTTCGATACTCTTGATAGGCAGAGAAAAGATAGCCCATTGTGAAGCTTTGTGCTTAATTCTAAACAAACAAATGAAAAATTAGTTAAATTAGCATTGTTTTAAATACATCAATTATTTTTATCTTCACAAAAGTGTTGTTTCAAGAGAGATTAGCTGCGCATTCGGGAAAAAAACTGAGAAAAATAAGAATTTAATAATATGGGAACTACATGTATGTCTGTACACCTACTTACTTCACATGTAGAATATAGCTGATTAGTTGTTTATCAAGCTCACGCTCTATTGAACCGCCCACAGTAACTATGCAGATAAAAGAGTTATGTTCTCTTTAAATTCCTTCGAAACGCTTTCTTTAAGTCTATCGTAAGTTTAACATATTTCATTTTTCCAGCATACTGTAACTCTTCTTTCTAAATCAATTTTCTTGCAGCTGGACTGTATGTGGTGGTTATACTGTCTGACTGTCATTAAGACGACTTGCACATGTCTTTTTAAAGTTAAAACATTTTTCTCTGACTTTCTTTGAACAAATAGAAAAGCACATCCCTATTTTGACTTTAAAGTACTTCTAATTAAATTATTTAACCGATGTGCTCTAGCTCGTCTTTCAGAAAGTAGCAGCTAGTAATAATTTTCTCATCAAACAATTTCAAGCTTATACTGTTCAAATTTGCTTCCCGCTAGTACAGCGGTAAGTTTACCAATTTAAAACGCTAAAATCAGAAATCCAAATTTTATATAAACTTGTTTGTTAGTTTTAAATTTCGTGCAAAGCTACACGAGGACTATATGCGCTAGCCGTCCTTAGTTTAGCAGTGTAAGACTAGAGGGAAGGCAGCTAGTCATTACCACCTACTTCCAACTCTTGGATTATTCTTTCACCGACGAATAGTGGGACTAACCGTCACTTATAACGCCCCCATGGCTGAAAGGGGAAGCATATTTGGTGTGACGGGGATTCAAACCTCAAATTACGAGTCGAGTGCCCTAACCACCTGGCCGTGCCGGGCCAGAAGTTAAACCCAAAACAGCATAATGGGTTATCTGTGATTCGCCCACCACGGGTATCGAAACCCGAATTCTAGAATTGTAAGTCCACAGGCATTCTGCTGTGCCACTGTGGGGGAAGGCTTTGTATAATTTTCTCATTCTGCTTATAAAAATATCAAGTATATCCTTTATTACTTATTTAACAACACAGTAATAAATATTTCTTGGCTTTTTGTCCTTACCTGACATAAATGTATAGCATTTTTACATTGTTTTATATAATGAATTTGGTCTGGTTGTCGTTTAGCACAAAGTTACACAATTAGTTATTTGTGCTCTGCATGCGACGGGTATCGAAACCCGAATTTTAGCGTTGTAAGCATAAGATATATGGCTGAGTCACTGCAAGGAATCAAGTCTAAACGGATGTTCTGTAAATTACCATCTTGTAACAAGACATAGTGGATTATGAAGTTCTTTTTCAAAATAAATCTTAAGGAAATATGCTATTAAATTCGAAAATGTTTACGTTATTTCAAAGAGTTAAACAATACATAAAGTTATATCAAAGGATATGCTCTCAAATGAAGATTATCATACTGTAAGTTATTTGTACAATGACATTTGTCAAAATAAAATGCTTTTAGGTTGTAACATTAGCATTGCCACCTTTACTATATTTAAAAAGTAAGATACTTTTACAGTAGCTTATGTAATGGGAAGAATTTATTAATGGTAACACTCGAACTGTAAACAAACTGGCACTGTGGCACACATAAATGAATTACCTACGCAGGATATTCGAGAACATAATTGACATATAATGTACTGGCAAGCTAGTGTTTGTTTCAGAATTTCGCGCAAAGTTACACAAAAGCTACCTGCGCATTGCAGTAATTAAATTTGAAATGATACATTAGAGGAAAGCCAACTAGCCAACAACACCCACTGGGTTATCACTATGTTTGTGGTGGAATTCAGCTTCATTCTTGGAGTTTATGGCACTAGATTTTGTAGACTAGAGTTGACATGGCATAGTGGTTAGAAAATACTTATGCATTACCCTCTTTCATGGAACTTACCTATGCAAGGCTGCTGAATCGTTGTTCTCATTAGAATTAATGGGGGGAATTTGAAGATTTGGCTAAGGTTATCACAATTTATATGGTTGTTGACAGCTCAGAAGTAGAGTATTTACATACATTCTCATTCTTTTGGTCATTACCAACCTATTTGTGTCAGGAACCCATTTGTAGGCGTGAAAATTATTTCCGTTCGGTAAACAAAAACTTACAATGGACTAGTTTGTCCATGATTACTTAGTACTTCATCAAATTGTTCCCCACTGTGTTTGTATGCGACAAAATCTGGTTTGATAACGTAGCTGCAGGTGATGGAAGCATCACTACTGCACTGAAGCCAAAATTCTTAGCCTACTTAATAAAGTTTTTCCACTTAATAGAATTACAAAATAACTAGTATATGTCAACCTACAAATATAAAATGATAAAGAATGGTTTCAAAGCTTGAATAACTGATATTACAAAAAGATCACATGCCTTTGAAAGAAATTATATATATACGCACAGAAGAAAATACTTGTATTTTCACATATAATACTTCTGCCGGCAACATCTTGATTACTAGGTTCCATATATTCATAAATGTGGGACAGTTAATTTCGTCATCATAGCTCGTATAATAAGGGTTGTACTCTCTCGCCTCTGTCTTCTATATGTTACTGCTATTCTAATCTAACGTTATTCTTAATTTATATTTTATGTGATGGGAAACTGACAGCTGTCTACAGTTGGGTTAATTTACACATTTTTACATCTTATCTTGCTCATTGCAGATCCCAAAGCTGGCTTGAGTTAACTGGAGTAACCTTTTAGTTCTCATCCAATACCCCACCTTCGTTCACTGTAATTTTCAGTTACTGCCAAAAAGTTAGAAGGCTGTCTAGAATGTATAATTTAAGCTTAAAATGTGTTTGACGTACATCAACTCATCATGTGGCCATAAAGCTCGCCGCTGAGCAGGGTTAAGGGCCTAAAAATTAAATAGAGTTTTTCTACCCAGATGACATGTAGCATGCAAGTGCTATAACTACTTCTGATCTACACAGTTGAACTTTCTGCTGTTATCATTCTTCTTATTTTGTTTTAGTAAAGCCTTTTCCTATTGGTTATAAAAAACAACAACTTATATCCGTCACCTATGGCTGACCATTACATTTCCCCATAATCATCAGGAAACCCCTGCCTTTGGTGGTGGTTTATACCTGATATCAGAGGAAGCATAACTATTTGGCCAAACTTAATCTTATCTTTTTATTTAAGTAGTTTGTAATTATGCAATCAACTGCTATACCTGTTTGAGCTATGGTATCACCTAAGATGTAAGCTTGAGACTGTTTGGAAAAAAACAATCAGTTCTGATAATCTCAAACAAATGATATCAGCTTGTCACTGCAGGTGGCCTCGCAAGGACCAAGGTAATATGTTAGATGGTCCACTAAATTTATTTTTACTTTTCTACTGGACTGCATCCTGTAGTTTAAGCAAGAACAACAAAAACAAAAACTACTTTAATGCATAATTAAACTAATAGGGGAAGGAAAGTAGGTGGCGATGTTGTATAACATTGCTTGATGTCAGTTAAAATGAATGTAGTTGCCAAAGTTAAAGAAGTTTCCTGTTACACGACATAGGGAATGCTACACACATGTAACACAGTCATACAAATGTCAGAAATCATGAATATATCTACTTTGTTCATCAACCATGTATAGTGGTTTGAGCTTGTTCTCTCCCGCACAACACTATCCAAGCCCTTTATTTGTTCTTTTCTCAGCTTCATCGTTTAGTCTTTAGTTAGCTGATATGCAGTAATATTCAGTAAATTTTTGAGGGCTCCAATATCAAATAGGACCTTTACACCCTATATATACGGTGGAAACAGTAACTATTGTATGCTTTTAGTTTTCTTATTGTCGATTCTGGTTTGGATTTATGCAAGTTAAAAAATAGGCAGCTTTACGAATATGCTGGATATGGATAAGACGGTCTTCAGTGATATAATCTTTTATAGTTCAATCAGACACAATACTATCTGTGTTTTAGACTAGGTACCTGGGGGTGGTAGGGCAAGAGAGAAAAACCTGTCTCTGGCTGTTTCTTTGGAACATGATGAACTAGATTTACTTCATAGACTGAACATAAGTCCAGTAAATTATATTTAGTTCTCCCATAAATTAAGTTGTCTCTGATGCAGACAGGTACTTCAACCAGGTCCTCAGCTGAACATTTATACTGGTTTCCACTTTTCGGACTATTATACTAGAATACCAGCTACCAAAAATACTTAAAGAACTGGTTAGAACCCTTCTTGGCCATTCCTCAGAAAGGTGATCTACTTCAATTAGTGATGGAAATAAAGCAAGCGGCACCAATCAGAATGTATTTATAGATTGTTTATTATTATGAATGTCAGTACACTAAACTGAAAAAGCCAAACACTTTAGTGAAAACACAACCATAATCCAAAATAATGTCAACGAAAGCAGCCAGTAGAGGACATCTATTTTATAAGAACGATCTTCCATGTCCCAGTACATTATTGGACCTAATTCTTCTATTTCCAAGTATGATCAGTCTGTAAGCCATTATTATGTGCTATATACCCAACAATATGATTTCTATTGTAACAAGTTTCTATGCTATGAAGAAAAAGGAAGTTAAAATGAAACCACACATCTTTACACCTTTTTCCATACACCCATGTGGAACTTGCTTTTACTTAAACAGACTAATCTCAGAACACACACATGTCCATTCGAGCTGCATCAAGGCACTTGACAACTATATGGTCATATGTTACTATTGTAATTCACATTTCTTTTATTATCTTTCTCATGAAAACAACAGTTTATTTCAAGGTGTGGCTGGAAGCTTTTAATTTTGGTGTTCGAGTTTTTCATCAATTTTAACTCCTTATTTATTATTTTGTAAATAATACAGAATACATGCCTAGCTTCATTACTAAAAGCTCTTGTAACCAGAGCCTTCACATTAAGATGAGGGAAATGTTCCGTTTTGAGTCGATGTAATTTTGAAGACTGTTAGTATCCTCAAAGCTCTGTTCTACGAGTTATTCCATTTCCAAAGAGAATAGTAAGGACCCATTATTCTTAATGTTCTGTCCTTTGGATCTGTATTGGATAATATTATCATTGTTTTTAATATTTCTTATCAAGAAAAACATTCATATACTGATATATATAAGTCTATCTGTAGTGAAGTTACACTATTGAATGTTCAGAAATTCTCTGTGAATCAAATACACAAGCACCAAGCATGTTATCGATGTTCCCAATGTCTACATCTGTTGCAACACTTCATCCTATTTCCATATTAAATAAAGTGAACTTTATTAACACATGAATTTAACTAATACACAGGACTAGCAGTTCTTCAAAATTAAAATAATAAACAGATGTATCTGATGCTTGTGAAACAGAATGATATACTTTTAGGACACATATGATCACAAATGTAAATAAAATTCATTTCTTCAAAAAACTTTCATTGTTTTGCATCACAAGGTTTTCCAGGTGAGTAAGACATTCTAAAGTGATGTTCTTTATTCTGTCATTAAGTTGTATACGGCATCCTAGGATGCTTATACGTATATACTTCCTTCAAAAGCCTGTCATTCTGCAATATTGCATTGAGACCCAAATTTAATATTACATCTAACGAGTGATTTCAAGGTCAATCGTCCAATAAAAATCCAATATGTAAAACAAGCACAATGATGATAATATGTTATTAGTAAAGGCTTACTAAATGCGTAAGCCCATGATAGAGATAGAAATAATACTTTTTACTCCCATAACGTAGAGAGGGTTGGTACATTATACTAAACCGATTTTGAAGTTTCACTACGCCATTGCAGTTCACACTTCCATATTCAGTTACGCTCTGTTCCATTAAAATGCATCTTGACAACAATCCAACGATATAATTTTTATTGCATAATACTATCTCATAAGACTATCACGTGCAAAGCAAGCCCACTTTTCCTGCTTGCTTTCCATAATCCACCTAGTGTACAAGGATGATGGTTACCCAGTGCTTATTTTAACATACCAGTTACACAAAAATCTATAAGCATTATATACAGCGACATTACCTAAAAGTCTTCATATGGAATAGCATGATTGCACATTTCATTCTCCAGATGCTTGAGGTATGAGAAAGTTAAATAAGTGGTATGACTGGAAGCTTTATATTGGTTATCCTATACTTGTTGATACTTTTCCCATATAAAGATGATACAAAGATTCCAGAATATTGATCTAATTGTAAATATAATTCACCTTGACCTTCGTGTCTACTCTTCTGACCCTTAACTTGTTCCTGGTGCAGTATTCAGTAGTGATAATGAATCTATTTAAAAGAAAAACGTTTTGCAACAAACCGTGTATCGGTTATACAATTTTACTACCCACTGACCGGTAAAAACTACGACTAGTTATAGCTATCAAGGTACAAGTACATTAGTTCGTTGAAAATGACCAGTGCTGCCATATTTCTTCGGTTAGCCTATTGTTCGAAGGAAGATACATTTTCATTACGTTGCGTATTGTCTGTCACCTTTGGTATGTGAATAGCTTTGGCCACTAATCTTTGTGTTCGTGGATTCTCACGTGTTACAAGATGCCGCGCATTGATTGCTGTGACCAGGGTACAACTTGTTGCAAGTGTCTCTTTCGGTAGTCCCGGTATCTCAATACGATACACATTCCTTTGCTTTCCAATTCCATTAAGTTATCCATGTTTTGAAAATTCTAAATTATTTGTCTCAACATAATTTAATGATATGAGCGTATGAATATTTTGTCATCGTAAAAACGATCAGTTCTTGATGGTATCACATTATATACCTACGAAACACTAAACAATGTCAAAATGTGTTTCTGATGCACACCGTTTCACTAGCTGTTTTTTTACATGTAAGTTGCTGTTTTGTATTTAAATACAACGTACTTAACCCTATACAAATTGTTTAGATGTTTACCTATTATATATATAAAGACATATACAAGAATTTCAATCTTTAATGTAGTTGTGATTCGAAAGCCAATAATGTTTATAATTTCTAAGGTTCTATTTAAGTATTTTGTTGTAAAGACAATAAATATAGCATAACGTGATATGGCTTCTAAGAAAACATTTCATCGTATATTTTGTTTTATTTTTAGTTTTAGTTTTTCTATCCATCGCTATAATTACCAAGTAATTGGAAGAGTAATTAGGGTAAACCGAAATGTTGATAAACCATTCGTTATTTTTAGAACTGAATATTCGAGAGTAAACCTTGTATTTCTTAAGTTTTTTTCAAAGTTATGGATTTATGGATAAGTATTGGAAAACATAACACGCATTCCTTTGTAAAATGTAGTTTCACCTCTACCTGGCTCCGCGATAAACATGACGGCTGATAACGCTTGAATTCAGAGTTAAATTACCACAGCTTACAACAAACAAAAGGGTTTCTTACCTCTCTTTGTAACAAATTCAGCTGGTAGTGCCGCTTGACAAGCTTGCACAATTTCCATGTCACCGTATCACGTACCCATCTTTGTCGATCTTTCAATTAAACATATAAGCGAAACTGTTTAAATTCTAGAGGTGACGTAAGTTATTGATTCTTTAAAGTGTGTAACAATATATTTAGAAAATGTCTTCCAATTTATCACATAAATGGTAGAGATGTCGTCACTCTATTAATATCAATGTTCATTCTTAGTTCCTGCATGAATTACACAGTAGGCGCATAACGTTGGAATATTCTGCAAACAAAACACAAAAACGAAACGAGTGTCCAGAGAACATGCATTGGTTATATAGAATTATACGTACATAGTAACGATTTCTGTGCTGAGCTTTGTCATAATATGCTAATAAAGGTACAAGGACAAAGTACTCATGTAATAAGAAACTTCTTATTTTCCTACCAATCAGTCAATAGGTTTTGTTTGTTTATGTTTTGTTTTGAATTTCGCGCAAAGAAACACGAGGGCTATCTGCGCTAGTCGTCCCTAGTGTAAGGCTAAAGGGAAAGCAGCTAGTCATCACCACCCATTGCCAACTGTTGCGCTACTCTTTTACCAACGAGTAGTGAGATTGATCGTCACATTATAACGCCCCCACGGCTGAAAGGGCAAGCATATTTGATGCGACGGGATTCGAACCCGCGACCCTCAGATTACTAGTCGAGTGCTTTAACCATCTGGCCATATAGTCAATAAGAGAACATTTGACTCAGCACACCTCATAGAGGTAGCCAGTCCCCATAAATATATATATTTATTATAAGTATTAGTTGGCTCAAAGGAACAACAGTAATATTAAGGATTTCATTAAAATTTTTATCCTTCGCAATTTAATAAAACAGCTAAGGACTATAAACACATACATATATGTATAAATACACACTGTAACTACCTTGTGTGTATTAGATAGATATAATTACAGAAGCACAAGAGAGAAAAATATCAAACTGCTCATGAAACTAAAAAATAACGGAGTGAATGACTCAATAAAAATAATCAACCTCAAAAAGAATTCTGACGCAGCTTGTAGACTGTTCTAGATCACACTGGCCGGGCCAGCAACATTCCCACATGCATGAAGAACGTGCGTCGCTCGTGACTGTGACCACGCAGCGTTTGCAATGAACATATCCGTTCTCGACCACTTTCAATTAAGATGGCAACAGCAGCAGGAGTGGATAAGTAACTATGTTTCCAAGAGCAGTGTGAATACCGACCAATTTTCTGACCTGCCATCCATTTACTTGTGTACATTTAATAGTTCTATCAAACCAGACGCGAATATCTTGTACGTATATTTACTTTTGAACGTTTCTGTAATTTAACTAATGTCAAAATGATACTGACTTCTGTGTAACGTGAAGAGATTATGTCCATTATCCTGAGAGTATAGTACGCCATCAGAGATTAGAGTTTGAGAGAAAAAACCAAACATTTCAAGTGAGAATTGTAAGCATCAAAATGAATAGAAATATAATCAGAAATGAAGAGTAATGACGCAGAGTAACTGGTCTTAACGAAGGTAAAAACAGATTTACGTATGTCATCAGGAGTAAATTGTGTCATTACTGAACTGTTTGTGCTATTAACGGTTATGCGTGTTTAATCAAACAAAACTGTTATGTAAGTTAACGTGTAACAGAAAAGAATGGTTTACATTGTAAAGGGTACTTGTCTAGCAAAGCAAGAAAACAAGCTACTTGTTACATATATTTATGTATATATATATATATACATGTATTAGGTAAAGTGTAAATGAGTATTTTTTCTAGCAACGCAAAGCTAATTTCTTATACACGTAATAAAGTTTAAAGACACAGAAACGTATATGTTGTTAAACGTATGTGTCTAGTAACATAAAGCTAATTTACTGCGTAAAAGATAAAGTTTGAAGTTTATTTTTGTCAAAGATATATGTGCCTCGTAACATAAAGCTAATTTGTGTATGGGATGAAGTACAAAGGCATATATAAGTTTATCTTGTGAATGATATGTGTATAGCAACGTAAAGCTAACTTGTTATACATAGGATAAAGTTTAAGGTACAGAAAGGTTTTCTTGTCAAATAATATGTGCTATGTATTGGATAAAGTGTGAAAACACAGAATTATCTATATTACCGAGGGTATTGAGCAACTCACAGTGTAGTTTGTTATGAATGATGAAATGTTATAGATTAGGTTGGCGTGCATTATCAAGGAGATAAATATTATAGCCCAGATTCATGCATCTCGTGAAGGCTAAATATGATACCGTGAAGTACTCATAATTGCAGAGGTAAAGCGTGACAGCAAAATGTCATATATATCAAGATATAAATAATAATGTAGCAGTACAGTGCTATGCATATTGCTAATAGTAACATTTAACAGTGCATATTTATCTTTAATATCAAGACCATAACCATATAAGTTGTTACCATTAGAGTCTCATATTAGAATATTAAAGGTAAATATGTTTATGACGAGTTATACACGTGTGTGTGGTATCGAAATTATACGGAAGATTCATGGCATGAATAAGTGAACAGAACGATTTAAACTATAAAATCTTTAAACACCTGTTACACTTTACTCTATACATATATTTCATGCACGTGCTAAAATATATATGTGTGTGTGTGTGTGTGCAAAGAACAACGTTCAGTAAACGCAGTTGTTTCTACTTCGTCAGTAAGTTATATCTTCTCTGTCAACGTTTTTGGCCGTAACCCCAGTAACGCTTTGCGAGGTCCAGTCAGCGTAAGTTTAATACACTAGTTTAATGCAAGAGAAACCCGAATTATGATGGCTTTAGTTGTAACAGCTACATGATACTCGTATATTATTATCAAATTAAATAGAATTTCATGCATTTCACGTGCACCATCTTAGTAAAATCATGTTAGATCGAAGATAACATGCCATAAGCTCATGTTTTATACATGATATTAGGTGATAACACAAAAACTTATGTTGTCATGTAAAAACAAGAAGAAGAAGGTAATAACACAGAGTAGCATGTTCTAGCAAGGATAACATGTGACAGTTCATTTAACACTTGTGCCCTGGAGTAAAGTGTGTGTGTGTGTTTTAGTAAGAAAAAGTTGATAACCTGCATAACAATGTGTTTGTGCACCACAGAGTAACGCCTACAATCAAGCTATTGAAAAATAGTCATTTTTAAAGCTGTTCAAAGTAGTTTAAAATTATTGTCGAAACGCCAGTTAAATAGATTTCGCAATAACAAAACAAAAACATGAACTTTACAGAAATGCATCAAATTCACGCTCGTACATAAGTTGGTGTCCTGTTTAGTTTTTTGCTTTTATTCAGCTAAAACTTTGTACATTTGTAAACGTAAAATTAGTTTCATAAACGACTATGTGCTTTTGAATTCGTCAGTCTCTCTCTCCATATTTATATATACACATACATACACATGTTTGAAAAATACTATAAACAAAAATATTTTCGGAAATAACTGACAGCTTTAATAACTGAAAACTCTGATAGTATGATAAGATACAGCTTTGAGGAGAAATTTATTGAAAACTTTGCTACTACGATAAAGTACAGGTCTGAAGAGAAATTAATTGAAAACTGTGATAATATGGTGAAGTGTAACTCTGAGAAGAAATCGGTACTTTGGTTCTGTTCTATATCTAAGACAATAAATGTGTGTAATGAGGACAGAATGGTACTCTACTCCCGACTCCCGAATGACCCACGTTTCCTATACATCAAATCAAAATGGCCCCAGCTAATCGGTTTCAAAATGCAGTTGTATATAGCATGATATTCAGGCCGTGGCAAAACGTTATCTGCGTCTGTTATATTTGCATGTATTCCCAGAAGACCAGTTAGTAGTCTATTTCGAACATGCGTACTTGAACTCATTGTTTAAGTTAAGTTTTTCCCCTAGTTTGATATTCCTCAATCTACCTATTCCGCCTCTTGCCAGAGTGGAATTTATGTTCCTGTGGAAAGCATTTTAAAATATAATGAAAGAATTACAAGAAATCGTCTGCCCAGGTTAAATTTCGTTCGGTTTTCGTCCATGAATATTGATTTACACGCGATCACTCTGAAAATTCTGAATATTATTGGGAAATGATGTACACAGACTTTGCAATAACATACACAGCAAGCTGCTTAAGCTCTGATTAGAGCTTAATTAACACGTATCTAACACTAATTACATGGTCGACAGTTTGATGTTTTAAAATGACTCGTCACAACAAAGTTCACTTGCGATTAACAAATTACCGTATGTTTAAATGAGATTAATACGTATATGTGCTGGTAGACATAATTCGGTTAAAACTGTATGTATGAGTAACGACTTTTCAAGTGATGCGGTGTTACTCCCCTCGTCTAAACACGTATATATGAGTAATAAATTAGTGTAATAAGAGATATTATTATATGAAAATTGTTCATTTCAGGGGTGATATGATAAACACATAAAATGAACTGAACGTTGTGCGAATGTATGTACGTATATATAAATATACTTACATATATATATATGTATATTGTGTATATATATACACACATAAAGTACATTAAACGTCGTACAGATACTTATGAATGTATATATACGTATGTTAAATACACAATCAAACAGACGTTATGCAAACGTATGTATATACAAATATAGATACATATATGTGTGTGTTAAACACATAAAGTCAACAAATGTATTATGTATGTCTGTGTCTGTGTAATATCAGTGACGAGACAGAATAAGCCTCGTTCCTCGAACTGGGTATTATGTATGTATGTGTCTGTGTAATATCAGTGACGAGACAGAATAAGCTACGTTCCTCGAACTGGGTATTATGTATGTATGTGTAATATCAGTGACGAGACAGAATAAGCCTCGTTCCTCGAACTGGGTATTATGTATGTATGTGTAATATCAGTGACGAGACAGAATAAGCTACGTTCCTCGAACTGGGTATTATGTATGTACGTGTCTGTGTAATATCAGTGACGAGACAGAATAAGCTACGTTCCTCGAACTGGGTATTATGTATGTATGTGTCTGTGTAATATCAGTGACGAGACAGAATAAGCTACGTTCCTCGAACTGGGTATTATGTATGTATGTGTCTGTGTAATATCAGTGACGAGACAGAATAAGTTACGTTCCTCGAACTGGATTTTATCAGTTTCTCTACACTGTTTTCCTTCTGCACAAGTACTTTCTGGTTTTTCCATAGCTTTGAGATATATAATCTATGTATATGCATGTTGTTTTCAGCATTTCATAGATGATTACGAGAGAAATCTGTTTCTTTGCTGTTTTTAATTTTAAAATTAGGTTCTGATAGCACAACGTAATTTATTTACGCACGTGTTTACACATGTTACCAACATTTATTCTAAACTAAAGAGTGATAAATAAAAATGTTTAAAAAACTATTTCGCTTCCCCCCTCCAATGTTGTAAGAAGTTATTTAAGTGTTGTATATCGTCTAATACCAAGAAGTACGGCATGTCATATATACGGAAGATATATAACTCACAAAATCAGTAACAGTGATTTCCTGGGCTTTTTAGAAATTATTAGAACAATTAAGTGAATACCTATTACTTGCTACAAAGACAACAAACAGACGTTTAAGCATGTAAAAAAGTAAAAAACTTAAATAGAACAGTAAGAAAATGATTGTTATATAGTACTTCCAAAATGTTAATGTCTTTTTTTTATAGAATACCGGAATGTCTAAATTTAAAAATAAAAACAGAAATATTACCCATAAATGTTACACATAGATAACACATTCAAGTCTCAACTTTTTGTTTTGTTTTTCACCCAAACGCTCAGCTGAATAAAAATTCACAAAATAAAAACTTTATATGATATTTAAGTTGTACAGTAATGAACAGTGGGATTTTTAAATTTTATTTTTCCAAGCCTTTTAGTGTAAATACACGAGTTTTATGTGTTTAAATGATTTGCTTATTAAGGCTTCGATTATGAGAAACGTCTGTGGAAACGTTATGTCAATATATATATATATATATTGTTATTAGAAAGACTTAAGATTAATTAACATCAATTGCCTTTAGCTTTGAATTCAATAAAAGTCTTTCTTTAAAATAGACGAATATTTCTCTTTTCATTTTTATAATAATTAAATTGGTATAGCTATTTGTCAAACAACTGGATTAAATGTTCTTTTTTCGTCTTTCAGAGTTTAACAAGATGTTTACGTATGTAAATTTACCGTCATCAGCGTACTGGAGTATTTACATTCGGTGCAATGTTTTAATGACTTAAACCTGAATTATAATGTGTAACTATAAACGATACGTAACATATATGCGCAATACTTGTGAGAAACCTTATGCTTTAGTCCATATCGCGACAAAATGGTTATGTCATAATCACAGCGAGTAATCCCAATATCTTTACAGTATTACTTATATGTGTTTGATTATATAACTTACTATTACAGAGTGACTTATTTTTTACTGATCAGGCAGGATCAGTCACAACAGAACAAAATACAGTGTCTCTGACTCTTGAAAATCTATACATTACTTTATATTTACTCAATATATATATGTATATATGTGTATGTGCGTGTGACGTCATATCTATCATAATAGCCTAAAATCAATATGTCGTGATAAGCATATACTGTTTAACGAAATCCGTTTTTTACTCTACGAAAACACTGCTTTAAACCTATAATGTTTGGGTACAATGAAATATTCATGTCCCAATTAAACCCAAGAAAGAAAAGTAAATGATTAATCATTACACAAAGATAAACAAGTTTGGGACATTATTAGAAGTAAACAGTGTAGCGTTTTGTCATGCTTTGTATATTTTATAGCAGCATGGGGTGAACATCTAACGATGTTTGTTGCGCATATATATGAATAACAAACAATTTTAGAACAGCTTAAAAGTTTGTAAGGTATGAGCCCATTTAGTTATACATAGAACAAATACAGCATCAGGAAAATCTTAGTAACATGCACCGAATTCATTGCACGAGTATTTCAAAAACTGGAAAAACTCAGTAGAAAATGTACTTAACGCACCTACATATCTTTTAATTATCAAAACAGGCCTTAACAAAGAACAGAAACGCTGCATAACTTAACAATATCACCAGAGAACAGGCTGTAATTTGGGAATATAAAATGCCCTCTTGTGATATCTTTTTAAATTTATTCAACGTTTTTTTTAAGAGCTGTTCTCATAATTAAAATGTTTGTCATCACAGATTGGTTTGAGCTTGCTATTTTTAAAGCAGTACTTTCTTTAGATACCAATATTGTCTTAAATATTGGGATAATGTTTTTACATATACATATTTGTACGTATAATCTAACCTGCTACAATGAATCATGGACTGATTGATTATCATAGATAGATCTAATTGTACAATTTGTTTTAAAATATTATATAAATTTTGGATGTTTATGTTATTCACAAAAGCTCATTCACACGCTCATTACTTGGCATATCATGTTATGACAAAATTCAAGATGAGTCTTAGAACAGAACATCATGTATTTCACATATTTATGTAAATATAGTTATTACATATATCTAGTGATGAAAAAACACTCATAATAATTTATTATAATATTTTATTCGATTTGAGACTCAATGTCTGTGTAATCTATAAATAATACAAAATGAATGTTTTTGTTTGTTGTAACTTAATGCTTATAAGAATGCAATACAATTTTTGAAAGTAAATTTAATTTTTTAGAACATTCGTTTAAGATTCAGTCCGAAATTGTACATGTACGTATGTGGTAATTTTATTAGTAAGGAACGACATATACGGAAATTATACAAGCAGACTGAATGAATACACTTGTTTTAAATACTAAACTTAAAAGCTGCAACAGAAATCGCTTTTACGTTGTTGTCATATGTATGACTTGAAAGTTGTACAAACATTTTTACCTTTATTTCTGTTTGGACGCAGTTTTCCATTTGGATTTTAAAGATAATATTAATCTCACAATAGTTACTTAAATGTACACAAGAAATTCAGCGAATATTTTAATGAAACATATATTGTATTTGCAACTTAAGGTCTGTCGTATCTGACTACGTTGAGTACGTTGCGCCTGACTATCTCGATAAAGCAATGGTTTAATAATAGTTCTTTTTCTTACCTGCCGGACTTTGTTATCACCATCTCCGTGCCCAGAGAGTGGAACTGTTGCCACAAATCTTTGAACTCTAATGTCACTTTAGGATCATCTTGTACACCGTCATCGTCAGTTTCTAAAGTCCGCATGGCCCGTAGTTGTCCACCATGTGTTAAGACGTCTTCGGCGGTAAGATGCGGTGGACCCGACAGTGGCGTGGGGAGTTTGGGAAAAGGCGACGGCGGATAAGCCTGATGAAAGGGTAGCGGGAAATAGTGGGGTTGAGTTAACAGAGAGTTTACGCTGAAGTCAGGTTGACGGGTAGGGGGCAGAAGGAACGGGTGGTAAGCCATTCCTTGTCCAGGTCCCAGGTTCGAGGGTTCGAATCTCATGGAGTACGATGTGCTCAGCTTGGGCCAGGAGTGAGGCGTCGGGGTAGCAAGAGACGAACACGCATGCAGCCCTGAGCCTCGCTGACAACACGAACACCCTTGGCGAGATATTGCACACAATAGCGAATAAACCAGGGCGACTCAGGCTGAGGGAATCGGCTAAAAACAGTGTGAAATGCGAGCAGCTATGCTGTGTAGTCCAACACTCCTACGGTACAGTATTGGTTGTGCCGTGATGATTGGTTATTTGTTTGGCCGGAACCAATCACACTAGTGTCTCTGGGTGTCGTTTACAGGTTGCTAAGAGGAACCCCCACTGCGATTATAGGTGCGGATGACGAAACAGTCAGTTGCTCGATAACGACACTTTATTGTTGCTATACCATTTCAAGACATTAATGCTTTACTGACACAAATCCGTTACGGATTTTAATGAATCGTTTAGTTAGTTCTTCAAGACGGATTTATTAATCTCGATACAGGATGAATGAATCGATCAAGCGTGACACCGGATTTTTGTGGTGTTTTATTAGACAAAGGTCTTGTCCAAGATCGTCACCAGATTATCTAGTATTTATTTTTCTTTATTTGAAATATACCACTAAATTGTAACATTGCTATTTATGACTAACAACATGTTTTGTTTTGTTTTCAAATTAACACACCAAGTTTCCTGTCATCTGTTAAGATATCGGAGTTACATACGAATTAACATATCCACAGGGAACAGCGTTCAAGCACTTGGTTACGTAGTTTGAGCTAAATAACTGTTACTTATCTTGTGGGTCTACCTGTTTAGTTCACTACTGAAGCTGTCAGAAACAGCGTTAGAAAATGACTGGAACTTTGGAAATGATTACCTAGTCTCACGTCTCATCCTACCCGTTGAGAGGGGTTCTTCTGTTGGCGCCAGCGGTGTGACGTTGCACAATGGCACAGTGTCCCCTTGCAGCTTTCATTCAATAAATCGCACGTTCGCCCTGAAAACGGTATAATAAAATGCAAGGCTTGCTGCCAATCGTCACCTTGAGGACTCGTTAACAGTTTCATCGGCGTTTTGTCACCACCTATTTATATGTGAAATAGCAACACCTGGTTTAGATAGACCTCTCAAAATCATAACTTAAAGTTTCTGAATAGATTTACACAATTTCTTTACTTAATTTCTCAAGAAAAAATAATTTGGTAGCCTTTAAGAAACGTATGAAAGCCAACACATTAGCTGCCAGTGCTGTCACCGGATGGGTGGGATTAGCAAGTCCCGCCTCAGTGGGTGACGTGAGCTAGCACCTCCACTGCCGAGTTCGCGCCCAACCGGAAGTCGTCTCGCACGTATTACTGACGTAATAACTGGACGTAACAGCAGCGCCGCCTTGTTCAACTGGATATTGACGCCCAGCAATATATCTTAACCCTTGTTTGAGGGCTTGATGTGAAAATGGTCTCAGCGATACCAGACCTATCATTAAGCCTTAGATTGTTCGCTTTGCTTTCAGCAAATATATGTAATTTTCTTTCTGACGAACGACCCGTCATATCGAAGGCAATAGCATGGCTGTTCCACCTAGTGGTACTACGTGAACACGAACAAACTTGTCAGGCGTTCTCATAATCAATAGATTTTAACATGTGCACAGGCGTGGGGCAAGAAAGGGGCCACAGTGGCTAGCTTTCTAAAAATAGCCAAATAAGACAGAAATTTGATTGTCATATGTGGGAGGTAAGAGTTTAGTCTTTGTAGCTCGTAAAAAATATACTGATACACTCAAATAGATCTGATTGGTTGTTTAATTTCACATTATCTATACATAATTATTTAAAACTACAGCTAGCACTAAGAAGGGCGTTCTTTTGTATATTTTAATGTCCTAGAAATAAAATGACATACCGTTTTGTATTTAAATCACACACTAGCTTTTACATTCGTAGCACTGCGAAGATTCGTTGATTCTATAGTAGTACCATCTAGCGAATACTTTTTAAACTATTAATTCTACTCTTGTTAAAACAACAACTTTATTTAATTGGATTTTCATAACAAATTTTGCGTTTATTGCATTTCTAATATTGCGCTAACTTTCGGCGTATAATCTGTAACATTTAAATCATTGTAATGTGTATAAAAATAGCGCTTCATAGAATACTTTGGTTTCTCGAGGCTCTATTTTATGACCTATTTTATGTATTTATTCTTCACGTTGCTGATGTTTTTAAGCTGCTATTAAATACCTTGAGTCTTGGGGATTGAACAACAAAGCGTACAATAGCGATAAATGTCAAATCATGATGAGTTTGGTTTTGAGTTGTTGTTGTTTTTAATTTCGCGCAAAGCTACTCGCGGGCAATTTGCGCTAGCCGTTCCTAATTTAGCAGAGTAAGACTAAAGGGAATGCAGTTAGTCATCACCACCCACCGCCAACTCGTGGGCTACTCATTTACCAACGAAGAGTGGGATTGATCGTCACATTATAACGCCCCCACAGCTGAAAGGGCGAGCATGTTTGGCGCGACGGGGATGCGAACCCACGATCCTTGGATTATTAGTCGCACGCCTTAACACTCTTGGCCATGCCGGGCCAGAATCATGATGCGATTACTATCAGTATGGGGTAAAACATCAGTCAAGTAAATAGGGGTCATTAACATGGATACGTGTGCGAATTGTTTGTGAATGTATATATACATATATAAATAATTTTATTAGAAAATGATCTGGACTCATTTAATTCCTGCGATTAAAGGTTAAAGTGAAGAATGGTCTGGAGAACCACTCCCCTCTCTAGCTTCGAAAATTGCGATAAAGTTAAGAGTAGTTGCAAAATGTCTTAGGATTATTGAAAGTTTGCAGATGAACTACAAGGAGGAGCAGACGATCATATGTGAAAATTTATTTTAGTTGGCAAGATTGAAATTGCGACCAAAAATCGGATAGCGAATCCGGGAGCTATAAGCATGGAGAATACAGAATTGTAGTAATTTGGATAATTTCTTTTCCAAAAATGGGCTATTTCTAGAGTACGAGAAGCCTTTGCCATATGTTTGAAGTCTTGGACAAAGGTGTTGCAACTACAAATATCTGAAATGTGCAGGAAGAAAAACACTATCACTAGTTTTCGTTGAATGCCTTAATCACCTGCATAGTGATTAAGGCATTTGACTCCTAATCTGCTAGTCGTGGAATCAAATCCCAAACATACTTGCCTTTTCTGTTGATAAAAGAGTAGCCCAAGAGTTGCTGGTGATGACTAGCTTCCTTATCTCTAAATTACTGCTAAATTAGGGACATCTAGCGCGGTTAACCCTCGCATAGCTTTGCACGAATTTCCAAACAAACCATATATATTCCTGATATGCCTGGGCATGTCTCAGTGAAAAAATCTAAATTTGATCCCAATTTGGTATCTTTATGTTTTCTTATATACCGCACATACTTGAAACAAGTATATTTTTGAAAGCTTCTTGAGAGGAGGAATCTCGTGACGTAGGCATTAGGTTGCATAGTTCCAAATTTTCACTTCAGCCACTTCTTAATACCTAGAATCTAATGCTTTATCACTCCAGCATTCCTTTAGTACTCAAAGTTATCATGACCAATTTCAATTTTATTTTATAAAATAGCAATAAAACATAGAATCTGTTTACTAACTGATTATAATAATCCATTTCATATAAAGTTCAGATTGCTCTGACTTCACGTTTTAATGTTGATGCTATTAAAGTCACGTTGATTAATAGCTGCATGGTGTCACAGCGAGTCTAACGAGCCACTCCACCTCCAAATAGATTTTAATGCGCAACTGAAAAGGCTTTAGCTCAAATTTCATTTTTTTCGCATTATACCAGCTTCTTTTTACCTGGTTTGGTTAATCCATATTATTAATTAATGCACCACATCTACTGGTAGTTTCACTCGAGTGATATTTGATATTTTGCCCTTAACAACGTTTCGTGGCCGATCATCGGGACTACTGTTGGTATTTCCTGTTTTTTCAGAAGCTGGTAATTAAACTGTATATCACATTATTATATTATATATGTATAGCTATAAAGGTCTGATGCTTTATTCATTATTCATTGTATCTTCGTGAAAAAGCGGTAGGTTTAAGAGCTTACAACGCTAGAATTCGGGGCTCGATTCCTTGCAACGAACAGAGTAGAAAGTCAATTGGATTTAACAGATCTACAAATGATAATAATCAACACCATAAATAATTGAAGAATGTATAAACCAAGTTATCCCTTTAACAAGGAAAAAAAAAGTGACTTTTGAAGACAGCACAAAAGATACAGATATAATCCTAAAGTTCCTGTAATCCATTTTCTGTTGTTCGTATACTAAATGTTTACCTGCAATTTCCACGTTCCCCTTCGTTCGGGTGATATTACTGGAGCTATTGCCCTCTCAAACCGTGCCTAAAATTACATAAATACTAATAATTTGAGATGTGAACTTTTTAAAATTTCTTTTCGATGAGTATTTTTACATAGATGTTGTTGCAGGTAGAAGTAAAAATTGGAAAGCTTATTGGCGTCTACCAGAGTAAATGAGCTGAGTAATCTTTGTTTCTGACGCTTGTCGCGCAACCTGGCGAAACAATTTAGAAAATAATAATAAAAATATACTTATTTTAAATTGTATCATTATACTACGTAACACTTATCGCTGATTGTTCTTATACACTGTACAAAACTATAACAATTTGTGAGTATCTAAAGCTTCCAGTTTTAATCGCATTTAATACTACGTAACACTTATCGCTGATTGTTCTTATACATTATACAAAACTACAACAATTTGTGAGTATCTAAAGCTTCCAGTTTTAATCGCACCTAATACTACGTAACACTTATCGCTGATTGTTCTTATACATTATACAAAACTACAACAATTTGTGAGTATCTAAAGCTTCCAGTTTTAATCGCATTTAATACTACGTAACACTTATCGCTGATTGTTCTTATACATTATACAAAACTACAACAATTTGTGAGTATCTAAAGCTTCCAGTTTTAATCGCACCTAATACTACGTAACACTTATCGCTGATTGTTCTTATACACTGTACAAAACTATAACAATTTGTGAGTATCTAAAGCTTCCAGTTTTAATTGCACCTAATACTTTGTTTAATTTTATCATACTACTGAAGAAGAGACAGATACATATTACATCCACTAAGATGAGTGCTAGTTTCGTATGTTCTGTAAGAGAATTAAAGGAATAGAAAAAAATGCCTTTCTCCGGTAAAAGTAGTTTATTTGTCACACATCAATGTTATGCGGGAAAGCCATATTTTGAACGATATTTAGTTCATTTTCTCCCGACTTCAGTGAGTTTTATTCAATGTATCAAATGACTGAACCCATTAAAACTACGGCTAAATACCGTAATTCTACAATGCTAAATCACTTGGTACCTGATAGTGTTGTTGAATGTTTTTTGGTTTTTTATTTGGGGGGGGGGGTAAAAATTCAAACTATTTGTATTGTTGTTTTTCTGTGCACGTTAATGAAAAATTCCTGTTTTTAATCATTGATACATAAACATTTTGCTGATCTTATTAACATTCTTTGTTCTTTAAAGAGCATATTGTTTCACAGACGAAACGATACAATTTGGTGTACGTTTTGAACGTGGTGTAGCTTTGAGTTAGCAAGATTTCTAAATTGACAATGGAATTAATATCAATTACTCTGCAGTCAAGTGTAGTAGTGTCATCTATATGACGTTTTATTTCAAACCATTTAAATTATGCTTAATAAATTATTGTATATTACCAAATAACTATTCCCGCGTTTTTCGCTGCATTTATTCTGTTGGCCTTAAGGGGACGGCATAAAGGTTCGCTGAATGAGAATGTTTAGCATGCGTGGGTTATTATAACTTCATCTAGGTTTGGCGTGAGTTTCGAGCAGTAAGGGTTAAACGATTGCTAAATTCCAACTGATATTCCGATTGCTTATCCATAAACTCGATCTTTTGGTGGTTCATCTGAGCTCTTCTACTTTAACTTCATAGAACATTATTCAGCTATTTTTCTCAACTTGGGACTGTAAATAAAAAAGCGGACAAT
Organism: Tachypleus tridentatus; assembly: GCF_004210375.1. Lineage (NCBI taxonomy): Eukaryota > Metazoa > Arthropoda > Merostomata > Xiphosura > Limulidae > Tachypleus > Tachypleus tridentatus. Next base: position 125,125,841 of record NC_134825.1, read on the forward strand.
CCTGTGAAACATTAACAAAAGGAAACACATTCTTCAAATATAAAAGATACAAAGTTTCTTACTAGACATAGCAATTATGAATTTAAAGTAATTACTTTTTAATTAAAACTATGAGTGCGTGGTTTTAGCGTTAAATATACACTCCGCGTTTTTGTGAAAATCAAATTGAAAGAATAAATGCAAAGATGTTATATCATTAGTAAATATTTTGTCCAAAATACGAAATCTACGCATAGAATCATTAACTTGTAACATAAAAGCCTCAGGAGATTATTAACTGATACCAAAGCAGTAAGACAAATCTAAATATTTTTAGATATTGTTGTATTACTCGTGGTTACTTTTGTAAATATGAAATACAACATATACACAAAAATAATATTTCGGAGCGTGAGCAGTTTCAACCTCAACAAGTACATAGAGTTAACGGTTACATCAGAAACGTCAAACCTTCACGTCTGTTCGCCTGCTAATGTTTTGTTTGGCTTTGAAATTAATGACTGTTACTTTTATAACACATCCACCATCTCTGCGGACTTACAATGCTAGAAACTGGATTTCGATATCCGTGGTGGGCAGAGCACAGATAGCCCATTGTGTAGCTTTGTGTTTAGTTCAAAACAACAACAGCTGAAAGTTCGGAGCGAATTCAGCAACAACATTGAATATTTTACGATTCTGCTGTCCACTACATCAGGACTCGCCAGGTTCTTCTTATTTTAGTGGTTATAACTTGTTTCACAAGTTAATAGTTTAATACAAATTAATTGAATGTCAATGTAAACGACTTTATTCTCAACCACAAAAACTAATAACCTTACAGTTAATCGTCTTATGGAATAGTCTACCTTAATATGCGGTATATGTTGCAGGACAGAAGAAACTTGAGAACTGGACGAGATTTTAGAAGTTAGGGTTGGATGTAAGAAAAGAAGTTTGTTTATGTTGCTTGAAGCAGGATGATTGTAGAAAATAAGGTACAATAGACGACCTAATATTCCTGTGTTTTACTTTGACAGTGAAGTAAAAAGTACAATAAATAACTTTAGTTTCTAGCAGATTGTTGTAACTACATAGCTGGAACTTTTTAAAACTTATTTATTTGCTAACTCCAGTTGTTGTTTTTTTTCAGATGTTCATTACTATAAGCAAAACATGACTGTCTCTTTAAATTTTATAAATTGTTGAAAAGTATTAAAATCTTTAACTTCTCTGAAGGTTTCTTTCAGTTTCTGATCTGTAGTGGGTGTGAATTCCATATAAGTTTCAACAAGATAATGAGTGTTTCCACAACACACGGTAACGACAAATAATATATCTTGCTTGGTCTGTTAGAGACTGCGTTATGAGACATGAAAATGAATTGTGGTTGATACCGCCATCTGGATAACATTTACTGAAAAAAAAGGAATAATTATTTGGGTTAAACTAAAGGACATGTTTCTCTCTTATCATATGTCTTGGATGGTTATTGATAAAAATTAGGTTAAGTTAAATGTGTGTGTGTTTTAATTAACTTATTTTAAAAAATATATATCTGACTTCTAACATTAACTTTCTCGACAACTAGATATAATAAAAAGGCATTTTGGTGAAATTCGAATTTGAAAATAAACAAATTTTAACATGGCGAAGTTTAAGTGAACCTATGTATAATCTAACATACTTTTTGTGTTTTAACTTCTTCCAACCAATTTTAAAATAATTACCCAAAAATATTTCTCGAAATTCAACCGTGACGAAGGGGACTAAACGAGTTGCTAAAAAAAACCCGTTGTCAAAATGGCATGTATTAAGGTAATTTTAGTTCCTATAGATACCAGTACCTTTAGTTTTTTTTATAGTAAGTCGAAAATTACGTAACTGTCTGAAAGCTGAGACGTGTGTACAAATGACCAAGAAAATAAGAAATTTCTAGTCACTTCTTTGTTATATTATATGTATAATTTGACAGATATGCTTGATTTAAATACACATTTCATCCAAGTATTTAATAAAAATATTATTTTGTGAGTGCATATCACAGAAAGGTATGTTAATTTGTGTTATTCTCAATTTCAAAATATTTGTGTTAATGAAAAAAACATTTCAACTTACATCACATGCATCATTGTCGGTACATGAGGTGGCTGTTACTTTGTTTTCAATAATGAGAGGATGAAAATTATTTTGTGTATGTGAAATATGAGTCCTGATACAAAATATGTGAAATAGCTCAACTGAAACATCCGAAGATTACTTTTTTGGCAGTTTATTCTTGGTATTAACGTGACTTGTAACCTTTCTTGACAGTTTATTCTTGGTATTAACGTGACTTGTAACCTTTCTTGACAGTTTACTCTTGGTATTAACGTAACATGTAACCTTTCTTGACATTTTATTCTTGGTATTAACGTGACTTGTAACCTTTCTTGACATTTTATTCTTGGTATTAACATGACTTGTAACCTTTCTTGACAGTTTATTCTTGGTATTAACGTGACTTCTAACCTTTCTTGACAGTTTATTCTTGCTATTAACGTTACTTGTAACCTTTCTTGACATTTTATTCTTAGTATTAACGTGACTTGTAACCTTTCTTGACATTTTATTCTTGGTATTAACGTGCCTTGTAACCTTTCTTGACAGTTTATTCTTGGTATTAACGTGACTTGTAACCTTTCTTGACAGTTTATTCTTGGTATTAACGTGACTTGTAACCTTTCTTGACATTTTATTCTTGGTATTAACGTGACTTGTAACCTTTCTTGACATTTTATTCTTGGTATTAACATGACTTGTAACCTTTCTTGACAGTTTATTCTTGGTATTAACGTGACTTGTAACCTTTCTTGACAGTTTATTCTTGCATTAACGTTACTTGTAACCTTTCTTGACAGTTGATTCTTGGTATTAACGTTACTTGTAACCTTTCTTGACAGTTTATTCTTGGTATTAACGTTACTTGTAACCTTTCTTGACAGTTTATTCTTGGTATTAACGTGACTTGTAACCTTTCTTGACAGTTTATTCTTGCTATTAAGGTGACTTGTAATCTTTCTTGACAGTTTGTTCTTGCTATTAACGTCACTTGTAACCTTTTTTTTTTACTCTTTATTCTTTGTATTAATGCGACTTCTGAATTGATATTAAGTAAATAGTTGTATTAATTTTCTGTTGGTCTGTTAGAAACAGAGGCGTAAATTAACAGATTAAATTAATTCTCTCAAGGCTGTAAAGCTTTCATAGAAATAGCTGTATCATTATTAGTTAATAAAAGGACTTAAAAAGAAAAGGCAAATTGTCCAAGTTATACGCTTTTTAAATATTATAATTTCGAATATGAAAATGCAAGTAATAAGGTGACCCTTTACATGTCATTAATATATAAGAAAACCAGCGCATTTCATTGAGAAGACATCTAAGTGGAATACTCAAATATTATATAATTGAAAAGTGTAATAAATGATCATCTTTTCGACATTCTTTGTAAACATTAAATGTTCGTATAACAGAACCTTTGCCTTTTACCGATTGAAGTATTTTTATCGATAATTATAATTTAACGTAAGAATTTGGAGACGACTGTTGGTATGTGTGTATGAAAATTAAAATTTTTCGAAAGTAGTTAGGTTTTTGTTTGTCCTTTCAAGCAGAGTAAAAACGTATTTATTTATTTATTACAAAGTTACTGCCGTTATTAGCAATAACGTGCTTAAAATATAATAAAAATGTAGTTTCGGACATTGGATATATTTAATTTTCTGTTTAATAAAATAAAAATATATTATTTGTTTAAACCATTTTATTCAGTTATTTTATTCTGCATCAGAATGAGTTCGCAAGTCTTACAGACATGATCCATTAAGACTGCTATAATCTTGACTTCGAACTTTGCCGTTTGTTCAGGACTAGTTTTCCTTTTTCAGTGAAAAAAGGAGAAACTCTTTTACACTTTAATATATTATACGAAATAATAAGAGTTCTACTGAATTCCATATGACTATTTCATTTCTCCACACATAACGATCTCTTTTGCTAAAGATTTATAACCTTTTAAGGAGCGTGCGAGCTGTCGATCTGAGTATACACTTATATTGTTACTTTATCCGCTTTTAAAGGCTACAATTATTTGAAAAGTGTGTAATGTTTACTTTGTGTAGGGAATATATACAAAATTCACGCTAGTTCTCATGTTGTTATTTACTTTCGAAACTTCTCAAAAGCGATCTATATAGGACTGAAAATTGTTTTATTTTTCTTACGTCAACACCGGTGTTATGAACATACTCTTACATGACAATACGTCTCTTTCAACTTCCTGGATACAAGAGCTGGCGTGTGGAGGCAATGTGACATACACGCATAAATAATCAAATACAGTAAAGAGGTAGGTAATTGTCTTAAGTCTAGGTAACAACCCTCTGTATAACCAAGCAGGTGTGGAGAATGCCACAGAGTGGCGCCTTCTAACCTCCTTTATGATGATGCCAGCGACCTCTAACAACGTTTGCGTGCCAGAATTCTTTGTGGAACCCACACACTTTAGCGGTCGGGAAGGTTTACTATGTTTTCCATGTGGCCTCCATTTCTTGTTTTTGGAGGCTTGTATACCTTGTAACTAAGGGTATATATACCTATTCATTACCTATTACAGTTCAAAGCTTATGCTTGACGAAATAAAACAGAAATGTCACAGTTTCCTGAATCTTCTATACGATAATACAGACTTTTATGCGTGTTTATTAAGCTGTGTATGTGTTTAAACACTTAATTCATTACTGTGTTTTAAAACGTAAACCATTACAAGCAGATTTAGTCCTTTACCAACAATCGCATTATTGTAAATAATAATGTATAGATGTACAACGAAAGCATATTTCTCTGTACACCTGTGTTTTGTGAAGCTCACGTATAGCTACTGTGAGAATTTTAAAGGTGAGTTAGAAATCGCCAGTATATCCCATTGAAAAAAGCTAAATAAAAAAGAAACTACTTAACTTTATAGAAAAACAACAACAACATAGAGATGGAAGTGGACACATCACTTGATCCGGTTAATGATCACATAGCAGACAAGGCTTTCTCGACTTTATATGGAGATCTAAATCCCTACATTACTTTTCACGTTATCTAAGAAGGTCGAAACGTTGTTTTCTGCTTTATTAGTAAAAGTGTTAATACCCGTACCAACTCTTCTGAGATACGTTTCTCCGATTACTTATACCAGGTTTCTACTGGTAGCTTTGTTTGAAAACTACTTATAAATGTAACATGCTGAGAATTTATCCAATAGTAGGATAAACGAATTAGAGGTTTAATTATTGCTATTAAACTCATTTTAACTACAAATATTGAACTGAAAGTTATATAATATTCATTATATCTTGTGTATATATTTATAAAAACAATACTCGTTACGTTTAAAGTATTTTTAATTGACGTTAATTGGTTTCAGAGTCGATGTATTTTATAATTTATTTATCGCGTGAATTATAGGAAGACTATTTTTCATACCGTTAGATAAAGAGCTTTAACAGTTACTGTTATTTTAATTGTGCAATTTTATTCAGTAGTTTATAATACGCGAAAAGCATTATTTCCTTTGGTTGCGTCGGTAAAACAGAAAAAGTAATTTTGAAAAAGGAATCAAGAGTTACCTATGATTGTTTCTAAGCAACTGGAGTTAAAGGTTTCTTGGTCTTTAAAATACTTTTTCTTTTAGTATACAGTAAAAACTAAAATAACACGTAAAACCGCAGAGTAAGTATCGACAGCCCATCTTTCAGAAACTTTCTGCAAGGAGTGATATTTTAACCGGAAGCGTTTCGAGTATTTCAGTTGAAAGTACAATATTTAAATAATGGCCATAATATTAAGGAAAATATTTCGCTTTTTAAAGGAAGTTCTGCTTTCCGTTAAATACCGAAACCTCTAAAAAGTTCCTCAAAATGTGCTATTGGTGCATTTTTTCCCGTAATTTTATAGATTTTTCTTTGCATTTTATTTTATTTTGCAATAGTAACAGAAACTATAATTACTATTAGTAATTTAAAAGGCAAAGAAAATATCGATAGTAGAACTAAGTTTTTGTAAGCAAATATTCAGAAAATGAGCTATAATCATACGTATGGAAGTTTATCATATCCTACTTGTCTTCTGTTACATGACTTGAAGAAAATCATCTATCAGATTTTACTTTAACCATGTTATTTATTGATAAGTCGTATTCATAGAATTTCCGGTGAAGAAAAGGCCAACTCAATAGCTTAAGGTACAGCTACTTTTTACTAGGTTATCTACAGTCTAATAAGATTGTTGCAAGTAGATAATACAAAACTTTAAGTAATAAGCAAGGATTTAAATGTTGCTTTTATAGAATGCTTTCACAATTTTCATATAATTTTACAAAAAGTAGGGCATTATTCTTGTTGGTTGTTCCATCTATAATCATTGTATTATTTTTTCTTTCTTTTCCGTCAAATCGTTATTTCTATTTTTTTCTAATACTTTCAATTTTAAATAAACTTACTTGGAAACATGCGTTTAAAAAGTGAAAAGGTTGCTTATTTAACACAGAGATATATAACACTGTGCAAGGGTTTTCAGTAAATGTGGCTTAAGTTAAATTAGCTCCATTCGGAGCATAAAAATATTCGTATTTGGTTTTATACTTACAGTTATACAAATAAATTAAATATTTCTATCCCTGTGGTTACAGAAAAGGTTTCAATCATTAGACTTTGTCCCAGTTAATTTTTCTTTCTTTCTTTCTGTAAATGTAAAAATGAAATATGTAGTGTTCTTTAAATACTAAAGCTTGACTTTTTATCAAACGCAAAACACAGGTAGTATTTATCCAAATAGCTTAGATTTTAGCTCTGTATATTATAAAGTAAACCTGTGTTGATCAACCGTAAAACACAGTGCCACCTGTCTGCCAAGGAATTTAAAAGATGTTCATAAATACTTTGTATGTTAGTTGTAAAAAATTAAAATGCAAATCAATATGCAATTATGTTTGTAATTTAAAATTATACATTTTTTTTAAATATGAACGTAAGAATCTGGTAATCTGAAAATAATTTATATTCGTTTTAACGTATATTTTTCAGCCTTTTGGAATAAATATCTATAAACTGTGATATAGCTATATCTCTAGAAATTCTCGAACAAAATAACTTTTCTCCCAGTAAGTTAGTGTAACTTTACGAACGTACAGTGCTAAAACTGGAGGTTCAGCTCCTCGTGGGGAACAGACTGCAGATAGCTCATTTTGTAGCATTACTTACAGAAAATAACAACTATTAGAAAAATAAACTTAGCTTAGCTGTATAAAATCCTAAAGTTTTAAGAAGCAACTAGAGCAATATTAGTTTGAATTATTAATAGTTAAATACAGATAGATATAAGTTTGCGTGAAGATATAAAATCATATATACCTAACAGTTTATGAGGGATATGCTTTAAATAAATTGGTCTATTTGGAAATTCGCGCACGGCTACACGAGGGTAATCTGCGTCAGCCGTCCCCAACTTAGCAGTGTAAGACTAGTCATTATTACCCTTCACCAACCCCTTGGCTACTTTTTACCAACGAATATACGATTGACCATCACATTATAACGCCTCCAGGCCTGAAAGGACGAGCACGTTTGGTGTGGCGGGGGTTCGAACCCGCAGCCCTCGGATGAGGAGTCGAGTGCCTTAACCACCTGGTCATTGGCGTGTCGGATATGCCTTAAAGAAAATTTAGGCTATTTTTATTATCTAATATAAATTGAATTTAGTTTCTCCTGCGATGGAAATTATGTATTTTTTATTGCTTAAACACTAAGATTTACGATGGGCTACTTGCAGAAACAGAACCTTGAATTTTAGCGTTATAAGGCCTCGAGTATGCCTTTGATCACCGAAAGTTTGGAGGTGACAATTACTTATGGAAAATGAGCTGTTTGTGAAGGTTACGTTAATACACTAACGGTCGTTTTTCAACAATCATCCCTGGGTTTGCAACGACAGAACTTATACGTCAAAGTTTATTTTGATAACCTGAATTAATTGAATTAACTTATGAATGATTTGACTACTGTACTAAAAACCTGTTTTCTGTTTGTTTTAGGTGTCTTATTGACATAGGTTCTGAGAAAGATTCAAAGACAAGATAAAGCACAAACGTCGTTCCTACTGTCGATGACGCTGTTCAATATTCTACGTGCGAACAAAAATTCATTTATCCTAGCTCTGAGACGTTTTTATTGGTTATTGAGCTCCACTCATTAGAACGATAATGCAGGAAATTTTATGACAATGAAAAGAAGAACTTACATATTTCAGGACAATTTTTAATGCCAGCAGGTTTTATAATAAAAATAATAATTACTATTTTTTTACGGTTAAGATATATTCCTATAATTACGGTAATTTATCGTATTTCTTTCAGAGTTCGCCGTAACATTAATAGTAATTCCGAGAAAATACATACCGCGTTTCATCGCAGTTTTTATGATTACGCGTTAAATCGTGGACTACTAGCTGGTAGTATGATTGCGTTTTACGTTACAGAAATTTTGTTTGTTTGTTTGTTTTTGAATTTCGCACAAAGCTACTCGAGGGCTATCTGTGCTAGCCGTCCCTAATTTAGCAGTGTAAGACTAGAGGGAAGGCAGCTAGTCATCACCACCCACCGCCAACTCTTGGGCTACTCTTTTACCAACGAATAGTGGGATTTACCGTCACATTATAACGCCCCCACAGCTGAAAGGGGCGAGCATGTTTGGCGCGACGAGGATGCGAACCCGCGACCCTCAGATTACGAGTCGCACGCCTTAACACGTTTGGCCATGCCGGGCCCGTTACAGAAATAAAATAAGCGTTCTGTCACCAACCAATAGCATAAGATAGTAACCCCCAAAACATATATGAAGTGAGAGTTAAAGCTTTCAGATTTATTTAAAATAATCATCTTCAATATTATTTTGATTTAGCTCGATATTACCTTAATCCTTATTAGTTATAAGCGATAATTTTTCGCATTTATCGATATTGTTCTCTGAAATAAAGACTTCTTTAACAGCAGTCTAAGTGGAGTCCTATTAAGTTTTACACGCGTGTATGAGCTTATATTAGCCAAAGGTTGAAATATCAAAGACAAGTGATATAATTTCTGTTTTTATTCAGTTCCTTACTATTCATTATGCACTAGTGGGACAGTGGAGTTTGAGTTTGAATCAGTTTCATAATTTTCAGCTTCTTTGTATCAATTATTTTATCTCAGTTCTTTTCGTTGCAAGGAAATTAAATAAGAAATATTTAAAGTACAATAAGTTGAGAATTAACATACATAACATGTGTCCGTAAAATTTCTCTTCCCTTCACTAAAAGCTTTCTCGTGTTAACATAACGATTGTTGCCGTTCAGCGAAATAATATACATAGGAAAATCAGTAAAAACATTCTTTATAAAAGGATATTAATGTCAAATAAGACAAAGTTCAGGCTTACTGAAGGACAGGGTAACCCCCTTACAGTGACGTAGATTGACTGAGCTCTATGTTTCCTTTTTCTCCAAATTTTTCCCAGTTTATAATTCATATGTTTGTTTTGACAAAACACTAAAACCTGGACATCCTTAATTAAGGATTGATGTTAATGTTATTTTGATTAAATACTCATTGTGTTACTAGCATAACTAAATAAACAGTGAATGTTTTTCATTCAGTCATTCGCTTCTACTCAGTTGCTTCTTCTTTCTTAATGTGACTTTGTCAGTTAAGGCAATTAATTAAAATCTAATAATTAGAAATACTTCTTATTTTAAGTAACAGTCACTTTTTATCATTCCAAAATGTTGTTAATAAATTCATTGAAAAATATAAGGTGTTTCTAAAAGTTTCTTATGTTCTTAATGCTGATATGAAAATATAAATCACTATAAATATCGTTAAATGACGTTGGTTAATCATTTAAATGTTACTTACATAAAGTACATTCAAGTAAGAGAAACCTATTAGTTTCGTAGAATCAATCTCAGTTTGTTTCAGTATTTCAATATTAACTGCATAAACTACATTCAAGCAAAAGTAAACTGTTAGTTTTGTAGAATTAATCTCAGTTTGATTCAGCATTTCAATATTAACTGCATAAACTACATTCAAGCGAAAGCAAACTGTTAGTCTTGTAGAATTAATCTCAGTTTGGTTCAGCATTTAAATATTAACTACATAAACTATATTCAAATAAAAGAAACCTATCAGTTTTGTGGAATTTATCTCACTAGGTGGCTTTTAAATTTACTCATTATCCACTTAAAGAACGATATTTCTCTCAATCCGTGGTCAATGCGAGTGAGGATAAATCGCTTGTATTCATGTGTGTATAAAAACATTTAATTTTTTGTCATACTCACAGTTATATCACTATTATTACAAAGACATAACCTCCACCCCCACTCCACCCATTTAGAGGTAGGTATTTGTTTGAGGGCATTTAATGCTAAGATTTCTGGCTCGGGTTACCGAAAGACACAAACGTCAAAATCAAAATATTTTATTACTGCTACTTGTACATAATGTGTATTACAATTTAAATTAAACAGAAGTATCAAACCAGTTGTTGCTAAACCAACAACAACGAAGGTAAAAAATATCGAGTTTTCCTGGTATTTTTCTTTAGTGAGATCTTACAGTGCTGATTGGTTTCCCTCAGACATTCTGTTATAATTAAATTATATTTCAAGATATGTATATATAACAACGATCGCATGACTCTAGAAATAATTCAGTTAATCGACCCAGTGATAAAATGGAAAGGGTAAAATTTTAGTTTGATTAATAATTTGTTTTTGCTGTTGCCTTGGTGTACTAACTAATGAGAGAGAGGGCGGTACTATCGTTCTTGAGAAGGATACTAAAAGTTCGATTTTTTTAAATGTTACTAACACATTGCGAGATTGAAAGGCTGATATGATTCAAAGTGACCCTGATTTATCGATCAAGCTCTATATTGAATTTCTTCTATAGCTCTACGAAGTTAGTGTTACCCTCTCAACCACACACATGCACAAACCTTAAAAAAACGGTTTGTGAGGCCCGTCCTAGATACCTTGAAACACGTGACAAATTTAGTTTCGCTATCTGATGAGAGGCATTATAAACATAGTTTCAAAATAGCGTCCATGAAATCACCAGAGAATCTGATACCAGATTCACGTTCAGCAGCTCTTCAGAGGTTAATGATAGGAGCATTTTAACCTTACTCCCCTTGGTACCATAAGAGCTTCCTCAAGTGTGTGTGTGTTTTTTTTTCTTACAGCAAAGCTACAATGGCTATCTGCTGTGTCCACCGATGGGAATCGAACCCCTGATTTTAGCATTGTAAATCCGTTGACTTACCGCTGTCCCAACGAGGGACAAGTGTGTGCGTACTCGAACATAGATTCCTGTTAAGACACTTGTCCGTAGTAACTGAGCTCATGGACTGAGGTTGGTTCATCTTTCCTCAAAATTAGACTATGAATAAATTCTCAGAAATAGTGCCCACAGCATCCCAAGGAAAACCCAATAACACAAAATCCGACGCTGGATTCGAAATCAGCGACCCTTCAAATTAACTCCTAGACCCCGGTATGCTTGAATGACCTCCTGGGATTTGATCCCATTTGATAAACTCAATTAAATATGATAGGAGATACGCGAAATACATAAGCACACTCACCTGACCCACCTTGAGTCTATCTAACAAGTCTGGTCCTGTTAGCTTCAAAACTGTAGAAGGAGTTCACTGACAAAAGAATTCACAAACACTCAACATAATTTCATGTTCAAAATAATAATAGTGATCTTTCCCAGAAAGTCAGAGAGAAATCTCATTTTATGAATATTATTTAAACGTAGCTTAAAGAATAAAACTGTTTGATATTATTTTAAAACTGAAAATTTTATGTTTGGCTTAGCAACAAAAGTTCAATAATGTGTAAATAATTAAATCAATTTGTTTTGATTATTTTCTTCTGTGTCCAGCTCATTTTCATTACTAGTAGAAGTATTATCAGTTAAGACCATGTGAAGATAATTAAATGTTGCAGCATTGTGTTTGTGTGGATATTGTTAGCCTATACATTTGTAACACATTAAAATAAAGCTTTTGTATTTTTTGCTTTGACTTTTGCAAATACCAGCCAATAGCTATACAAGCAACTATAAAGAGAAGATCAACATAGATGATAAATGTTTGTCTTGTTTGGAATAAAGCTGCAGTTGGAGTAGACTGTACTCTGCCTATTACGGGTAACTAAACCTGGTTTCTATCGTTGTAAGTTCACAAACGCACCTATTTACCACTGGGGAACAATAACGCACGTATATCAAGAAATACCAGATTTCGCTTTTATTAATAGAAAAAAAAAAAAGCCCTGTATGACCAGGTGGTTAAGTTGCTCGACTAGTAATCTGAAGGTCACCCTTTCAGCCGTGAGGCATTATAATGTTACAGTCAGTTCCACTATTCGTTGACTAATCCTACACTGATAAATTAGGGACGGCTAACGCAGATGGTTCTCGTGTAGCATTGCGCGAAATTCAAAATAAAAACAAACAAACAAAAACAAGTGCAGTTTCTTAGTACGACTTTTGGTAAGTATTGATATGGGCTACGAAAGAGTATAACAGCTACAACGATATTCTATAAATATATCTTTGGAAGAGTTACTAAGACTATCTGTTGCCGTCCATAAATTTAAACTACACAACTACATAAAGAAAGGCAGTCAATCAGCGGCACCATACCACCTGACATTCATGCTAAGCGATTCAATGTCTCTGTTATACTGCATCCACAGTTAGAACGATAGAGAACACTTCGCGATATCGCACGAATTCGATCTCATCTCTCAATATTCGAATTCCAAAGCTCTATCTCTCCGTATTAACTTGATGTGGGTTGCTTGGTTATAATAGAAACCACTGTGCTTTCATATTGTACTATAATGTTTTCTACGAAAAATTGGAACTTATGCAGATGAATTTTAACACATTTAAATATTCAGCACCAAAAGTGGGCGCCATTATACGTCATTTTTGGTTAAACAGTCAAATTGTACCTTTGAAAATGATTTAAAGGTTCCCACCAGAAATAAAGTTTATGCACATTTTCATGCTATAACAAAAAGGCGTTTATCATTTCTTTCCCCAAACGGACTCCGAAGACAGTCTGGAGGGGTTACCTATTTTAACCACTCTCACCAATATACAGTTATGTGTTGTCTGTTTGTCAGTCAGTCAGTTGACACTAAAATGACATCACAAAAAGAACGTTTAAATTTGCATTTTGTACTATCGTGAAGTCATAAAACGTGCGCACACAATGAATCACGAGAAAAACAAGAATGAAATAAAGAGACTTGTTACTTTAAATTTTGGTTTTATTTACCCTTAAAACAGAACATATCCAGTATATTTAGCATCTAGTATATTTTTCTTTCTTGAAGGTTATTGCTTCTTTCCTTAGAAAGAATGTTAAATTGTTAGAAAAGGATCATAAGAGGGCTTGTGTGTGTATGTTTTCTTACAGCAAAGCCACATCAGGCTACCTGCTGAGCCCACCGAGGGGAATCAAACCCCTGATTTTAGCGTTGTAAATCCGAAGACTTACCGCTGTACGAGCAGGGGACTCGTAAGAGGGCTAATAGGATTTTAAAGGGGATGGAAAGTTGTCATATGAATATAGGTTAAGATCTTTGAACTTGTTTTCTGTTGAGAAAAGAAGAGCTAGAGGAAATTGATAATGTTTTTGCATCATATTTTTTTCGTATTTAATGGTGAGAATGGTAAGACTAGGGGACACAAGTACAAATTTTGGTAGCGAAGGGCTCACATTCAGTTATGACAGCTTTATTTTATAAGAGGGTGGTTGGCTTTTGGAAGGGGTTGTCTTCAGATGCGATAAATGCAGTTAAGGGAGTTCTTTGTTATCCTTGAGTGTTATGTTACGATTGTGCTTTAGACTAAGCAACAAGTTATTATTATGACGTTTTCTCTTTAGGTTCTTTATGCTTGTATCTCCCCAAAATCTGATTGTTTGATTTTTAGTTGGCTGACCTTCAACAGTACCGTTGAATTTGTGATGACAAAAAAACATTTGAAATAAAAATGCATCTCAAAAAGGTTGGTATGGATATTAAAACTTTTATCAAAATAAAGTAGAGAACGACGGTTCGACCTTCTTAGATAATCTTCGGGTCAATCTTAACGTTATTTTTTACTTTATTTTAATAAAAGTTTTAATACCTATACCAGCCGTCTTGAGATACACCGTCAAACTTGACCTACTTAACTAAATATATTGTATGAATACTATTTTCAAACAAGTACTTATAGTGTGGGCCATACATAACAAGCAGAGAAAAAGACAGACACTGAGAATTGCAAATTACTTCACCTACTTTAATAAAGTTCACGGTATACAAACGTTTCTAAGGTCAACTACAAAGATCAGATATGTTATTAGTGACTTTATTACTTTCACAGTCTGAAAAATGTAATAATGTATAACCTGATATAAACATCTCTAAAAAATGAAATAATGCATTAGTTCATATGAATATTTTTAAATAATGAAGTAATTCATTGTTTGGGTTTTAAATATGTTTGGGCTGGGATTCTTATACAGTAAATGTCTGTGACTTGTTGGTGATAATTCGAACAATAAACGGACAACACACAATACACCTGTTTTAAAACAAAATATTCAAAATACGTCAAATGTATGTACAAATATATTTTGCACTGTAAGATATCACAGTTGTATCTAAAACTCTTAATAGCTCTCGTTCTTGTCAAAAGTCCACACAGACTGATTCAATTACTTTATAATCCAACTGACAAGACGAATTATTTTTTATCTTATCTATTTCTTACTGTAAAATCTGCGATAAATTCACTTACAATACTCTGTAAGTTACCACACATATCTTGGGCTTTAAATAACTGTCTCCTTTTGGTCAAATGGATACAATTACCTTAGAACACCTGTTGAGAAAACAATTTATTTTGTATCTGAGTTAAACTATAACACTCACTTTAAAATATCTCCGGTTATGGCTAACATCACGCTTTCTACTTTTTTTACTGACTGAACTTTTATTATACTTTTTCTCCCACTTAACTTGCGTTCTCTAATCACCTACATGTATATACATATTTTATTTACTGGGGCCTCGAACTTTCTATACACTACGCAAGAAACGTATAATGTAACAATACTCACTTAAAATAACGGGAAAAATGCCGATTATTCGAACAACTTGGCGTCAAGGCCCGGCATGGCCAAGCGTGTTAAGACGTGCGACTCGTAATCTGAGGGTCGCGGGTTCGCATCCCCGTCGCGCCAAACATGCTCGTCCTTTCAGCCGTGGGGGCGTTATAATGTGATGGTCAATCCCACTATTCGTTGGTAAAAGAGTAGCCCAAGAGTTAGCGGTGGGTGGTGATGACTAGCTGCCTTCCCTCTTGTCTTACACTGCTAAAGTAGGGACAGCTAGCACAGATAGCCCTCGATTAGCTTTGTGCGAAATTCAACAAACAAACAAACAAACTTGGCGTCAATAATTCTACAACAATTTAACCACACACACAAGACGTTCATCTCTTACCAAGTTGCACAACCAAACTTGTCATAGCTATCGCCCTTATAATAATTGCTTTTAAATCTCTTGTTATAAAAATGTAAACAAACTTTGAATATTAAGTCACAAAATAAATTAGGTAATAATTCTCACACTATGCAATCACTTGTATCCAACATGCATCAGCTGATATAAACATTTCTGAATAATAAAGCAAGCTGATATAAGCATGTCTGAGTAATGAAGCAAGCTGATATAAACATGTCTGAATAATGAAATAAGCTAATATAAACATTTCCTGAGTAATGAAATAAGTTGATATAAACATTTCTAAATAATGAAATAAGCTAATATAAACATTTCCTGAATAATAAAGTAAGCTGATATAAACATTTCTGAATAATGAAGCAAGCTGATATAAACTTTTCAGAGTAATGAAGCAAGCTGATATAAGCATGTCTGAGTAATGAAGCAAGCTGATATAAACATTTCTGAATAATGAAATAAGTTGATATAAACATTTCTGAATAATGAAATAAGCTGATATAAACATTTCTGAATAATAAAGTAAAACTGCTCTTGCAAATTTCTTAAAAGACCCCGAGGGATACGGAACGAGAATTTCAAGTGGTTGGCCCAAGAAAATTTCGCTGGCGTTAGGCAGGAGGATGCGACGGGTTGTCCGGCAAAACACCAGCCGATCGTCGAACCAGATTAAGGCCTTCATGGACGCAGAATGCAGCTCAAGAACAATAAAATGGCATCTACGAGAGAAAGGCTTTAAAAATCGTAAACGTCTTCAAAGGCCACGCCTCCTTCCACACCACGAAACAGCTCTGGTAAACTTTACTGAGAAGCACCAAACATGGGACGTAGAAAAGAGGAAGAAAATTTTGTTCTCTGATGAGAAAACATTTAAGCTGGATGATCCAAATGACTTCCAATGTTTTTGGCACGATAAGGATATCCCACCGGAGACATTTTCTACACGACACAGTGGAGGAGGTTCCATCATGGTTTGGGGTGTTTTTTCCTTCCATGGAACAACAGGGCTTCAGATTATACAGGGGCATCAAACAGCAGCTGGCTATATTGGCATGTTGGAGAGAGCATTCTTATTGACTGAAGGCCCTCGCTTGTGTGGAAATGACTGGATTTTTCAGCAGGACAACGTTGCAATGCATAATGCCCGCAGGACAAAGGACTTTTTCATGGCGAATAACGTGATTCTTTTGGACTATCCAAACTGAACCCCAATGAAAATTTTTTGGGGTGGATGGCAAGGGAAGTCTATAGAAATGGACGTCAATTTCAAACAGTGCATGATCTTCGTGAAGCCATCTTCACCACTTGGAATTACATTTCAGTTAGCCTTCTGAAAACGCTTATATCGACCATGCTAAGCAAATGTTTGAAGTTATTCGCAATGACGGCCGTGCAACTAACTATTAAGACCTCTTTTTGGGCATTTACCTCCCTGTTTAAGACTTCTTTTTAGTATGGTCTTAAACTTTTGACCAGCTAGTATTTAAGCTAATTTCATAATGTTCACATTTTCCCTATTAAATGCTAAAAATGTTTTTTTTATTTTCCCTTTTCTTATTGTCATCTTTCGAAGCTCTACTCAAATAAGTGGTTGAGTCTAACAACGCAAAATGCATATTTTTCTTTATGTTCATTGGCCAGCAGTGTATATATTTCTGAATAATGATGTAATGCATTAGCTGATAGAAACAACTCTCGTCTTTCTTTTTTTTTTAGCCAACGTTACCTTTGATAAAAAACTGAGTTATAAGTTTAATTCTGACAGTTTCTGCGATTGAATTCCAAGTTCAAAGATATTTATTTATATTGGAATGTTGTAAGTTCACATACATTAATTACAACTGCACCCAAAAATTTGGGGAAAAATATGAAATATTAAAGTCATTAGTGTTTAATGAAACAGAATCGTTCTGTGACTTTTTTTTAAGTTTAATAAGTAAACTAAATAAAAAATAAAACTTACATCCAGTTCGTTCAATTAAGAATACCAATATCTATAATGTGCAGTTTAATACGTAAATTCTCTGGAAAGCTCGTATATTTCTCGTTAATACTTAACACGCGCCATTGTTTAAGATAACTATTTAAACAAACAAAAAAACTGTGACAGATTTATTCTTTAAAGGAAAAAACTTTCCTATACAAGTGTGTTAGCGTCCCTCTTCATCTCCGTTATGGGTTGATGTTGTTTTGAATTAAGCAGAAAGCTACACAATGGGCTCTCTCTTCTCTGCCCATCACTGTTATCAAAACCCGGACTTTAGCGTTGCAAGTTCGCAGACATACCGCTGGACCACTGGGTTGGTATCTCGTGGAAATTTATTACTTAGAAATGTAATCGATTTAACATTTTGTACAGAGAGCAAACAGGTATTATCTTAAAACGATTTTAACGCCGTGAGATGAAGAAGAAATGTCCGGAAGTCTCCGCGGTACAAAGAAGAGCAAGGCGATATATTTTCGACAAAACATATTTCAAGAAACTTCCCTTATTTAGGACAACAGTGTGGCATGGATACTTAAATCCAATGCCATGGCTGGGGTAATTAAATCCAAGTGCCGTAGAATTTATTGTGAAGGAGCTGAAGGTGGGGAGAACGGGAGGTCCCAGAGAAACCTACTTTCACTCCTGTGAAAAGACTACCTGACCTGTGCCCAAACTGAAAAAAAAGCTAGTTGATGGTTAACCACCTTTATTCTTTCCTGCAATTGGTTGTAAGTGTGCAGAACGTTTACTGAGGGGTACGTGAATGTTTCTGAAATATTCAGTTCATATGAGACGACTATTGAAAGTTATACGTAAAAAAATGGATATAGGGGGCATAATTTTATTTCGGTGTTATTTAATTTTCCATCAGTACCGTTATTACTGACACAGTTTTTACCTCCAAAACCATTATTAATGGTATGATTTTTATCAGCATGGAACTTCTTCCTTCATCTGGTAAACGAAGCTCATTACTCTAGCCGCGTTAAAATAAACATTGTTTAATGTAAATATATGTAAAGTTACAATGTTTTCTAACTTGAAGATCGATAATTTGGAGAGTTCAAGGATTTTGTTTTAATTTTAATTACATTTCTAAACGCAGTCTTTTAAACCTCACACACGCTGAACTGTCACGAACCAATCAGATCTTGAGTATATTCGACTATTCGTGCAATAGAACACTAGTCTGATATTTCTTAGGGATATAATTATCTAACCCTTGTGCGTATATATTATAAATCGCATCCTGTTAAGAATCTATTAATTCAATGCTTAACACACGTAATTATGTGGTATTCCTACACACAACGCATATATTTAACTGTAGTCCGTAATGATCTCTAACAATATGACCAAATGATCTGTTATAGAATTACAAAATCTTCTTTGCTATGTCATATTTTACGGAACACTTTTCTAACTCTCTGCCTAATGTACGGTGTCCGAAAACTATGTGAACAGATTTATCAACGTTTATTCCTTGAAGTGTTCACACTTCTATCTAGCATAATGAAAAGCTTATTTCATGCATGAGCCCCTATATATGTTTAGGGGGTTGTATCGCTGTGCCAGTTGGGCTCAGAGATTCACCAACTTTGCATAATGAAAAATCATCACTTTTGGAGATCCCAGGCAAAGTGATTTTTATCAGTAAATTTGGTCTAAAATGCTTTGAAAACAAAAAAGCGTTTTAATAATATTACTAGTTACTTGGAAACAATTTGCAGTTTGAAAAACACACGACATAAAATTAGTCATGTTTTTACTCTCATATTCTTTGTTTCACCTGATTTTTATTTTTGTGACTATCTTTAACGCACATTTTAAAGATCCTGAATCTTCGTTAATACTGTTTTTTGTCTGAACAGTTTACAATTATAATCTTCCTTCACTTTATTTGTTTGTTTGTTTCAAAATTTTGTGCACAATTACATAAGAGCTATCTGCTCATGGCCTTCTGAACATTAGAATAAATGATGTCAGATAGGTCAGTAGCACCCACCACCATCTGTTAGACTACTCTTCTCTAATCAAATAATGGGATATGATCATCACTTTTATATTGCATAAACAACCCCTATGTGCTGAAAGTATTTTTACAGCTGTGCGCCACGAACATTGGCATTCTGAGCATGCTAGCCACTAGACAACGCCCGGCCTTTTATTTAACTAGGTAATTGTTATTTAAATACTAGCATTGTTTTCAAAATTATATTTTAAAGAGCTACAGGAATTAGGTAGTTATGCATCTGGAATATCATATCAAAGATATTATGTTGTATTTCAATACGATTTTGTATTTCTAGCGAAACCTACAAGAAACATTTGCCAACGTATGTAATTTTGAACTATCGACGAAAGGGAAGACAGTCACTGAGCAGTACACTAGTACTCACTGTCCACATTAAGACTTTTTTATAACACACCCAGAGCTTAAAGTATGGGAATATTTTATGGTATCGCACAGATTCGAGCCACGTTTGCCAGCTGCAAAGTCTAGAGCTCCAACACAGAACTATTCTGCACCCTACTAAGTTATTTAAAGAGACATTAACTCACATTTTTATTGGATGAGCCGTTATCTGTTTCCAACTTTCTTAATATGGTTATTTACGAGAAGTAATTTTATTGAAGACATTTTGTCTGACAAGACCTTAAAAGCCGAAGTGAAATAACCATACAAATAATTGTTTGTTTGGTTTAGAGCAAAGCCACATTAGACGACCTGTTGTATCCACCGTGAAGAATCGAACTCTGGATTGTAGCACTAGATGTCCGTAAACTTATCGCTGTTCATACAAAAAATAAAATAAAATATAACAGTTAATATAAAAAAGATAAAAACATATATGTACAAGTAAGATAATGACACTAATGATGAATTAATAAAAGAACAAAGAACTAGAAAGTGACAGCTTCTCGACATTCGGGAATTTTAAGAAGTTTGGAACGCAATGAACTCCATATTTAGTAGGATTCGTCTTTCAAAGCAGATAAGTTAACAATTTCTTTTGAATATTCACGAAAATCTACACGAGGGCTTTCTGCACTATCCGTCCCTAATTTTAGCAGTTTAAGCCTGTAGGTAAGGCAGATAGTCATTATCACCCACGGCCAAAATATGGACTATTTTTTTACCAACGAATCTTGGGATTGTTTGTAACGTTATAACGCCCTCGTGGCTGAAAGGGCGAGCATATATGGTGGGACGAAGATTCGAACTCGAAACCCTAAGATTGCGAGTCAAGCGCCCTAACCATACTGAACCTGCAAGTTAACTGAAAATCTTCGTATAATATAATTTGACTGAACAGAGTATCTTAACATTGATGGAAAGCTACAAGTTTACTACGGTAGTCTAACTTCTGTGATTCGTATTGCTGAGTACAACAACCGTGAGACAAGAATTGTCTTAAAGAAAATTAAACATAAAAGCACGATAATATCAGATATATGATATCTGATGTACAGTAACAATATAGATTAAAGTTATAGACAGCTGTCTGTGAGAAGGACGGTTAAAATAATCTATAACTTGTGCAAGTTCGAGACTCTAAACTAAAAAGAAACGTTATAGATCAATCCAGAACTTTTTGAAAAGTCTATAAAATCAAACTGTAAGAGACGTTAAAAGACTTTAACGTTGCCTACAAATTATTATTTCAATCAACATATGGAAAAATAAAATGATTATTATTTGAAAAGGTAGAAAGAGCTATTCAAAACAATGAAAATTAAATAGAAGACTGAGTCAAAATTTCATTTGGGTAATGAATCGGCCGTGCATGTTAAAATACCCACTAGACAAAGACATCAAAATACCTCTTAAGAACTAAACTTTTGCTGAATAGAATGAAAAAGTTCAACGCCAAGATGAAAGAAAAATAATATCAAGGGTAACAAAGAAATATTTGATCTGAAACACACATACAAACAAAACGACTTTAAGGCAGATATTTTGTTTAATGTGAACCTCACTAACTAACTATCCAACTGAGCCTGTATATGCCAAGCTAGCGGCATTTTCTCACAAACAGTGACAAGCTTATATAGAGATAAGTATCGGGTTGACTATGTCTTGGCAGTGTAGAAGACATAGAACTGTCATCCTCTTCTTCCAGTACAAACTAATGGGAGAGATCGCTACTAAAGATTGCCGTGAAATGGCAACATTATGTGCTTTGTTTAAGCCGGTTAAATCTAATTTATTTTAGCCTAAATGCTGCCAAAGATTCTGCATGTATGCTGGAAGAAAGGAAACAAAAAGCAGGAAAGAGTAAGCCATATTGGACACTAGTATATAATTAATTAATGACAACAGTTCAACTCATTAATGTTATCTGACATACCTGTTACGCTTGCATAATTTCATATTAATGGAATAAGCAAAGAACCAGACACCAGTTAATATAGGAAACGTTAGGGAGCAATTCATCATATATACTTGCGGGATTGGGGTATGCATAAGGAAATCAAAATTATAGGCTGATTTATTTACAGCTAAATAATTTCCCCACATTTCAAAATATATTAACGTATATGCTCTGTTTATCTCATTTTTTTATTGAAATGGTTTGTAATTTTGTTAAGTGTTTTTAACATGCGTTGAGTAGCGTTAACGTACTGAAATATGTAACAAGCCTGAGGGTTTAAACATTACTAAAGCCAAAACGTTTGAAGTACATATGTATCTACGTATGTATTAAGAGAGAGAAAATTAAAATATCTTAACAAGTGGAAGTTTATGTGTATGACTAGTCAGTGCTTGAATTTAAAGCTGAAATTTGTTACTTCGAATATTTTTGTTATACACGTTATACTTGTCCGTAATTGAGCACAAAGCTACACAATTGGCTGTATGTACTCTGCTCACCACGTGCACGTAAACCCGGTTTTTAGCGTTATAAGTCTGCAGAATTATATACGTTATATTGATAAAATATATTCTTTACAAGTTAGTCTGGAAAACTCTTTATAACCTAAAGAAATATTCCATCAACATTTATTGTCTGTTGTTCTTTCGTTTACGTTCTTCTCCTAGGTTGCAATATTTAGTATAATTTATAATTTTTATCAAGAAATAGTTTTATTTTGTTATGCCAACACTAAAGAGTATTTGGGACTTGCAAAACACGGTGTGCTAAACTTGTGATTAAAAGTGTTAAATGCAATATTTACTTATTAAATAAAGTATACTGATTTCCTTATTAGATTTGCTTCTTGTGGATTTTATATGGCTTTACACTGAGTATTAAACCTCGATAGTTGATAGTTTCTTGTGGCTAATGTGAGAAAGATGTTACTCTTGGCGATAAGTTTTTATTTTTGAGTGACAAAAATCAACAGTAATCACGTTGTGATGATATGTCGAGAAAAATTTGCCTTAAATCTAAAAGATTTAATTCACTTCAAAATCAAGAAATTATTCATTGAAGATTATGAACCACATATACTGTAATGTGAATATAGTTCACGTCCAAGAAAAGCAGCTTCGAGAAAGATAGCTCTCATCAGAGTATTAGATAAATCTTTATAAAGCTGTAGGCGTGGGTGGGGTTTGAATGGTATTACATTAAAATAACAAGGATAGATGTGCGGGTGGTAGGAGGGCTTTAAAATAACAAGGGTGGTAGGAGGGAACTTTAAAATAACAAGGAACTATAAAAGATGTAAACTTATGGGTGGGAGGAGGGGTGGACGTGTGGGTGGGGGAACATGAAAAGTACAAGACCGATTATCTTAACCTTTAGTCCTTTTTGGTAGCCATAACCATAGTAAATTATTTCTACTGGGTTTTCTATTTCCTAGGGACCAAACACCCACGATTATATTTCCTGTTGTTCTATTTTTGTTTTAAAATATGACAAGCCCTTTTATATTTTTGGTCTTGCCTTTTGTAAAGTGGAAGGACGCTGGACTAGAATCTGCGAAAAACAAATAGCCATTGCTTATATGACTCCTGTTGGATTGATTGGCTGGCTTGAAGTGTTGAGTCATCTGCTAGCAAATTATTCTGCTTCTAGGTTGTTAGCTGCAGCTACACTATGTTACAAAACTGGACTCTAGGTACATAAAAATGTTAAAGATTTTTTTATCATAATTTTGTCAAAGATGCGGTTAGATGTTTACTTTTATCATAATTATGCCAATGATATGATTAGTTTTTTACTTTTATCATAATTATGACAATGCTATGGTTAGATTTTTACTTTTATCATAATTATGACAATGGTATGGTTAGATTTTAAATTTTATCATAATTATGTCAAGAATAAGGTTATTTGCAACCATCATAATCTTATTCTTTCTACTATTTTGGAAGAAGTCCAAGCTCTCATTGGTTCGTTCTACTTCATCCATTCGTTATTTGAGATTTACTTCAGAGTTAGCCAACAATACACCTAATATCATGAACAAACGGCAAATTCACCGTATTTCACTTGTCTTCAAAGGATACACTCAATTTAAAATTACCAACAGTCTCCTTAATGATGCATTTTGTCTGCAAATTGAAAAGGAACAAGATACAGCCTTACCTTAACATTTGAGAACTCTGGATCACTCAGACAGCTCCCCAACTATGCTGATAACAATGTTTAGGTCGAGATGGCTCAATAGTTAGACTGAGGGTTTCGATACCCACAACACAAGGAGAATTTTGGGATAAATAAAACATTTACAACTTTTAATCGCGTAAAGAGTGGTTCGAACAACAAAATAGATAGAAAAGCTGATCCCAGATCAGAAAAGTCAAAAGTTTAACTGTACATTCTACTACAAAGAAGCCGAAGATCAGATGTTGACATTTTTTAACATCAAAGTAACTAAACTTCAGATCCAAATTTACCCTTTTGTTCCTTATTTCTAGAATACTTTTTAATATAATATGATAAAACACATTTCTTCTGTTCATATGAAAATGTCTCCCCAACATAATTTTTCGTGACACTAACAAATTTTTATAAATTTTTCTTGTTATCAATGACTCTGTTAAATTCATTTAATTATCTACTATGTAGTAAGGGCAACAATAATATATTGTTTTAAATATTGAATGTTACAACTGACGTACCGGTTCAGCGCACGGACTGCATGGAGTGATAATGGGAAATCAGATCCGAACATTGACCGGAATATGTCACCCCTGGGGAGCTCTGTAGCTACCATTGAAGTTTCGTAAATGTTAATAGAACTGCAAGGGGAATATACAATGTTGTCTATAGGTCCACTGTTTGCATCTAGATTTTGTCTTAACATTTAAGAGAAACTTGTCATGCATCCTTAACACTCCCCCATCGGAGAGAGTCATATGGGGGGAAGCATTCGAATATCATTCTCTCAGCCATGTAATTCATTTTCGACAGATTACAAACAACCTGAGGTTTCTGAAACACGCACTTAAAATTTCTTTGAAAACATGTGTCAGAGCAGTGATTAATATAGATAACACCTGCTATCAGTACATATAAGAAAACAATTGCATAAAGTCAATGGTTTGGTAATTAATGTTTCCAATATTCCGAACATATCGTTCCATAAGTTATTACATACATATTAGCTCATTAGTTGCTTGTAAGTAGTTACTCCCCTCGTAATGATTTAATGTATTTTGATGAGTTTGGTAGATTGATTTATATGTATATTTCTTTCCTGACCCCCAATGGCACAGTGGTATATCTGCGGACTTAAAACGATAGAAACCGAGTTTCGATACCAGTTGCGGGAAGAGCGCAGATAGCCCATTGTGCAGTTTGTTGCTTAACTGCAAACAAACAAAATACTTTCCAATTTTTTTTATTTGAAGGACTATGTTAATTTCAAATTTCTGTTTTGTTATTGTTACCCACCAAAAGTGAATTAAAAATACTAAATTCACCCAAACACTGTAAAACCAAAATTTAAATGTTGCTAATACAACATTTATAATGGACGTGAACAATAAACATTTAATATCATTATTCTGTTTTTGTCTCAAAATAGAATGATGGGGATCACGTTAGAAAGTTATACTAGCGTAAAGCTTTAGCATCTTACAGTTTGTTTTGAATTTCGCGCAAAATTACACCAGGGCTGAATCTGCGCAGGATGTCCTTAATTTAGGAGTGATAAACTAGAGGAAAAGCAGCTGGTCAAAACCACCCACCGTCAACGTTTGGGCTAATCTTTTACCTGGGCCCGGCATGGCCAAGCGTGTTAAGGCGTTCGACACGTAATCCGAGGGTTGCGGGTTCGAATCCCGGTCGCACCAAACATGCTCGCCCTTTCAGTCGTGGGGGCATTAAAATGTGACAGTCAATCTCACTATTCGTTGGTAAAATAGTAGCCCAGAAGTTGGCGGTGGGTGGTGATGACTAGCTGCCTTCCTTCTAGTCTTACACTGCTAAATTAGGGACGGCTAGCACAGATAGCCCTCGAGTACCTTTGCGCGAAATTCAAAATAAACAAATACTCTTTTACCAACGAACAACGCTCCCGTGGCTGAAAGGAGTGACTGGCACTCCTCAAGTTGCGAGTCGAGTGTTCTAACCACCAGCAAAGTAATATATATACATATTTTCTCGCATTTGATTTGAACGCAAGAAACTACATACACTAAGCGAGTGTTCCACTAAGTGATCTAAAGGAGTACAACTGAGACAATCAACTGGAAAACATTTCCAAACATTCAAGAAATTAAATAAAACACTTCAATTAATTAATGTAAAACATGTTTTAGAAATCGAAAAAATTACTATAAATTATCTTTTTTTCTCTTCTTTTAACGAAAGAATGCGAAGAAATATCATAAAAAAGTTCTACACTATTTTGTAATGCTTCAATTTGTTAATACATGAAATATTAGTATATTACTAGTATAAACGTCCGTCAAACTTATTTAATGATTAATTAAAATTATAGAATTTAACAAAAATGAATTTACTTGTACCTCCAAAATGTATCTGTACTTTCTACTTATTTTGTCAGTCTCGAAGTAATTCTTAAATAACCAAATATTTAGTAAAAACTACGCAGAAAAATAATATGTTATAGTGAACAAAAGTACTTGCGCAGCATGAAAGATACTTGTAGAGCACGTGTGAGATTTTCACTGTATTCTTGATCAGGAAGTAGAAAATGTAGTGCGGACATTCTGACACAAATTTTCAACTTTTTCGGCTGTATAAAGAATAAAAAATATTTGGTAGTAATAAACGTTTATTTTTCTTTATGTTCTGAGGCCACGTAGATAATATATGTGTAAATATACCAAAGAATATTTATCAATTAACATTTATTCATCATTTAAAGCTTTTAAAACACTGATTGTATAACGTTAATAATAGTAGGTCAATTTGTACTTTAATTTAATACATAAACGTAACGTAAGCCTTAGCTGAAACACTACTTGGTAAATATCTTTTTTCTTTTGGCTGCAGTTCAGTGTCGTGGAACGTCTGAATTAAACTATTTTGCTGTTATATCACCGAAGTTGTAAAAAATAAAAATACACATTTTTGTAACAAATCTACATGGATATTGAGCATTCAACATGAACACTAAAGGTAGTCTAAGAACAATCAGGTGATAGCTTTGTTGCTAAGCGACGAAGTATGTGATTGAATGTTACCAGTGAAAGCGTTCTCTACAAAACGACAAAGGGAATAAGCCTTTTATAGTTAGTGATTTATGTCTCCATAACATGTTAAATCCACTTTATAGCGATCCTACGATGTAGTTTCTATACAGTAAATAAAATTATAGGTTCAAATGTACTAAGTTTGAAAGTGGGAAACAAATTTCCACATAGCAGTTATATGAAGCAAATTTTGAGGAATAGCCTGCGTATTTTTTTTTTTTTTTATTATAGCATTCATGTTACAAATCACGTAACTGACTTTCAAGTACGCTGTGTTAACCATAAACCATATCTAACCATACAGAGAGCCTTACGTTTCTTTTTTCAGTAACAGCACAAGAACACTGCTAAACCAGGTGCTTTTCTATCGATGGAACAACGGTAAGTTTACGTATTTTCAACGTATTTTCCGGGGTTCGATTCTCCGCGGTAGACATAGCATCTAGTTTATTTTGGCTTTGCTCTAAAAACAAACCAACCAAGTATTTCATAATCCCTGCGAGAATGCAACAGATTTATCATATATTGGGAAAAAAATCACGTAACTACACAGTTGCCAAACAGATTTATTCCATTGGTTGCTCCTTCCACTAATTCTAAACTAACACTTATTTGCATATATAGCCATCCCTAAGGTGATGGCAGACAGCCAGTAAAACCCGTTGCTAATTCTTGTCTGACCATTGACCGTCAATTTAATAATACACCCACGGTCTCAAAGATCGAAACGCATTTTTACGACAAGGGGAAGATTTATTCGTCAAGTTAATAGCTTAAGCATTTGCGTTCACTAGAGTTCAGGTCGTGTTGGGTTACAATTGGTCAGCATATGTACATTTTTTAACTGAAGATCATTCCTGAAGGACGAGATTATCATGACAAGTTCTGTAAACCTGCAAGTTAACCAGAATATTTAGACAATAACATCATCCATAATCCTCTTAGTTGAGCATTAATATTAACACAGATGAACAGGATATTGTAATTTAAATTATCTATTCGTGAAGTAATACTGCTTAACTGTCAGTATACCCTCGATATGAATAATATCGAAGCCTTTATGTGTGGAAAATTAATGTTGACTTAATAGCGTTTCTTATATTTTATTCCGTGAAATTAATAGTTAATGTATGTCTACTGTGTGTTTTTATACATCTAAAATTTGCTTTTAAATAATTAGAAATATTTTGTTCATGTTTTGTAGAGTGGAAAAATGTAAACAAATATGATTAAGCAGACCTAACTAAACATATGGTCCCCTCGGTGAGTCATCAGTAAGTTTATAGACTTACAACGCTACGATCCAAGCTTTGAATCCTCACAGGAGTAATAGCGCAAACATAGTCCCTCGTGAAACTTTGCGTTAAAACAAAAACAAACAAATCAAAACTAAACATAAGTTTGGTAATACGTCATACCATTCTATTCCTGGAGATAACGGCTGTTTTTGAACAACCTTTGATAAGTAGAAAACAAGAGATAATCATCAATATGTGATACTTGAATTTTTAGGCAAGGTTAGAATAAATTAATCTATGAAGTTTGTTTTAATTTCGCACAAAGCTACTCGGGGGCTATCTGCCCTAGCCGTCCCTAATTTAGCAGTGTAGACTAGAGGGAAGGCAGCTAGTCATCACCACCCATTGCCAACTCTTGGGCTATTCTTTTAACAACGAATAGCGGGATTGACCATCACATAATAACTCCCCCACGGCTGGAAGGACAATTTAGAATCTCGACCAGCGTGATCAAATATACAGTCATGTGAAAACGTTAGGACACCCTTTGAAAGCCTATGTATTTTTGTAACATTTTTGGATATATAGATATTTAATCTCAATTTCAACAATACTGAGAGATTATAGGAATATAACTAAACAATTAAAACTGAAGAAAAGACTTTTCAAGATCTTCTGTGAATGTAATTCTACAAAATTGCATATTCTAACTGAGGAAAAGTTAGGACACCCTACCTCCTAATAGCTAGTGTTACCCCCTTTGGTTGAAATAACTGCAATGAGACGCTTCTTGTAGCCATCTACCAGTCTCTGACATCGGTCTGAAGAAAGTTTGCCCCACTACTCAATTCAGAATTCTTTCAGCTGTGAGATGTTTGACGGGTTTCTTGCATGTACAGCCCGTTTCAAGTCACCCCACAGCATCTCAATGGGATTAAGATCTGGGCTTTGACTCGGCCATTCCAGGACTCTCCATTTCTTAGTTTTCAGCCAGTCCTTGGTGGATTTACTAGTATGTTTTGGGTCATTGTCGTGTTGCAGGGTCCAGTTCCGCTTCAGGTTTAATTTTCATACAGATGGTTTCACATGATCCTCAAGCACCCTCTGATACACAGTAAGATTCATGCTGGATTCTGTGATTGTGAGCTGTCCAGGTCCTGCTGCAGCAAAGCAGCCCCAAACCATGACACTTTTACCTCCATGCTTCACAGTTGGTATGAGGCTCTTTTCCTGAAATGCTGTATTTGGTTTACGCCAAACATGCCCTCTGTTTTCGTGTCCAAATAATTCAATTTTGGACTCATCTGTCCAAAGAACATTATCCCAGTAGTCCTAGTCTTTGTCAACATTCTCTCTGGCAAACTTCAGTCTGGCCTTGATGTTTCTCTTAAAGAGCAAAAAGTTTCCTCCTTGCACACCTCCCATGCAAGTTAAATTTGTGCAATCTCTTTATGATTGTAGAGGTATGCACTCTCACATCAACAGTAGCCAGTGCCTGCTGTAGGTCCCGTGATGACATGTTAGGGTGTTTGGAGACCTCTTTTAGCATCTTGCGGTCTGCTCTCGAGGTGAACTTGCTTCGACGACCAGACCTGGGCATGTTGGCAGTTGTTTTGAAAGCCCTCCACTTGTTGACTATTTTCCGGACAGTGGAATGGCTGATTTCAAAATCTTTTGGGATATTTTTATATCCCTTACCAGACTCATAAGCTGCTACAATTTTCTTTCTGAAGGCCTCAGACAGTTTTTTTGCTCTCACCATGGTGCTCACTCTCACTTCAACAGTCAGGAGCACACCAAACTAAATGTCTGAGGTTTAACTAGGGCTAGCCTCATTCAAAATGCTGAGTAACGATCTTCTTCTAATCATGTGCACCTGGTGTGATACACCTGTGTGTGAGTTAAGCCATTTTAAGTGGACACAAATGTGGGGGTGTCCTAACTTTTTTCCTCAGTTAGAATATGCATTTTTGTAGAATTACATTTACAGAAGATCTTGAAAAGTCTTTTCTTCAGTTTTAATTGTTTAGTTATATTCCTATAATCTCTCAGTATTATTATAATTGAGATTAAATATTTATATGTCCAAAAATGTTACAAAAATACATAGGCTTTCAAAGGGTGTTCTAACTTTTCACATGATTGTATATCAGTCGAAGGAATTTGACCTTCTGAGGTCAAAACTATAAGAGAGCCGTTTTATGAGCCACTGTCGCGGCTTAAAATAAATATCCTTCCGAGATGGTAGCCAAACAGCGATCATAGTTTGACACTTATAATTGCAGCGTGTGCTTTTGTGAAAAAAATCTGTGTTGTATTGATTGATGGTGACGTTCTTAATATTGTATCAAAAGTATGTTTAAATTACATTACTTATCATCCAAATACTCAAAAGCCTGGGGTTGTCAATAAACTGTATTGTACTATCTGTTTTTGTTGGGTTTTTTATCTTGGCAACTATCTCATGTCATTCTTTGGAGTGGAGGAATAATTCACCTGGAAAAATAAGTTCATTGCGCTTGTGTGTTTGTTTGTAGTTAAACGCAAAGCAACTAAATGGACTAACTGTGCTGTACCAACCATAAGTATCGAAACCCGATAGTTAGTGTTATAAGTCCAAAATTTTGTACCAGTAGGTGGGGGGAAAGTCCATTAAGCAATTACATTACTCATCGATAGGTCTCTGAGTGTATAAAGCTGAAAATCAGGTTTTGATACCTGAAATGAGTGCGACACAAAAACCTATTGTGAAACTTTGCACTTAACAACAAACAAACAAAAAAGAACTCTATTATATGTGGCTTGCACTGAAAAAGTCGGCACTGGTATAACTGTCGTAATTTTGTTGTTTTTTTATATAATTTATTTGTGTGCACTTAGGACAAATGCTGTATCTACGGTTTGATTGACTTAAGAGCAGAGTGTATGTAGGTAGCTTGACTTTTCACAGAAACATTTTCCACTGTTTATGTTAACAGGGCCCGTTTCTAAAGCGCTTTAAGATGTTATAGATACCGATTTTTTCCCCCGTTAAACAAGTTTTTCCTTTGTTCTTAACAGACGAAATTAACCTGATTGATTAGAATACCGTAAAATAAAGAAGCCGCCAGAGGGCTTGCTTAAGAAGATTTCTAGGCGCTATTTACCAGCAGCATAAACTCTAATTCTGAAGGACAAGCAGACAGACAACGATCTTTTTTGAAGGACACTTGATATCCTACAAACAAACACTGAGCCTTAGGTTACGCTTAAGACTTCCGACAAAGAACTCCCCTTCAGCCTCAACCGTAGAATTCCTTGACGCATTCCTCAGGATAGAAGATAAATTCGTCCTTAAGAACATTGATAGGCAATGTATAATGCAAAGACAACACGATCTATAATGACTCTGAGGGCGAAAACAGCTAAGGAATGCCAAAATGCGACGTCGCAACTTTGGGTCTTTCTTATCATGCGTTGCAATCAAATGTTTCAGGTGAAGCAGCAAGCACATAATTTGTAAGTGAACAAGCTCGACTTGTTTTTTGTTTTTTTAAATCAACATTGGATAAATGATGTATTTTTACTCAATGAGACTGATGCCATTCATATAGATTTTACAAATGTTCAGATATCTGAGTCGTTTTAAAGGGCCCGGCATAGCCAGCGTGTTAAGGCGTTCGACTCGTAATCCGAGGGTCGCGGGTTCGAATCCCGGTCGCACCAAACATGCTCGCCCGTTCAGCCGTGGGGGCGTTATAATGTGACGGTCAATCCCACTATTCGTTAGTAAAAGAGTAGCCCAAAAGTTGGCGGTGGGTGGTGATGACTAGCTGCCTTCCCTCTAGTCTTACACTGCTAAATTAGGGACGGCTAGCGCAGATAGCGCTCGAGTAGCTTTGCGCGAAATTCAAAACAAACAAACAAATCGTTCTAAAGAAAGAGGGAGAAGTCATTGGAGGTAGAAAGAAATTCTGTATTTCCACAATTCTATATACAAAGAACTATTTGTCGTTGTTGCAGAAATCATGGAATAATTACTGCCTTAACGCGGTATTATTATTACAATATCTTTCATATTTTTTTCAACTTGTGCAATCACTCATGCTTACGTCGATCTTATGAAACTTTGTAATTCCTCGAATTCACGTATTTATTTGGGTATACATAAGACTGACAAGAATCATTAGATGGCCCCGCAGGAGTGCCAGTTACTCGTCCAGCTAACATAAAAAATAACTCTTGGTAATAAACTTACATAAACAACTGAATCAGTGCAAATAATTGAGTGGCCTTGCTTACCACCAACCATGATGCGTTGCAAAAAAGAAACAAAACAGTCGCCGAAACAAACGCTCATACAAAGATGTATTTAGAGC
This sequence comes from Tachypleus tridentatus, assembly GCF_004210375.1. Lineage (NCBI taxonomy): Eukaryota > Metazoa > Arthropoda > Merostomata > Xiphosura > Limulidae > Tachypleus > Tachypleus tridentatus. Next base: position 125,158,688 of record NC_134825.1, read on the forward strand.
TATTGAAATAGCAGTACATTGGAAAATTTAAATTTTTATACCAAAACAAATCAATGGCGATTGTAGCAGAATTTATTACATAACTTACTGTGCTTAAGTTACCTTAACATGTGTTAGGTCTATGATTATGTTTGGCAAGACTGTCATAGGATGAAATTTGAAATACAATAATACAAGTTGTAAATTTAATAAAGATGCTCAAAACAATGAGATATTATGAAGTGAAAAGTCTTGGATTTTATTTCCACAATTTTCTCTTTCACTGACGATTTCGATAATTTTTAACCAGTTTTATAGATAAGTCTTATTACGGATATTTTAATTGATAAAGTATAATTACCAATTTATAAATTTTACATTACGATTTAACCATTTTGCCAGAAGAAGAATTATTATAATAGTTAATGTGTCTCAGAGATATTTTACCTATACCAGGTGTCTTTGTAATGTCCATTCTATTAATAATATTTAATATGTGATTACTAGTTATAATTGGAAAATAAAAAAATTAGAAACAATTGTTTGAAAACAATTCTTACTATCAATATATATGTTATTTGAAAACTTAGTTTAAGACCATATTTTGAGTATTCACAACAAGCTCCAACAACGAATTTGAAGATTGATTTTGGAGCTAACCACGTGCTCTAATAAAAGTTTAAGACAATATTTTGAGTGTCCGACTGCATAAATCCAGACCTAAGTTGATTGTTTACACTAAGCTGTAGCAACGAAATATGATAATAAGAAACAATATGTAATGAAATAATTATTAAGGCAAAACAATCAGGCGTAATACAAGTGCAAGGTTGTTTTCGAGCTGTAATCGTTCTGTTCACATGCTGTTATGATATACAAGAAGTTATAGCTGTGTATATATAACACGCCGTGTAATTCTGAACTTATTTTAGAGCCTTTTGAAGAATGTGCATTCACATTTATTCCTCAAACAATATTGTAATTTTCCTACTCAAATGAACCGTGTTCCCAGTGTCCCATTATTTTGCCAGAATTGGTGGATTAATAGAACACAATTTCGTCTTTCTGGTTACGTAGTTACAAACATTAGGGCGAGGCTGGTGGCGGCAGTTCTGTTGTGTGGATAAAGCGGGCTCTGGTAGATGTATGCTTGGCTAGGCTAATGATAGCTTGTCTTTAGAACTCACTAGATATCATAGTGACAAGTCAGTCAACCACGAGGGTCGAGAAGCCTAACCAAGTTACGGTTTTTCCAAAATTAAAGAAATTCGGCAGCATGTTGTCCGTATATGCTGACCTCCCACTAGGCTTAGACATAATGAACCGTTCTGAAACGTAAGCTCACATTTGCTAGTTTAATAGGAATTCTCTTAGCTACAACTGCCTATCTACTAAAGATATATATTAAATCAAGTTTCAGTATTTCATCCAACTAAACGAGCAAACGTAAATCTACATATAAAATCATTTATCTGAATACCGAAACAGACCGCACAAAGACGCATATATCCGAGAGCTAACAACTGGATGATGAACTGGTCTGTTTGTTCTGCTGCTCAGCTAGAAGCTCCTGCATCCAGAATTAATAGATACGTATAGATATACAGATACCAAGTGCTCGGTAGTCAATGTGAACGTACTTTAGAATGTCTACAACTTTAAAACTATGTAGAAAATACATTCTGGTTGCAACACAACTATTTTTTTTCTTTATAGGAATTCAGTTTTTATCCCATTTATTGCTGTAACTTTATATGGATAAAATGTCTCAATCGTATTTGTGGAAAGCCCAATCCAATATAAGCTTATTTTTTTTATATTTGTTTTGGTATGCTGAGGCACACATAAAACAATCTCAAGACATTATATTATCATTGGAGTTTTATTTTTGTTTGGGAAAATTTTAGTATATCTTTATCCCAAAACTTCCAAAATGAATTGAGGCAAATTTTGCAAGTGAACTCATTTCAGGTATTTCAAGCGAAAGTAAGCGACAATCGAAGACGATTTATATTTGAACGTTCTGAATTCTTATACACATTTTCTTTAAATAACTACTATTGGCCTTGGATGTATAATAACACATATCAATCTTGCTTCCTTACAACCGTATTGTATATATGTATGATTCAGCCAAAGCTTAATGGGTTTTCAAAACCACGTGCGTGCTCTGTGCAGGCTTATCATCGAATAACCGTTTACACAGAGGTCATAGCAGCTAAGAGGAAATACAGAGAAAACGATTCCCGTGGATCTAACCATGCGTGGTTGAGCTCCACATCTGATCGATGCTAGAAACAATGCCGATGGAAGGAGATCGATTACATAACTAGATCCAAATGATATAGTGGGGAATATGAAGATCGTTAAAGCCAAGTAAGGATATACAGTATAAATATACGTTATATTTGCTGCTACTGATGTTCAAGGCTTGCATCCTTAGGCTGCAATATACTTCAACTTCAAACGAACATGATCATAAATCGACTGACAAGTTACATACCGTTCCAAGAAGCTACTTTATTGTAACCTTGTTTTGAATAGCTGCTTTTGAGTGTTTAATTTTGGGACTATATGGAAACAAAAAGATCCATATTAACCTTATTTAACTAAGAAAAATATATTTCAAGAATGAAAAATAACTCCTTTTATAACAGGATAGTGTCATGTTTTGCAGAATCTATCTAAATAATCTTATTTTATAAATTACGTCCAAGTAAATTACAGATTTATGGTTTTTTAGGGTATTTCCACAGAAAGGTAATAACTTTAGTTACGTCAAAGGTTATTTAAATGAGTTGGGTAAAATGTGAAATTGCGTTTGTTTTCAACAAACACCTTCTTCAAATTAACTTCTTGAAACAATTCGAAGGGGAAGCCCCAAGTGACACAGCGGTACGTCTGCGGACTTACAACGCTAGAATCCAGGTTTTATTACTTATGATGGTCAGAGTACAGATAACTTTGTGCTTAATTAAGAACAAATCAAAGGGGGAATTTTATAGTTAAGAAATTAAAGTATATTTTAAAAGTATCATTTACCATGAGTGATCAGTTACGTTGACAATATATTGCTGGTTACAACTCATAGAACGTAAGTTCCCTCCAATTTCAGATGGTCAGAATTAGAGCCTATTTGGAATAGGTCACCAGAGATTGTCGCGTTTATAAAATGAGAAACCCAGAAATTAGCATAAGTTCTTTAAGAAATGACATATTTTTCGCATTTTCTGAGCATACTTGTGATCAACGAGCAGATGATGTTATGAAGGAATTCTGACCCAGTCCTCGGTCACTATAATATCAAGTTTCTAAGAGCATGTAGTGGGTTAAAGCGCTGACGTGTGCTTCTGATTCTGACTGATCGAGCACCTTGCTGGTTACTTCATAGCCTATATTGTTTCTTCTTCAATATCATCCAACGCGATCCTGGCATACGACACAAGGAGTTATCATGAATGACACTAAATACACTAACTAGCCCAGTGACACTAGGGAACGGTTGAATATCGAGTTTCAATACTATATTAATACATGGTTGAGTATCTAGGTTCAATACCACGTTCATACAAGGTTGAATATCTGGTTTCAATACCACATTAATATAAGGCTGAGCATCTAGATTCGATATCACATTCATACAAGGTTGAACATCTAGTTTAATACCACGTTAATATAAGGTTAAGTTTTTAGTTTAAGTATCACGTTAATGCAAGATTGAGTATCTAGTTTCAATACAACGTTCATACAGCGTTGAGCATATAGTTTCAGTACTATGTAACACAAGTCTGAGCAGGAACTCAACTTCTTACATGTACAGTAGGATATGTTCGTCCCTTTATATCGATACTTCCATAGCTGAACTACAACCCAAGCTGTCGTATTAATGTTGGTGAACTGAGCAAAGTATGTTCATCTCAGTTTGACCTTAGTTATTAGAACAACATTGCCACGGAGACGCAAAGGGGTTAGTTAGCAACTCTAAATTAGTCCCCTGGTACAACTGGGTAAAATTATATATATTTTTGGTGTGCTATGTTGTATTAAGGTGGTATTTTCCGTTTTTCTTTTCTTATATACAGAGGTGTGACACCTCAGGCCATCTGTGAAGATTTCAGGCAGCTCAATGTTGTCACTCTTGATGTTAGTGACCTCGACGAAAATACAAATGAATTGTGCGGTAAACTGCAGAACTGAGTCTTCTCAACTCGTGGACTGATGTCACCTCTCTTTTTTTTCGTTGTTTTTTTTTTAATTTTGCGCAAAGCTACACAAGGGCTATCTGCGTTAGCTGTCCCTAATTTAGCAGTTTAAGACTAAAGGAAAAGCAGCTAGTCATCATCACCAACCACCAACTCTTGGGCTACTCTTTTACCAACGAATAGTGGTATTGACCGTAACATTGTAACGCCCCCACACCTGAAAGGGAGAGCATGTTTGATGCGACGGGGATTCGAACCCGCGACCCTCTGATTACGAGTCGAATGTCTTAACCCACCTGGCCATGGTCATCTGTCTTCTCTTGCAGTGTTAAAGAGGTTGGCCGGAAATTCAAGAAGGACATTTTCTATGCGGAAAGGACTAGTTCAGATAAACATTAATTGTTGTGACTAACTGTGGAAGAAAAGATTTAAAACTATGAAATAATTTGTTTGCTTGCCATTTTAGCTTGTTAAAGAAGATTTTTGAAACATGTTAAAAGGAAAAGGAGATTAGCGGTATACGAAATACGAAAAAAGGCTAATTTTGTTTGACCCCAATTGATTTGAAATTTAGCAAAATATACACAATGAGCAATCTGTGCTCAGTCCATCATGAATATCGAAATCCAGTTTTTAGCGCTGTAGATCCGCAGACATAACGAAAAGTACTTACTGTGATAAAGGTAATAAATTAATTGCTGAAGTTGGGTATATGTTTCTTTCAGAAAATATATACGTATATATTAATTCGTATTATTTCTAATAAAGCTACATATAAATAGCAATCAAGTGATTTACGTTATCGACTTCTTTTTGTAAAGTAGATGGCATTTGCGCATTCTGGGTTCAGCGGTCCTAAAGTACATACTGCGTTTAAAGGGCAATATACTAGCGCATTATTTGTGCATAAAGCGGTCTTTACGTATCACAGTTAACCATCCATGACCTTGTTCTGGTGTCTAGTCTACAGGACAACAGCCTGATATGTGTTAAAGATACACCAAAAAGAAATTGTCATTAGTCTTTGGGATTTTCCAATTTTCTACATTTTGAACATTTTTGAAGTTGTGCCAGTCAACAATTGGCCAAGCGTTTTAAGGCGTTCAACTAGTAATCCGAGGGTCACGGGTTCGATTCCCAGTCGCACCAAACATGCTCGCCCTTTCAGCCGTGAGGGCGTTATAATGTTAAGGTCAATCCCACTATTCGTTGGTAAAAAGAGTAGCCCAAGAATTGGCGGTGGGTGGTGATGACTAGCTGCCTTCCCTTTAATCTTACACTATTAAATTAGAGACAGCTAGCGCAGATATCCCTCGAGTAGCTTTGCACGAAATTCAAAAACAAACAGTCTACAATTCTGTTCAAAATTCGGCTTGCTAAGAATAGATGTCGGATGATGTAAATTTATAAATTTATCCGTCTACAACTTACATTCTGTATTTTCAAACTCTCATAACTAGACTTTGCTTTTCCATAAAAATCCATTTTTAACTAATCGCCAGTGACCAGTACCTTAGGGATTTCACGCATGCGTAGTTTGTTGTATTTTAAATTATCTCTATTTTCATTGGTCCCACTGCAACATGAAGACTGATTTTCTCAAGCTGTTGCAATGACTTTCCTATAGTTATAAAACTAACTAAAACTGGTGCATTTAGGTAGAGTTATATACTTTTTGTCTATGTTGTGTTTGTGTAATGACTGTGTAAAACTTTTATTTTATTTATGCATATTGTAACCACGGGTACTTTGACTCAGCTCAAAATCAACTGCAAAATTGATGTTTTTGGCACAGATTTAAGATGTATAAAACATTAGTGTTTATATGACTTTTAATCTCTCGTCAGCATTACCATTAGCCATTCAAGCCTCTTATTTATTATATTCGACCAGCACGGTATAGCTCGGTGATTAGGGCACTCGACTCGTTATATGAGGGTCACGGGTTCGAATCCCTGTCACACCAAACACGCTCGTCCTTTCAGCCGTAAAGACGTTATAATGTTACTGTCAATTCGACTGTTCGTTGGTAAAAGAGTAAATCAAAAGTTGGCGGCGGGTGGTGATTACTAGCTGCCTTCCCTCTAGTCTTTTGCTCACTTTAAATTAGAAATGGTTAACATACATATCCCTCGTGTAACTTTGTGCAAAATTTAAAACAAACCAAATCTGTTATTATTTCTTTAACCATTTTATTTAATTAACTGATTGCTGTAACTTCAAAGTGTAAAATTCAACCCTGAAGGAATCAAATTGAAATTAATATATTTATCAATTTAACCAAAGTACTGTTTTTGTTTTAAATTATATTCGACCACTGATCCATGTATCATGATATTATGAAATAAACATTTAATCCCTCAAAGATGCTGACTAGCCCACCTACCACCAACAAAACAATCTCATAATCCCGAAATATTTCTTCTATTGTTTCTTGTTGACCACTCTATTTCATAAAAGCGTGTACAGCTAAACAATTCCTGAAAATGCATGCATGTCAAATATGGTAAATGTGATAGTTTTCCTTACCCTACTAATATACGCTTAAATTATAGTTACTTGCTTTTTTACACAATGCTACAGGTAAACACTTTACATAGAGTGATAGTCTCTTGGTAAGACAGCAGTAAGTTAACGGACTAAGAATGCTAAACTTTGGAGTCAGATTTTTCAGGGCGGACACAGCAAATAGCCCAGGGCGATTTCGCAATAAAAAAACAAAACAAAACAAAAACGGAGAAATATAATAAATTCTCTTTGCGTCATATTTTAAGACTTTTTTTTTCTTGCTCATTCGTAGATTGTTAAAACTTTTACATATATTTTAATGCTACATAAACTTCGTTAAAACATCAATTTTAACATTAATCTGGTCAGTTTATTTCCATTAAGTTTTCTTATAATGTTTCACGTTAAGATTCTCTTTTGAAATATTGTTTTATTTTGTGATTTATGCCATGAAGCAGTGAATCGGCAGTATACATGATTAGTGTGTAAAACAACTAACCATATATATTCATACATACCATACCACTCACACTTTACCGTACACGTGTGCAAATATAACTAGAAATATGTATTCCAGGATTCCCCCTGGCTCATGTAAACTTGAGCACAGCAACAACAATACACATTGCTTCAGATATTAGATTCATCTTCAAGATCAGGAGAGTTGGGCAACTGAGGATCAAGATATTAAACTGGACCGTCGGTTAAATTGTGCTCTGAGTTAATTCGGTTAGTCGGTCCGGAGCCGGACACACCCGTAATGTCTGGTTTGGAAATTGGCTATTTGATCCCATGCAGTTTGGACGCTGCTGCAAATTGTACACATGTACAGATATACAGTGACGCCACCCTGACGGCCAAGCTTTAACCACTGAATAGACAACAACAGTGAGCTTCATGGTCAATTTCCAGTCTCCTTCAGTGGTCATTTGAGAAGAAGCAGACATAAATGGGGCTTTATTGCCCGATTGGATATATATATATATTATATGGTGAGTCTTTGTGTCTATTAAACGTTGTTCAATACCTTTGATCACTTCTATTTGTCTAAGTCAAACTCTTTTTTACCCCACAATAAAATCATGGATTTTAATCCATAACGTTCTTTAATTCTATCTGTCCACCTATCTATCTAGTAAGAATTCACGCATATGTCTATTTGTTTATTTTTCAAATCCATTTATACGTCTTTCGAATTCACTCAGCCATCATTTTATCTTATTGTCGTGATTACCAGTAAGAAGTTTGGATTATACAGCAAAACTAAGTTTATCAACTATTAGAAACACGTTTGTCTTTTATACACTGTTGACAAGATATTGACACTATGTATGACGAATAAACACACCCACACAAAATTTATATGCCACTCCAAACTTTGTGTGTTATGAAACCAAAGCAATAATATAAATCCTGGCAGCTTAGATAAATGTGTGTAGATGGATATAGACCAGTTTACCATCTTAGTACAGCTTCCACTGGAAGCTACGACAGATATTAATGTTAAAGATATATTCACTTTCATTTACGTCAAACTCACGTGATTGTTTTATTGCTGGTAAATGCCATCATTTTAACCACATTATTTCTTTCAAGGAGATGAACAGCACGTACGAAAGATAAAAGGTAAAATACGGTTTTAAACACCACTCATTACAAAGTGAATAATAACCAATGAAGGCAAAACTGATTAGAGAGAAAAGAAGTACTGATTGGAATAAAAAAGTATATTTTTGAAAGACCGTCAAATCAGTTGATTATTATAACAATCTGGTTTAAATTAAGCCGAACGTTTGAGGTACATTGATATTGAAGTTATAAAATAACCAGCTATTGCGCTGTGGATTGTGTAATATGTTAATATTATGTCTTAGGATGGTCACGCAAATCAACGATTTTTCTTAGAACTCCATGACAAGATGTGATTAAATCGTTACAACATTGTGGTTTGAAAAGTTTGTCAATTCATTTCATGGATACTTAGAGAAGTAAATCTAAATACTCCTATAATAATGTTTCTCTCACACACACACATACATAGACACAGATATAAAAGATTAAAAAGAAGAAAATATGAAGTAGGAGTAGCCTATAGATACTAGTTGTATAGATACAATACAAAAGCAATGAATGATTTTTACTGATCCGTGGCCTAACATCAATAGACCATCAGCGGATGTTTGTTGAGAAGGAACGTTTTGTTTAAAGAAGTAAGATAGCCCTTATAGTGAACTGGACAGAAAACTGCCGACAAAACGACGTTGAAACGATCGTGCGTTAAATCCCACCCAAAACCCATCCAATTTCCGGCAATATATATATATATATATATATATATATTCTATAGTATACATTTCTATGTAAGACATATTAGATATCGAAGTATTATACAAAAGATGAGCAAAGTATTCCTAACTTTAATCGATAATTTTGTAAACTGGATCCTTAAGTTTCTTCTGTAGCACAAATTAATAAGACCATTAACTACTATTTCTACTTATTTCGTCGTTTTTAACGTTTCATGACACAATATAATTCAATAAACTTATAACTGGTTTTAACTGTTTAATTTCCTTTATTAATTTTGTATTTAAGGTTATAAAATGAAATATCTGATTATATTAATTATATTACTTGTTAGTTATTACAGACATTAAATTAAATAACATCCTAGCGCAGATGGCCCTGAAGTAGCTTTGCGCAAAATTTAAAACAAAACAAATAACTTCCTAGAAGAAACATTCCATAGTGCGTAAAGTTGAAAGTCAGTCCCTATGGCCCCCTTCTAGTACAGCGGTAAGTCTATGGATTTATAACGCTAAAATCAGGGGTTTGATTCCCCTCGGTGGGCTCAGCAGATAGCCCGATATGACTTTACTGTAGGAAAACACAAACAAACACAGTCCTTATGCTGGCACAGTACAAATGGTGCAGTTTTGCGCTTAAACAAAACAAAGTCAAAACAAGAGTAAATTCATGTATCAGGTCATCCTTTAAGTAATGTCCGCCTTTAGGTTCAGAAAAAAAAAAAAAGGATTTCAAACGCTTTTAATGTTATTGAATCAATAATGAATGTTCCATTATTATTAATTGCTTCCTGCCAACAAATCACAAGCTTTTGAATGTCACTTCTATAAAATGGCTTTACTGTAAGAAAACACAAACAAACACAGTCCTTATGCTGGCACAGTACAAATGGTGCAGTTTTGCGCTTAAACAAAACAAAGTCAAAACAAAAGTAAATTCATGTATCAGGTCATCCTTTAAGTAATGTCCGCCTTTAGATTCAGAAAAATAAAAAAAAGGATTTCAAACGCTTTTAATGTTATTGAATCAATAATGAATGTTCCATTATTATTAATTGCTTCCTGCCAACAAATCACAAGCTTTTGAATGTCACTTCTATAAAATTCTTGGGGTTTGGAGGAAAAGAATGTAGAGAGGTAGTTTTGATATCTTCATCTGTTCCAAGCTCTTTTCCATCATGATAGTTCTGCAAGTTTCGGAATAGATGATAATCATATGGGGCAAGGTCTGGAAAATAAAGTGGGTATGAAAGTTTTTCCCAGTCTAGCTCTTCAATCTTTGCAGATGTGATCCTTGCTGTATAGGGCCGTGTATTGTCCTTGTGTAACACAACACCTTTACGATTGATTAAAGCAGGCCTTTTTTTCTTTCAGTGCAACATTCAAGTGCTCTCACTGTTGACAGTAGAAGTCTGATTAACTGTTACATTGAGTGATAGCAACTCAAAATGGATCACACTAACAACATCCCACCAAATGCTTAACAAAATTTTCCTAGGTTGGAGGTTCATTGTGGGCTGTGCTTTAGCCAGTTTACCTGCACTGAGCCATTGTCTGCGGCGCTTAAGATTCTTATAATATATCCATTTTTCATCTCCAGTCACTAACCTGTACATAAAAGGTGAGTTACGTTCATGAGAGTGCAGGGAAGTGCAAATGTCCACTCTTGCTATAAGGTTCGCTTCTGTCAAATCATGGAGAGCCCATTTTCTAAGCTTTGACACTATTTCAATCTGTGGCAGATGGTGGTGAACTGTTGAATGGGTTGAATTAAGCTTCTGTGCTAGTTCTTCAACTGTTACAACACAATCTTCATCAAGTGCAGCCAACAGCAAGTCATCGTTAAACTCAACAGAACGACCTGAATTTGGCGCGTCACTTAAGCTGTAGTCACCTGATCTGAACTTCTGAAACCACTTTCAACATCTTCTTTCATTGAGAGACTCCGCATCATAAACACCTTGAATGTTTCGTGTAGTTTCTACTGCACTATTGCCTTTTTCAAACTCATAAAGCATTATATGCCTAATGTGTTCCTCGGACACATCCATCTTCTTAAGGATTTATTTGATTAATGATCTGAAAAATGAAGTTGCGTTAGTTTCTTTTATTTGTCTGAACATTTTTATGCATGTCCTACTGTATATTTTAGTCATTAAAGCCTTCTACAAAGACAGAAATGATGATGCACTTTCTATATTAAATTTTCGGACATTACTTATAGGATGACCTGATAGATTAATTAAGACATATTTAATTATAATATAATTAGAAATTTAAATTGCAAAAGAATGTTATGTGAATGACCAGCTCAGATACACCTATAATTTATGTACAGCCGTCCACAATTTAAGTAACTGAGTAAAGAGTTTGAAGCCTGTATACAGTAGCCTCCGCCACAATGGCTTTGTGCAGATTTTTGAACCGAATAACGGTACTGACTGTCACTTTTATATCACGCTTACAGTTGAAGATGTAAAGCGTGTTTAACTTAATCACAATTCGAACCTTGGATCCTTTGACCCCGAAGCTTGAGATTTTAACCACTACATCATGGGCCCTTAAGTATTATGAAAAGAAATTCCTACGAATAGCAAAATATAAAATAAATACAAAAAATCAAGCTTTTCACATATAGAGGAAAAAGTTTTCTTTAAAACCGAATTGATATAATGAAATACATTCATATTAAGTTACAATACATTTATGTAACCAAAGATATTATTAGTATTCACGAAAATTTACCATAGAATAAAGGAAGTTCTAATGTACTTCAGAAATTATTTGTTAATTACTAAGCACGTGTTTACTAAACAGTAAATAGTGTTATTGTATGGCTACATGTATTTAAGTATTTAACCTATGACTATACGTATTTAATGGTAATGTTTAACCAATAATATAACGTAATATTAAGCTATATTAATAATTTCCCTTTGATGACTAGAGTAACAGATACACTAGAAATCAAGGAAAATAATACTGAAAATTAGTAAAATACTAATTACTTTGATGTAAGTTATCTCAGGGTATCCGTACAACGTGCTAAAGAAATTAATTGAAATAAATTAATTCGTGAACTTTAATTTAAAGTCACTGTCAAATCAAGGCACTACTCATCATTGAGTTTATACTTATATATATTTTAGGTATAAAAGATATGCTTTAACTAAGTTAATTAGAAACTTCATTTTCACATGCATCTCTGTACTGAACGTTTAACGATATTGTGTCTTGTTGCACTGATCAAGGAGGAAGCCAGTTCGTTTTTTTAGGGGTGGAAGCACAAAGCGAAATAAATAGCTATTTAATGAAACATGGCAAATTTGAATAAGATCAAAGATAAGTCACAACATGCACAGGCACGATCACTTGGTTACTTATACTTTATTATATTTTATTGGACTATAAGTCACTACATGCACAGGCATGATCACCTGGTTACTTATACTTTATTATATGTTATGGACTATAAGTCACTATATGCACAGGCATGATCACGTGGTTACTTATACTTTATTATATTTTATTGGACTATAGGTCACTACATGCACAGGCAGCATGATCACCTGGTTAGTCACACTTTATTATATTTTATGGGCTATAAGTCACTGTATACATAGGCAAGATCAGCTAGTTATATCTTATTATATTTGTTGAATATATACACCTAGACATGATTATTATTATGATGTTAATTTCTATTGTTTTAGTTTTCAATCTACATCCAATTTATAACGAATTACTAGCAAAAAATATGAAGCGATCTAGAACACTTATAATTATACGAAGATGAAATCTGGTGTAACTTAACCTTAGACCCCTTTTTATGTATGTGTGTTAGTAGTTTCTAGTGATATGGACGAACTTTATGCATGTGTGTAAAGAGGGTTGAGCACGTTATGTTTAAATGACCTTCAACATGCAAATCAGCAAATCACTCGACAACCACAGTCAATATAAAACCGTGGTAGAACGTAAAGTATAACTACATTTTGGCATTGTTGGGAATCGAACCCCTGATTTTAGCGTTGTAAATCCGTAGACTTACAGTTATACCATAGGGATACAGGTATGATAGTCATTGTTAATGGAAATATTCGTACATTCAGATTATAAAGATGAATTTATATCGGAAATTTAGAGCTCCCAAAAATGAGGATATTCATTTCACTTTTATTTCATCAGAAAATAAGGAATATTGATAATCTTGGGGACTCAACACCATCCATAAAGAGACTTGCTACAAGTTCAGCCGTGGTAAGCAAAGTGCAGTATCTTGCAATGCAAGAATATCCAAGAAATAAAGATAAGGAGAAAGACTGTCCACGTATAGCATGCTACAATAAGCACTATAATCAAGAAGATTTCTATCTGGATAAGTGACAAAAGTCAAGTGTACACATGCTGCTTTTATGACTTATTTGTTCGGCCCGGCATGGCAGATGGGTTAAAGCGTTCGACTCGTAATCTGAAGGTCGCGAGTTCGAATCCCGGTCACACCAAACATGCTCACCCTTTCAGCCATAAGGGTGTTGTAATGTGACGGTCAATCCCCCTATTCATTGGTAAAAGAGTAGCGCAAGAGTTGACTGTGGGTGGTGATGACTAGTCTTACACTGCTAAATAAGGGACGGCTAGCACAGATAGCCCTCGAGTAGCTTTGTGCGAAATTCAAAAAACAAACAAACAAAATAAACAAACTTATTTGTTCAACTGTCGCATGCCTCAAACAGCTAGAGAATGAAATGGATATTTTCACATACGAAAATTGCCCCCCCCCCCGCTAGTACAGCGTTAAGTCTACGGAATTACAACGCTAAAATCAGGGGGTTCGATTCCCTTCGATGGGGTCAGCAGATCGCCCGATGTGGCTTTGCTATAAGAAAAAACACACACAGAGATACGAATATTATACCAGTCACATTGCCAGACGCATCGCTTACGGTTTCTGCGACATCAGACAGTGGAAGCTGGTGCTAGGAAACCACTAGATGGGAATCTACTAGGTGGATTAGTGAAAGAAAACACGGAGACAGTGTTTTGAACATTACAGACTTGCGATAGAGCTTGTCGCAATGGAAAATATGTTACAAGACCATTTTCACGAAAGAACATGACTTGACATGAAAACATATGTTGTAACGACACATTTTAATATAATATATTCAATCACTGAACTTATAAAAAAAAGAGATAATTCTTCCTAGACTCCCAAAAATATTATAGTTTGAATTAGTTTTATGCACACTGGAGGTATTTGTTTAAATATTTTTATACGGGTTTCTCATAAACTAAGATAAGTTTATGTTTATCTAGTCTAGACATATTTTATCAATTTATGATTATATTCTTAGGCGCTGTAAACTTATCCTACTCTGGAGGAACTTTAAGGGCTTAGTTTATACTGATGGAATCTATTCTTCTCCATGGAATTTTTGCGTTATCGTAACAAGTTCTTGAAACGTTTAAAATGTCCCCAGTGGCACAGCAGAATGTCTGCGGATTTACAAGGCTAGAAACCGGGTTTCGATACCATGGTGGGCAGAGCAGAGATAGCCCATTGTGTAACTTGCTGCTTAACTACAAAAAAAAGAAATTAAAAAAGAACAATCATTAGATTTTGATTCAAAAATCAACTTTAGACAGGTTCCACTTTGTACCTTTCAATTTTAGTTTAAATTTTAAGTTACAAATGGATAATTTGTACTGAATGAAGGTTTCCTGTTACTTTTAGTTATTGCCAATGTTAACCCAGACATTGGCGTTGAAAGAATAGTTGTAATTTGATGATGTTAAAACATAGTTGTATAACTTGATGGTGTTAAACACGTAGTTGTTACTTTATAACCTTAAAAACGTAGTTGTTGCTTGATGACTTTGAAAACGTAGTTATAAATCGATGACGTTAAAAACATAGTTATTTAACCTTATGATATTATAAACGTAGTTGTGACTTGGTGTATTTGAAATAATGATTGAAGAGAGAAATGATGTAAAGTATCTTTCATGACAGACATCAGAATTTGGAAACTCGAAAATAGCTCATCGATTGTACTGGACTCAGAAATCTTGCCCCGAAGTTATTTTTGCTGTTTGTTCTAGACGAGTCTAAGAGACAGTTTACGTTAATGTCCATCGTTCAAACTGACATGCTATAATTATTTTCAAGTATCTATTCTATGTTTTTTTGTCGTTTAGATGGGTCTACGAGACAGTTTAAACTAATGTCAACTTTTCCAATTGACATGCTATAATTATTTTCAAACATCTATTCTATGCTTGTTTGTTTCTCTAACTTAAAGAAGTTTAAGCTAATTACAATGCAACTTCTCAGATTTTGTTATCAGGCGATTTGTGTAAATGAGCTGCTTACTTAAGCTTTGCAATTCATGAAAACTATCATATCATAGTGTACATTAATTAGAAAGAAATTCGCAGTGTAACATGCATTTCTTAACGTACAACACTATTATATTATTAAAATAAGAGAAGATATAAAATGTGACATGCCTAAGAATTTTGAATAGAAGCTTTGTAAAATAATGGTTTGGACTTTAGGAGTTTAATTGGAGTTTATAATAATATTATCTGTTGATTTATCTTTAATTGACATTCGGTTGTGTTCAAAATGGTAGTTTATGTTTGCAACTATTTATACTCTTACGCTCACACACAAAAACAAATACTTTATAGTGTTTGTACAGTTTTATATTGGGTATTTATGAACGCATTACCCCTCCAATGGCACAACGGTATGTCTGCGGACTCACACTCCTAGAAACCGTGTTTCGATACCCGTGGTGGGCAGACCACAGCTAGCTAGTTGTGTTAGTTTTTGTGCTTATTTATAAAACAGACAAACAAATGCGTTTAAAGAAACAGAATCTTCGATTCTACTACCCCTAGTAGTTCAATGGTAAGCAGCCTGTATACTCACACAGCCAAAAACAGGTTTCGACACTCATGGTGGGTACAACCTACATAGGTTATTGTTTAGGTTTGCGCTCAACAACAAACAAAAATTGATTTTATTATTTTATTTTAATTATTTTGAGATCGTGGTTAAATAGTTGTTCTTATTTTTTAAAAAAATGTAACCACAGTTTTCTTGAAAATTGTCAATCATTGGCCGAAAATTGAAGAAGGAAAAGTATTAGGTTTATTAAAGTTTTGTTTACCAGGGCATATCGATAATTGCAAAGTAAAGTAACTGAAGGATGTATCGTAAATGTGGATCCTGACAGTGGACGGCTTTTACATCTAGCAAGTTTAATATCAAATCTGTTTTTAAAAATGACACTGTCAAAGGATGAACTTTGAATTGAGCGAAACGCGTAATCGGCAGTGGACGTGGTAGACATAGTGTGACTTAAATACTTTTGTATATTCTACTTCTTGAAAGCCCCTTAGGAAGGAATGAAAAACGTAATGTTAAAAATACGAATGTCTTACATCAAGTGTAATTGAGTTGACCAAATAGTTTTGTTCAGGATTCTGATGATTCGCACAATGTCCTTGATGACGATAAACCAACTTGAAATAAAAATGTATCTCAGAATGGCTGGTATGAGCATTAACACTTTTATTAATAGAGTTTTATTAGTAAAAGTATTGATTCACATAATGTTCAATTTTGAAGTATATTTTTAGACGTTTTAGTGTTAGGTTGAAGACAGTGACAATAATAATAACAGTGTTTAACATGAAGATATTGTTAACTCATTTAGTGTTGGGCTCAATGCGGGAATAACAATATTAAAAGAATAAAAAAATTACTTGTAGTTAAGCACAAAGTTACAAAATGGGATATGTATGCCCCGCCCATCCTGGGTATTGAAACCCAGTTTCCAGCGATTTAAGTCCCCAATCGTTCCGCTGTGCCGCTAGGGGAGTGGGGATAGAAAAATTAAGGTTCAGGGCGTAATATTAATAAATTCAATGAAACTGTTTAAACATATTTCACGATTGTAAAATTATTTACACATTTATATGTATATTTCGCATTATATTACAAAAAAAAAATGGTCTGATGATATGCAAGTGATATATGTACATAACTCTCCTCAATTTGATTGTTTGTATTTGTACTTTTATGACAAAGCTACCGAAACTATCTACAGCTCTCCCTAATTTGTAACTACATTGACACATTAAAAAGTGTAACTAGTTTATGATATCACATACCCGCTTCAACTCTAATTTTGGAGATATTTTTAGAGGGAATAAAACTATCTTAACAGCTCCTTCTCTTGGGATAATTTGTTTGACCAAATAGCGGGATTTGACAGTAACTTTATAGCGCACAAAACCAAAAAATGTAAAGTGTGTTTTATGCAACGGGACGCAAACCATAAACCCTATAATTGACAGTACAGTCATGGTGACTACCAGGCCATGCTTGACCAATCCGGGTATGTGCAACTTTTCAAATGATTAAGATACATCACAGGAAGTCAGCAGCAAATCTTCAAGCAATAAATAATAAGTAAATTAGTTTTAACTTCCTGTGACAGCAAATCGCTTATTTCGATTACTGACTCAGAAGCTATGGCTTCTGCACGAACAGCAAATTTGTCTTCTAGACAGCGCTAAAAAATAATAATTAATACTAATTTCCGATCAGAGCAAGAATTTTACGTTTAGGTTAAAAATTACATATAGCTATAATCAGAAAATTATAGAGTATATTCTTGAGTAAAATCTATAAAAAAAATGGGAGATGTGAGCATTCACTACACTATCAAATAATATTTATTAGAGTTTTCCATTTTATGTACACCTTATACGATAACTGCGACATTTATGTGACAAATTCAAAAGGTTTAGCAAATCCAATTGGTTTGACATAGCGCCCTCACGTGACAAAGAACTCAACCACATCTAACGACCTTCCCTGAAGAAGAACGAGCAACGTTAATGAGTTTACTTGGGCTTCTTCGGACAGTGACTATTATCGACCGATGAGATGGGAGTGGTAGGTAACACCGCCTATCTATCAATCATGATGATACACAAAGAGGGAGACTTTGGAGGATATCGTGACATGCGCTGTATTCTGGATCCTTTAATATTGATTAATTGTGTGGTTATTAAGAATAAACATATCACAGGTGGCGCCACTGCTTGATATTTTTTATGCTTGTTTGTTTGTTTTTTAGCGCAAACTACACAATAAGGTTATCTGAGCTCCGTTCGCCATGGTAAAATCAAACTCTGGATTTTAGCTTTGTAGTTCCGTAAAGTTGCCGCTGATTAACTGAGATGGGGGCGCTTTTCATACATATGATTACTTTCATTCCATTGCTTTTTAATTAAACTATAAATCGTTTATTTCTAGTTGTAATACTTTTATTTTTATTTTCTATGTTCCGTTGAAGTAAACTTTTAAAGGAAAAAATATAAAATATAGTGTTTTTTAAAGCCATTTCTCACTTTACGTTTTATATTGCGTTACAAATAAGAGTTTCAAAAATTTTGGGCAAAGTAGTATCAGTGTAAGATATTAAAAAATAAGCAAATTGATGTGTTTGGAAACTATTTAAAAACATTAGTCAATCATCTACAAAGAGCTGTCGAACATTCTCACATTTCAAGTTTGTTGATAAGCTATATTTTAACACCAGAATACATGTAGCACTGCAAATAATAAATTAAAATTAATTATGAGTTGATGGAATTTCCTTTTAGTTAAATAGTTTTCTATCATCTATCTTTATTTTCTAAAACCAATGTAGCAATGATTTTTGAATGTAATGATATTATGATGTTCTCTCTCTGTTTTAGTTATGTATAGTACTGAAAATCTGTATTTTCCATCCTTAAACGGCAGTGAATTCTTGCTGTAAACTCGTTGCTCTAGAGATGAGATAATGGCTGATATAATTTCACAGTTTGTGATTCGTTGATGACAGGAAAGGAGGCGGGGAATGTTACGATCTCCAAACTTTCATAAAATGACTTTAAGCAAATTGCATAAGCTATTAAAACATTCACTCGATAAAACAGATTACTTCGATGTAAATAATTGTGGTAAAAGAACGCTGTTTATGGCACTTTTCATTCACGATGTTATAAATGCAACGTTAAATGAATCCGAAGATAATTCTCAAAGTTAGATACATGTTTGGTTTGAATTTCAGGCAAAGCTACAAAAGGGCTATCTGCACTAACCATATCTAATATAGCAGTGAAAGAATAGAGGAATGCGCACGACAGCTAGTCATCAACACCCACCGCCAACTCTTGGGTCACTCTTTTACCAACGAATAGTGGGATTGACTGAATATTTATAACGCCCCCACGGCTGAAAGGGCTGGCATGTTTGGTGTGACGAAGATTCGAAACAGATTTGGTAGTTCACTGTCAAACCACTGCTTCTGTTGAAGGTACATATTCGATATAAAACTAATTTTATTTCTATAACCCCTTTTGATGCTTAATGGGTATGAACTAGAGATTATCATGTATAAAATGTGAACCTAGGGTTATTGGTTCGCGACCCACTGCCACAAAACCCAGCTCCGCACTGTGGGATCATTAGTTCATTATAAGAGTAACGGGCCAAGAGGCGTGGTGGTTAAAGTGCTCGCAACCTACGGGATCAAAACCCGTCACTGAACATGTTCGCTATTTGAGTTGCTGGTGCGTTATAATGTGACACTAAGTTCCAGTTTTCATTCGTAAAAAAGAAGTTCAGAAGCTGGCAATGGGCGATGTTGACTAACTATTTTTCATTTAGACTTTCACTTCAAAATTAAGAATGGTTCTATTAGTAGTTTTGCGCGAAACTGAACAAACAAACAAATTTGATTATTCAGTAGGACAAGAGTAAACAAAGAGTTGACTGACGGTAGACGTTGCTTACTAGCTGCCTTCTTTCACGTATTAACTCAAAATTATGTGTTTTTGTTGGTTTTTTTTTAATTTCGCGCAAAGCTACAGGAGGGATACCTGCGCTAACCGTCCCTAATTTAGCAGTGTAAGATAGATGGAAGGCAGCTAGTCATCACAACCCACTGCCAACTATTAGGCTACTCTTTTATCAACTAATAGTGGGATTGACCGTCACATTATAACGCCCCCACGTTTGTAAAGGCGAGTATGTTTGGTGTAACGGGGATTCGATCCTGTCACCATCAGATTACGAGTGGAGTGTCTTAATCACCTGGCCATGCCGGACCTAAAATTATAGACGGTCATGTACTTGCAGACAGTAAACCCTTTGCATAGCTTTACGAGGAAATTCTGAAACAAAGAAACAAAACAGCTTTTAATACCATTAGATTACAATATTAATTAGAACTGTATTTATTTGCTGGTGTGGAAATTAGTTGTATTAACTTACACCTTAATAGGATAAATGATAAGATGAGTACAAACTGCTATTTCTTGTATCTAAGTGGTAAATATCATCCACCTTATATTGATTATCACCAATTTATGAGCAAAAAACGTTGCACGAAATTTTTAACCAATTAAAGAAGTACCAGATTAATATTTTTTTTTAATATATGTAGCATTACTCTTAACAAGAAACAGCCCAATAAAACCTCTCTCTGGGTCTTCTGCGTCCCACCGTAAATCAGTAATCAACTTTGATACATATGGCAATAGAATAAGAGATGCAATCCAGCGATTAAAACGACACATAACCACTTGTGTAGCTTTGTGCTAAAAGAAAGAAATAATTCATTCTTATAGTGTGAACTTGGAAAGTGTACTTTCAGTAGGCCTTGAAAAACATATTTTGTAAGGAATACTTTAATTACTTTTTTAATAATACATTTCCTATTTTGTTATATATTTCTGATCCCGCGTTTTATTTTTCAGGAAATAAATGTATGTTAGGCTCTGTATATTAACATGTTAAGTATTCGTCACTGAAATTGTTCTTTAATTAGATAATTCTCAAAGTTAGATACATGTTTGTTTTGAATTTCGCGCAAAGCTACACAAGTCAGAAGAAAATACAAAAAGAAAATAAACAAATTTCAAAGTTTAAGTTAACAACACAGAAATTGGTAGGTCATTTGCTTTAATGCATTTGAGATTTTTTTTATTCGATGATATGATTATTTGTTTGATATATTTGTTTGTTTGTTTTGAATTTCACACAAAGCTACTCGAGGACTATCTGTGCTAGCCGTCCCTAATTTAGCAGTGTAAGACTAGAGGGAAGGCAGTTAGTCATCACCACCCATCGCCAACTCTTCGGCTATTATTTTAACCACCGAATAGTGGGATTGACCGTCACATTATAATACCCCCACAGCTGAAAGAGCGAGCATGTTTAGTATCACAGGGCTTCGAACCCGCGACTCTCGGATTACGAGTCGAGTGCCTTAACCACCTGGCCATGGCGGGCTTTTTCTTTAATTAAATAATTACATTTAATCAGAGTGACTGATCTGATTATATTTTACCCGTATGATCTAATTACTTAGAGTATTTTAATCTATACACGTGTGGTAACTTTCAAACTAAACTTCACTTGTGTTCTCTATGTTATTTTTTTCTCATGAAAAAGAGTATTTGTTTTAAATATAAAAATACTCAGAAAATTAGCTATAGTTTCATGGATTTAGAAATGATTTTTAAACGTTTCAAATGCAGTTTTAGCAAAGCAAAAATTAGAAGTTTAGAGAGGAAGAACTATTCGCAGTATCTATGTAAGAAAGCCTGGATTTACAAAGAACCTCGTAATAAAAATTGTACTTTAGGTGCCATCCTGTACGATATTGTACGCACATGTAAAGACGCTTGTAGATGCTTGTCGATAAGCTACAGTGTGTGGATAAAACGACTCTCCATACCTCATATATTTATTTTTTGTAATTGTGCTTCCGCACGAAAATGTATTGTTACTTGAAGTGTTAAAGTGAAGCAACAAGTCCGAGGTAATACTTCTACAATACACTCTTCCTCGGCAGCCGTCATGATATTTCTAACGTCCATGGATCTCCTGGGCTTATACGCAACGCTAGACTTTAGTTGTTCTCCTTCCGAAATCTTTTTCGCGTTACTCACGTTCTTCTCACGATCACCAAGTGAAACATTCACGATAGACGACCAACTGCCGTCTGCGTGGAGCCACTTAACAGCGGGGCGGGCCGAGCATCGTGCCGGTAAATTCTTATGTATTTAACCCCACCAGCTTGTCGATCATGGCCGATGGAGCAGTGAACCACAGACACTGTTGGGGGTAGACATAGGTTGAAGTATTGGTTACCATGTGAGAAATGGTTGATATAGATAATAAAGACTAAAGTAACATTCAAAAATTGCAAACTGAGGAAAGTAAGGGACATTAGAAAACAAGCTAATCAATAGATACCATGAAAATAGAATATTTGCTGTAGTTTGGGATTTATTGTTTTAACTAATGCACATCCAGTCTCATCCCAAATTCCGAACACATTGTTTTAAACAAATATCTTTAAAAAAGTGCGTCATTTTATAAGCTCACATTAGTGGCCAATATTTGTTATTGAAAGGTAGGAAGAAAAACTGGTATTTTTAACTTGAACAGCAGGAATTAACAAGCAACAGAAGTAGCGACTGTCATTGGTATTACGCCTTTTGGGATGTAAAATTTAGTGCATGTTCAGCGCAGTATCTCGAATAGAACCTTGGATCTTAAGATCCGCAGCCCGGCAAACTAACTTTTAGGCCACACCCGCTCTTATATCGTACTGGAATTTTTCGAAATGCACCGGTTGGCAACGAGTTAATTTTGTATTTTCTGAATGAAAAAAATTACTTACTTTAGCAATATAAGTTCCTGTACCTTAACTGAAAACTTGTGTTTGCTCTAGAGCTCAGATTTGTATTCAACAGGATGTTTTATTTTGTATTTTATTATTATTATACCACTTATCATCCAGTGATAACGCCCCCTGTCCCAGAAACAAGTAACTCCATTATAACGGACCTTGCTTAATCTTTTTATGATTTGTTTTGAAGGATTTCCAGACTGTAGGTCACATACAAAATTCTATGTTACTCTGTTTGATCTATTATACGCTGGTGTCTTTCGTCAGATTATTTTGGTTGTCTGAGTTCTGTAAAACCATACAGGGCTGGCTGGGTGAGCATTTAAGATTGTTTTGTTTGTTTCTTTTGAATTTTGCTCAAAGCTACTCGAGGGCTATCTGTGCTAGCCGTTCCTAATTTAGCAGTGTAAGACTAGAGGGAAGGCAGCTAGTCATCACCACCCACCGCCAACTCTTAGGCTACTTTTTTACCAACGAATAGTGGGACTGATCGTAACGTTATAACACCCCCACGGCTGAAACCGCGAACATGTTTGGTGCGACGGGGATTTGAACCCGCGACCCTCAGATTACGAGTCGAACGCCTTAACCTTAACCTGAACATTTAAGAACTGCAAATATGATGAATTTTTAAAGTTGAAATACTTCTCTTTAGCAATTTAATTTAAATCTAAAAATGGCAGCGGCAGAGGCCATGAATCACCCCGATATCTATCTAACAATCAACTTTCTCTGTTGAAACATCAGAAATACAGTAATAGATTGGCTATTGTATGAAGCTTTCAGTTTTTGTTTGCAACGTACTGAATAAAGCTGGTTTTCGCGGACATCATTAGCCCTGAGTTTGTTTTATTAAGTGTGTTGACACCAATTTGATTAGGACAGGACAAACAAGACTGATGATAAATGCTTTTCCTACTGTCCATAACTTCCTAATAATAACGCTATATAGCATTACAGGGGCGGACGATACCCCACCAGGAGGTTTTTCCAAATTGCCTAACTTGAAAACCCATCTTGAGCTATCATGCAGTTTACCTTACCAAACCATGTACCGCCCCATCCGCTGGCGCCAACCGCCTTCGGGAGTTACTAAAATAATTACCTTTTGAAGGTTAATTTACTTCTTCATATCACTTCTCTCTTTGTTGGACGATTAGAGCCACCTGCTCTCGATCCATCTATTCCCCTCTGACTTCTGAACACCAGCTGGTTAACCTCTATCAAGCATTCCATTAGAAACTGTTTAACTTGAGAAAAGAAGTTGTCTTGAAAACAACGTTAACCATAACGTTTATTTTTCTCTAACCAATACAAGATAATGTTGGGAAAATGAAAAAAAGGCTAAAAAGCCTACCGTTTATGATGAAGAAAAAAAAGAGCTTATGATGACGAAACGAAAACAATAATAATAAAACAACATAAAATATCAGTGTGAACCTTGTCTAAATGAGGCAAGGCCAAATGTATGTTAATATTTTTTTATATTGGTTGGATAAAGCAAAGTTAAATTTATATATCTTAAGACATCTGGTATGAGTATTAAAACTTTTACTAAAATAAAGTATCGACATCACGAAAGTTAAATTTACATTAATCCTTTCCTTCTTGGCTGAATAAGACAAGGTTCAGTGTATATTATTAATTTTTCACCTTGACTGAATAAAGCAAAATCAAGTCTATATTAATAATTTTCTATCTTATCTTAATATGACAAAAATCAAGTCTATATTAATAATTTTTTATCTTGGCTGAATATGGAAAAATCAAGTATATATTATAATTTTATATCTTGGCTGAATAAGGCAAAATCAGGTATATATTAATAATTTTCTATGTTGGATGAATAAGGCAAAATCAAATATACACTAGTAATTTTCTATCTTGGCTGAATAAGGTAAAATCAAGTACATATTAATCATTTTCTGAATAAGACAGAGTTAAGTGCATATTAATCTTTTTTTATTTTATATCTTGTCTGAATAAGGCAATGTTAATATTAATCGTCGTGTTTCTTAGAAGAATAAAATCAAATCAACTATATATTAAGAAAGCACCTTGTAGTTAGGTTACTGCTTCACGTCTGCTTACCTGATAAAATAAAAGCTCGGTTAATTCCTTACTGAAAAACAGGCTAAACGCCCTTTAAAGTAAATATATTAAAAGGCACGATTAAAAATGTTTCGATTTTTCTATGAATAACCGTTTATAAACAACATCTGTATTATACAGAAAATAAAACTACGAAAACAAAGAAATTCTTTATCATTACACTTATGAGGAAGAAAGAAAAATCACATGTTTCGATATTACCATTAAAGTCGAATGGTTTTATGTTTGAGTATTAATTTAAGTCTAAGAAACGCTTAAACATAGCTTACGAATAGCTACAATATCTCTCTATCTGAAATATACACTCTTTTTCCTTGAACTTAAATTACAGTTAATGTTAATTCACTTATAATATAAACTTGAACCTAGTTTCCTTTATAATTTATGAGTGCATAGAATTTTTAAAACGCACGTAATCGAACATCCATTTATAATTAATCATTTCGTAGCTTTTCTTGATACACACTTTCCTTTATAACTGTATAAGAAAATACACATTTATTCCATACTTATGTAAACATCTAGTTTTCAAATTATTATCAGCTGGTCTTACAACTTGTATAGACTTCCACCATTATATCATTGATTTCAAGGCCTCCTTTTCCTCAAAAATCACATTTACTATTAATTCACTTTTGTTACTTGCTTAACCCAAACTTGCATTGTGCTTAATTAGTACAGTTTATAAAGTCTGTTTAACATTACTTTTCTTTATAATTATTCGACGAATAGCTTTTTATAAAGTGCACTTAACCCTACTTTCTTTTATAATCATTAATTTCATAGCCTTTTCTAAAATAAACCTAATCTTAATTTTTATTAAAAACTATTGGTGACTTGCCGGTTTTTTTTTAATCAGTACTAACTGGTCTTCTATCTGGCATCGATTTCAAGATGTTTGTCTTTTATCTTCAGGTTTTAATTTTAGTCTCCTAGAACATATGTCATAGTTACTATTAATCATTTTTAAATATGCACCTAATCCCACTTTCAATTATTGTGAATAAGATTATTATCGTTTTCAGAGGCACACAATCTATTTTTCTCCATAATTCACTAAGACGTAGATTTTTCTAAAATGCACCTGATGTGCTTTTTCCTTATAATCAATCATTGCACAGCTTTTCTAAGATGCACCTAAAGACAACTTTCCTTTAGGGTTGATAATTTTACAGTTTTTCAAAACTCACATTATTTATTTTCCTTTATAATTAATCAATACATTGCTTATTCTATACATATAATATATATTTGTCTTTATAATAACCAGTAAACTTAGTTCTAGATCACAGTTTCGAAACGCAATAGTTATTAGAATAAAGATTATTTCTCTTTTATGTGATTAGTCATTGAATGTTTCCCGTTGTTCGTATTGAATGTAACAACTGACAACAAATGTTTGGAAAATGAATGTAAACATTTAGAACATTCAGTCTATAATACTTTTTATTCATGTGTTTTTAACCTTATCTGAAATTATTTTGCTCTATTGTCAGGGCGCTCGACTCGCAAAACCTTTCGCCGAACATGCTCGCCCTTTCAGCTGTGGGAATGTTATAATGTTATGGCCAATCCGACCATTTATTGTTAAGTGTAGCCCAAGAGTTGACGGGCTCTCTTCTAGTTGTTTTTCCTCTAGTCTATCACGGATAGCTTTGCTTAATATTCTATAAAAACAAATGTAGACCAATAATAGGTAAATGCACAATACTGCGCGAAGTAATTTTATATGTCGAAACTGATGGACGTATAATTATTTGTTTATTAAATTTCGCACAAATCCATACGATGGGTAACTGCGCAAGCCGTCTCTAAGTTAGCAGTGTATGACTAGAACCCTTAGGCTACTCTTTTACTAATGAGTAGTGGGATTGATCGTAACATTACAGTGTCCCCACAACTGAAAAGAGGAGCATGTTGTGGTGCACTGAAGACTTGAAACTGTGACACTCAGTTTACAAGTCAAGCACTCTAACCACATGGCCATGCCGGGCCTATGTCTATATAAATGTGATGTTGTAGAGTTAGTGTAGATTTAAGTTTTATTACAGACAAAGACTGTTTCTCGGTTAAAGCTTATATCTTCTAATTGTTTAATTATGATGTATTAATTTAACTCTGGCAAACTTTGCGATGAGAGAATGTCCATCATTACCTGAAAGTTACAGTTATTTCGGAAACAGAAAATTAAGTACCACCCCAAGGAAATGCTCCTATAGATTATTTTGCGAACTTTAATAAATCGTTCTACTTGTGACATTAAATTTTATTTTTTTCAATTTTTTTCCTGATCAATTGATTACAATCAAACCTTTCTTATATAGAAATTTATCTGAAGTTAGTTCATCCCAGTCCATTGGTTTTAACTCTCATCTATCGTCTTATTAGTAACTAAAAACCTTTATGCTTTTTTTTTGTACTTTTTTTATGGTATTTTCTAACATCAAGTAGAAAATGAAATTTTAGTCTGAACGATACAGACTGTTACTTTTATAACGTATCCACAGCGGAAAGAGTGACCCGTGTTTAGTGGCATCACGTTCCTAATCCCACAATGTTCGATCCACAGCTCTTATCCCCTCCCAACACCAACCATTATGGTATAATTGGTTTTCTAATATCAGTAGCTTCAAAGCACTCTCATCCAGACAATGTTAGGAGATTATTCGTGGGAATTCTGGTGCACAGTTAAATAACAATTTTAGATACCAGAAAATAGATTACTGTATTATCTTAGTTACTATCCTTAGTTATTAAGAAAAACCTAGAAAATTGGCAACCCGAGCTGTACCCACTGTGATGATAGAAATTCGGATTTTTGCATTAAAGCCTTCAAATTTACCGCTTAGTCATCGCAAAGGATCCAACTCTCCATTCTAGTGTCTTGTAATTATAAATATCAACATTTTACTTTCTTCATTGGATTTCTGAAATAATTTTGCGTTTAGTTACTAACTTTTCTAAATCATCTCTAAACAGTTTACTGATTCTTCTCTTGTCCAATTACCACACACACACAAAATAAATATAATAATGAATAATAATAAATATATAATAGAAATTATAATAATAATAATAATATCCAGATTTGTACTTTGGTCTGATTACAGTAGCCCAAGAGTTGGCGGCGAGGGATATCGACCT
This sequence comes from Tachypleus tridentatus, assembly GCF_004210375.1. Classification (NCBI taxonomy): domain Eukaryota; kingdom Metazoa; phylum Arthropoda; class Merostomata; order Xiphosura; family Limulidae; genus Tachypleus; species Tachypleus tridentatus. The sequence continues at coordinate 125,186,714 of NC_134825.1, forward strand.
TCTCTTTAATTAATTACGCCTGGTGTAGATGTTCCTCATGTAGCTTCGCACAACATCTATTTAACGAACGTACAATTATTTAACAGCTTTGACTACTCATCATAGTTGATTGTTCGTTTGTTTTTTTTAATTTCGCGCAAAGCTACATGAGGGCTATTTGCGCTAGCAGTCCCTCATTTAGCAGTAAAAGACTAGAAGGAAAGTAGCTAGTCATCAGTGCCCACCGCCAACTCTTGGGCTCGTCTTTTACCAACAAATAGTGAGATTGACCGCAAAATTATAATGCCCCCCACGGCTGAAAGGGAAAGCATGTTTGGTGTGACGGGAATTCGAATCCGCGACCCTCAGATTACGAGTTGAGAGCCTTAACCACCTGACCATGCTGGGCCTATTTGATTGAAATTTATGTCCCTCGATGGAACAGCGGTAAACTTACAGACTTTCAATGTTAAAATGTGGGGCTTTATTTCCTGCGATGGACACAGTAGATAGTCCAATGTGACAAATCGAAATAAAATGTCACGTTCAAACTCTGTCAACTTTTTAGCCTTTGCCATGTTTTCATCCAATGTAACATAGGAAATGTCAGTGGGAGATGTTGACAACGCTAATGCTTGAACACAAATGACTAAATTTCGTTACGTGTTTACCGATTAACACTTCGTTTCAGTATGGTCTTAAACTTTTGACCAGCTAGTATTTAGGCTAATTTCATAGTGTTCACATTTTCCCTATTAAATGCTAAAAAAGTTTTTTTTTTTCTTTTTCTTATTTTCATCTTTCGAAGTTCTACTCAAATAAGTGATTGAGTCTAAAACGCAAAATGCATATTTTTTCTTTATATTCATTGGCCTTAAGATTTTGGCCAGCAGTGTATCATACTTGATTGATGGCTCAGATAAATATCCCTTTTGTAGCTAGAATATTAAATATTCAATTTCGTTAAGAACTGTTATTATTGTGCATTTATAGTTGCAGTATTTGAGAATAAATTCCTAAAACTTAACTCTTTATTTAATCAAATTAATTATATTATAATTTCTAAATCAAAGGAAAATCTAGTTGTATTACTGTCTTAGCTTTTTGTATTTGTTTTCGGTAAGGAATTAAAGTGATTCGTTTTTTACGTGCCTAACTTTATGGTTATCCAGTTCCTCTTAATGATTGATACGATTAATTGAAGTAAAAATAAATAATGATAAATAATTGGTGTTAAAATAAACAAATAAGTAATAATTCTGATTTATCAATGAATTAAATATAAAAAGTGATAAAATTTATATTTATACAGTTTAATCCATTTTAAACAATAATGGTTGTTTTTCACACACTTTGATAATGTGAATAGTGTTTCTTCAAGTGCTACCTCTGTTATATCTCAGTTAATCCATTGGCCGAAAAACCTTGTTTCCACTGGTTGTAGTAGATAAAAAGTGACTAACGTATGGTCCTTACCTTCACTCTACAGCCCTTAGAATAGTAAGTATAACTTTCAAAACTATAATTTTATCTTGTTAAGTCCTTCTTATTATGTGTGGAACACTATATAAGTATAAAAAAAAACTGTTAAAAAGAAAAAAAACAACCTTTCCAACAGCTCTACTATGACGTCTCTTAACACGCCTTCATAATATGTGTAAAAAGTATGTACAGAGAAATTTGGGAAAATAAATTTTATATCATTAAAAAAAGGAACATTTTAAACATCCTATAATATTGAGCATTCGAAGCATGATTTCTTAGTTGAGCTTCTGAAAGTAATTGGCATTTCATAATACTATATTACTTGTAAAAACGTTATTATTTAATCGCGATAATGTATACTTTGTTTCTTACTCATGCAATATTGTTTACTGATGATTTCTTCAATATTTTGACATTTGTTTGTTTCGTCGAATTTCGCGCACAACTACTCAATGGTTATCTGCTCTAAACGTCCCTAATTGTGAAGTAATAAACTATAAGGGGAATTCTTGAGAACTACTATTTTATCAAGGAAAAGTGGGATTAACCGTCACATTATAAAACCTCCACAGCTTACAGAGGAATCATGTTTGGTGATGGAATTCGAAACCCAAACCAAACGTTTGAACCATCAGGTAATACTAAGCCTATTTTGACCCATTATAGCAATTTGTAAATTTACTAATTTATATTTCAGAAAAAACACAACAACATCTTTGTCGTTAAAGCTTGATTGATTAACACCATTTCTTCTGTCAGTATATTGAAAATTTTTAAGAAGTGTATTTAAATATTGATAATAAGTTATTTCTTTCAGAATTTCTCGCGAAATTACACAAGAATTATTTACATATATTCATCCATAATTCTGAAATGATAGCCAAGCGGCAAAATAAGTAGTCAACATCATCATATCTTCTATGTAAATGGGTTCCAAGTAGTGTCCTCTCAATACCCTTTCAGTGTTGAAATATAACTCATAATCAATATTCTCTCCAAAGAAAGACATTTTTTCCTCTTTGTTTATTACAGATTATTTTATTTTATTTATTTGTAATAATGAGTTTAAAATACTTTATTAGACGTGGCAACATCTGTTGGATATTAAATACAGTAGTCGATAATTGATTAATTATTATAGCAACCCTCATTACACGACACTTGTCGATGCTCAAATTTTTATTTATTTTTCAATTCTAAAGCATATTCCAACGTAATATTGTGCACAGTTACGTCATTGTGCTACCTTTGCACTGAATGCAAGGAAGAAATACCATTTGCATCTCTTTAACTAAAGTTTTACAATGAATAGTCCAATTTATATAATCATGAAGAATTTGCTGTTTAAAACATTTTTCGTTGAACAACTAAATTCTGGGTGAAAAAAGTGTTTTATAATTAAGGGGAAAAAAACAATAGTTTAATTTTTTTCAAACCTCAATTCAAAATTAATAATTATTTCCGAAATAAAGTAATATTTCGATTTTAAAATTATAAATGGATAATATCACACGTTAGATTTCAAAAACGCAATTAAACCAGTAAGGCTAGCGAATATTTCTATTTTACTAAACAATAATTAAATATTCAATAACAGAGCATTTTAATTGGTCAGTAAACTATTAGCTCCGTGGTTATATTACTAATCGATTAATACCATCGTTAGCTGCGAAGATTAAATTTTAGTTTGTTATTTAGATTAGCATTTCAATTGTTTGTATTTTCCAAAAGTGTTTTGGATACCGAAACACATATATAAAAGGTTACATAATATGCACATTTTGCTCTTAAAAGGTTGTATTTTACATGAAGTTTTATGTGACTTTTGAAATGAAAAAAATGATCATATGGAGTTGAATTTTGAGACAACTTTGAATTGTTAATATGAATTTTACTGATTATGTATTTGTAAGTACGCACGAGAAAGCAAGTTTGCCTCACATTGCCTGAAATGGTTATTTTAAATAGACTGAATCGCAATTTGATGGAACCGGTACAACCACAAGTGAAACGACACCGGTTCAGCACAACATTGTCTGTAATAGCTCGTCACCAGAAAACAAATAATGTTCTTTTCGGTATTTCTCTTTGTTAACAGTTAGCAAGGAGATTGTTTGTTTTGAATTTCGCGCAAAGCTACTCGAGGGCTATCTACGCTAGCCGTCCCTAATTTGGCAGTGTAAAACTAGAGGGAAGACAGCTAGTCATCACCACACACCGCCAACTCTTGGGCTATTCTTTTACCAACGAATAGTGGGGTTTACCGTCACATTATAACGCCCCCACGGCTGAAAGGGTGAGCATGTTTGATGCGACCGGGATTCGAACCCGCGACCCTCGGATTACGAGTCGAACGCCTTAACATACTTTGCCATGCCGGGCCCTAGCAAGGAGATAGCATATGACACCGGTATATGCTAGAATAAATCAGTTTAATAAGCACTCCACAAGTAAAACTTGATGTAAACAGTATTTAACACTATTTATTAAGTTTTATTGTCACGCCACTGCCCAAAAAGTTAGAGAAATGACAGAAGAGCTGAGAGTTCGCATAAAAGTTTTACGTAATGCTGGTTGAACTCTAACAAATTGCTGTAAACTTGACATGCTCCCTAAACACTGTCGCAGGTACGTTTGCATATACTAATGGAAGAGACAGAACACCTAAACGCAATGATATTGATGTTAAGTATTTCAGTTTATGCAGCCTTTGCGACAGAATGAAGACTGCCGCTGATACTGAACGAGATATAAACAACCATGTACCAAATGACAGAAAAGTGTGCAGATCTACAGTATCAAGAAGACTCAAAGAGAATGAAATATTTGGTTGTGTAACAGTCAAACAAACCTTTACTTTAATCTTCAAATATTGTCAAGAGACTGAAATCTGCTAAAAGTACAAAACTGGACTGTTGATGATTGTTATGGACGGATAAGTCCAAGTTTGAAATATTTGGTTCAATGGGTAGGTTGTACGTTCGGTTAAAGAAAGGATATACTTACTTCAACGCATTTCACTTACCATGAAAAATAGGGGAAGCAGAGTGATGAACTGTTTTCACTGCTGAGGCGATAGGAGATGTTTGCAAAGTAGATAGGAATAATGGAACAGCTCAAATACCATCGGATACTGATCCATCATGGTATACCCAGTGGTTTGTGTATTATTGGTACAGGATTCTACTATCAAGAAAATAATTACCCCAAACACTTATCCAATCGATGCAGAAACTACTTAGCTAAGAAAGAAGTTGTTGGTATTATTATAATGAGGCAATGGCCCCACAGAGCCTTGATCTCAACTCATTTGAGCAGATCTTGGATTTGAAAGATCAAAAACTTGACAAATCAAAAGGTACTTCTGTTGTACTAAATACGAAGGTTAATAACATGTTAATGTTTCACCTGTGATTCGCCCTCCATTGTTATTTGTTAAGCAATCTGAAATTTAATGTTGGACTTTGTTATAATACTATTGGACAATACTCTAGGTCAGCAGAATGGTGAAAAATTTCTGAAGTTTAGGGAAAAACCAACAGTATTTGCACTGATATAGAAATTGAACTACTTAAGGATATATGATACGTGTTAATTTCAAATGGTTTCATTATGGCTACCAAGGGCTTTTAATAGTAAGTTATACACAGCATTTTGCATGTAGTTTTCATATTGGTGATTGTATTATCTCTATAATTATTATATTAATATAAAACAAGTACAGTAATAATGTGAAATAGAATTTCATATTGTCTTTCATGTCTTTTTTTCATTAATTGTGCATTTATGCATTTTTATTAAACTTTTAATGTTTATTGTATTAAAAATATAGAATTACAATTTTCCATCCTTAGTTAGAAACAAGTTTTTGTTTCTTTCGTTTTACAGATGGATACTCCAGCCAATAGAAATATGAGTTTGTTTACTGTGTACCATGGGTGGCACTTGCGCAGCTAAAAACTGTGTTTCGATACTTGTGGTAAGTAAAGCATAAATAATTCATTTTATAACTTTGTGTTTAACATAAAACAAACAATTGTTGCCTTTTTTCAGCTGGTTTGACCACGTGAAACTCAAGTTTACTTATATGCTTCACAACACATGTGTACTTTATGGGCAATGTTTTCACGTAGGTCAGGAAAACACGACGAGAATCGACACAGCTCACGATTCCACCGTTCATTGAACAAATCAAGTCCACAAACATGATAAGGTATTTAATGGCTATGGAGAGACATGATATGGAATCTTTAAACATCCTGGGCAACTTTTTGTTATAATCTGCCACCACTATCTTGATACAATTGCCCAACTACCCATGAAGGCAAACCCAATTTGTAATATTTGAAAACTTACAGATCGTGATGGCAGCTTTGAAAACTATTGAAGACTGGTTAGAAAACAATGAATAGACCTTTTTTATATGCAAAAACGGCTTTTGGGTTGAGAAAATATTTTACATAGAAGAGCGAACAACGTTTCGACCTTCTTCGGTCATCGTCAGGTTCACAAGTGGGTTTCTCGACATCACTGATCATCAATGAATAGACCTGTGATCTCATACAATCCAGGATAACATTAGTAAGTACGGCAGAATTGTTCCTTAAGGCATAAATTACGTCACGATCCAGGTCGCCAACCAGGTGATTGCCAGTTCTCTTCACATTGTTATAAAAAAGGACATATAAAGACTGTTGAGAAGGCTTTAAAAAATACAGATAGACTTGCATTTGAAATCTGATAAAAGCAAAAGGCAGTAAATAATCATCAGTTCCAGCTCTTGTCAACCAAACATAATTGAATTCCAGTTGACCAACCTTATTTTTGTAAGATACCCGTATGAAGAAAAAATAAGGAAAACAGGCGGGAAAAGGAAGATGGAGAGGCAACAGGCCTCACTAAAACCACATCACAGTGCTATGATAAATAATGTTAGGGTTGACTATGTTAGTGAGTTTGAGGATTACATATAACTCATCAAATTGAGTCAAGTCCATTTTCATCACGAACATGCGAAATAATACGAAAAAATGTCAAGAGGTAAGAAGTAACCCTCCCTGAAACCCTGCAATAAATAAGCAATTCTTCTATAGAACAGAGCGAGAATCGCTGGGTGTTGGATACATGAGACATAATAGACTCTCAGGTGGCTTCTGAAATTACTTGAAATATAGAGAGTATCTGATGATGTCTCTGCTAGCGTTAATAAATGAAATGTTTGCAAAATGTACAATTATCTTTGTTTTTCTTCAGTTCTGTAATAAAGATAAGGTTGGTCAGCCACAGTATACAAACGTTTTGGTTGAATATCTTGACAAGAGGAACAAGTCTTTGTATGATTCCTTAATAAGTAAGCAGCTCCACCCTTCATACTGCCCACTGGTGTTGTTGGCATCCGTTCAGTTGCGAAAGAGTGTAAAGTGTAGTTCACTTATGTTGCATTGATGCAATTTCTTATGTGGCCGAAGAGGACTTGCAATGTGGTTCTAAGTCAGTATATTTAATTCTGCCTCTCTTTTTCCCTAGCTGAGAAAGTCACTCCTTTTCATGTTCCTTGACACTACAATAGAGAAGAGTGTGCTACTTCATTTGGTCACTCACCAAGTTTTCCTACTGATCAGTTTCAAAGGCGTTCATGATGGGTTTTTTGCATGTGTCTTGGAAGTGGAGATTTAGGCAACCAGTGGGTTTTCTTCCATCTCATAGTTCTGCATACAGCATAAATATCCTTGTTTGAGGAATGGCGTGATGCTTGGTAGTCCTGCTCTGTGAAAGACCTCTGTGTTTGTGACTTTATTTTGCCACCTGATATTCAGAATACGATATAGGCAGCATAGACAGAAACTGTTTAGCTTTTTCTCTTGATGCGAATAAATTGTCCATGTTCCATATCTTAACATGAGGATGCTTGGTACGCAAAATTCATATACCAGCATCCTGCTTTTTGTGGTAAGCATATTAAGCTAATCAGTGCTGGGGTATCCAAAATTCTCTTGAACTTTGAAAAAGCCTACCTTGTTGATATTGCCAAATGCCTTGGTCACATTGGCAAAAGGTATATACAGCGAGCGATTTGTTCTGCTTCATATACTTTTCTTGTAGCCAGCATAATGAAAATACCACACCCACTGTTGGCCTTCTAGCTCTGAATACACATACACAACTGGGAAGTTGTTGTAGTAGTGTCAGAATGACACTGTCAATGATTTTCTTGTATTTCTTAGTTGCAAGATTCCTCTATAGCTATTGCAGTCATACTTGTCTCCTTTGTTCCAGTAGAGCATGATAATTCTTGCATCGAGCTTGAATGTTGAAACTTTTTATTTCTTAAATAATTGGTAGAAGTTAATGAAAATGTGATAGAAGATACGTATTTCTAAACTTGAGAATCTATTTTGAGATGTTATATTTTTCTAATGTTTTACCTATCATTAACGATTTGGAAGTCTTCCTTCTTCATTGGGATTGACTTCTAACTCAGTCAGTACTTGACAAATTATAAACTGTTCCACCCAATATTTCTTCTAAAATATCAGTTTCTTGGGAATACAGTTTCAAGTAGTGTTTGACCCAGTGTGGCATCTGCTTGTTTTTTTTTAAGATAAGACTTCGCCATTTTGTAATTTTAGGAGTGCTATTCTGTTGACAGGAAGACCTAGGACTTTCTTTAGTCTATAGTACATGACTTCATGTGTCTGAGGCTGCTTGTATCTCTTGGCAAAGATAAGTCAATAAAGATAGTTTTTGTACCATCTTCTTTACATTCTTGAGTATTGCTAATGCTTTATGATGGGTTCCCTTTCTGATTAAAGGAAGTTTTGTCTTTACTTGTTTTACACGTAGGAGCTCTTTGTAATTTTTAAACTATCTTTTATTAGATTATTGTTTCCTTCCAAACGTGTCTATTGTCATTTTGCGAATTAGTATTAGTAATGCATTTTCAGTTTCCTCTGCATTTCTTGACGTTTATTTTGTAAGCCTTGCAAATTCAAACATCCTTTTGAAGTTCTTATTCTTACCCTGGTTCTTTGTGTTCATCATACTAACTTTTGAAATACCCTTTAACTTAGATCCATGTGTTTTCTCAGTAATAAGTTTCACTTTACTGATTGCCAACAAATTATCTCCATCACAATTTATGCTATGATATGTATGGGTATTATCCACGTTGATTATATCTTTTCTTATGATTATTGCAAGCTCCATTATGATACTAATGGTATTATCGCAGATATTTCCATGATACCTTGTGATGCTTTGTTCGGGGCAGAAAACTATGAGTTAGTAATGTAGAGGGGATTTGGGACTCACAATTCAAGGTGTTGTAGTTCATTTTCGTTGACTTTGCCAATCCTGGTGTCCTAGGAAAGCTTCACAAAAGCTATAGTCTTTCCCTATTCTAGTAGAGAATTAAAGTCTTTAAGGAGGAATAATGTTTCACTTAATGCTATTCATCGAGTTACCTAAAGCAATAAATCATTAAATTTGTTCTTGTTGCAATGTAGGTAACAGGTTCACGTGTTGACTGTAACCACAGTGAGATGATGTCTTCAGATGTTCCAATGGATGCTCTAACTTGTTTCACTAGTTTGTTGCTCATTGCAAAGCCAACATGATAGAGTCAGTTTTCTTCAAGACCTTTGCCTTTCCAATAAAAGGTGTAGTTGATGGAGCCAGTACCTGACAACCTTGTTACATGTACAGTTGTAATATTGATGCTATGTTTCTGCAGTTCTTTGTCTATCGAGGATGACTTCCATTTACTGTCTGTTGTCTGTTTGTCATCGTTTGTCATGCATGAACACAAAATCCTGACATTCAGCTAAAGGATTATATAGTTTCTCTTCGTTTCGCCTGGCAACTCACTCCTACCTGGATTTTGCTTTTTGGCCCAGCCTCCCTCATCTAAAGAGGCAGAAAAACTATGATGAGCCATCACCTTATTGGAAGGGGGTTTTCCAGGTAATGGAATACAAGGTTTCTCTTCGACTGTTGATGGTAGCCTGTGTAAATCTCCTTTATAGTACCTGAGTATGAGCTTATAATAGGACTACTAATTTTCGTGTCATGTCCTCTCCATTTGTTAACTGCAATAGCTTGGACAGTAAATATTGAGACACAGTGTTGCCCATGTGTCAATGTTCTTCGCTTCGCTTTACTTGTTTATTCGGGCCCAGCATGACCTAGCGCGTTAAGGCGTGCGCACATAGCCCTCGAGTAGCTTTGTGCGAAATTCTAAAAAAAAAAAAATAATAAATTGTTGATTTGTAGTTAAACACAAAGCTACAGAGTGGGATATCCGTGCTGTGTCCATCAACCTTATATTAAGTGTCCGAAAACATGCTGCTGAGTTACTCCCTTTAAATGGACTGTACCAATAACCTTTCATTTGGGCCCGGCATGGCCTAGCGCGTTAAGGCGTGCACTTCGTAATCTGAGGGTCGCGGGTTCGCACCCGACTCGCGCCAAACATGCTCGCCCTCCCAGCCGTGGGGGCGTTATAATGTTACGGTCAATCCCACTATTCGTTGGTAAAAGAGTAGCCCAAGAGTTGGCGGTGGGTGGTGATGACTAGCTGCCTTCCCTCTAGTCTTACACTACTAAATTAGGAACGGCTAGCACAGATAGCCCTCGAGTACCTTTGTGCGAAATTCCAAAAAACAAACAAAACTGGTTTATTCCAAAGGAAAAACAATTATCAGTACGTTTAAGCCAGCTTAGCTATAGGAGTTACTAGAACAGAGAAAATCTTTCACATGCCTGCCTTTCAGGGCTCCACTTTTAACCGACAAATGCTGAAGAGCCCAATTTGACTTACCATAATATGTTTTTTAACAGTGTTTCCACTGCCATGGGTAAGTGCTTATATTCTGTAGCTGTTGGCAGTCTGTATACAGACTATCAGGCCACACGTATTACCATATACTGGCAGTTTGATAGTAGGAATAACCTAACTAGGTGTTCACTGTCTCGAACAGTACTTAAGGGTAAGTAGCTGAGACTTTTTTTCTTTTGCTACTGTATGTGTCCTGCCATGTGCGTGATGAATATTAACAGTAATTCTTTCATTACAAAAAAATCAAAGTTTTCCATCCTTACTTTTTCAATTTGGAAAGCTACACTTTTGGTGTCTTGTTGTCTGTTAAGAACCACTACCTCTATATGAGACTCAGCTATTGCTCAATGTGGTTTTGCTATAATAAAACACACACGCCTCTATATAAGAGAAAACTCCAGTTGTTGTCATTGTGCTTCTAGATGGTACTACTACATATTAACGCGTATGATTCTTTAAGGAGACATTTGCAGGTTGTTTTCATCAAGTCTTTTGTCAATAGGTAAAAGGTTAAAAATGTTACCAAGTAGATTATTATCTGCAATGAATATAGTACGTAAGAGTTTCATAGCAATAATTAAGAATTAATAAGGAACTACTGTTAATAGGCGTGTACAACCAAACTATTTATTTGTAGCTTAGCACAAAGTTGCTCAATGGGTTATCTTTGCTCTGCCCACAGTGAATATTGAAACCGTGTTTCTAGCGTCATAAGTCCTCAGATATACCTCTATTCCATGGGTGGGTTATGAAACTTGAAATCATTCCTTTGAGTGCATAAAAAATAAGTCTACAGTCTTTATTTACTTAGAAGAGCAATCTATCACTATTGAACGTAACCAGCAACGTGAACATATAATCATTAGCGTGTCAGTTCAGGGAACCAAGAGTAATAACTTTCGTAAATTTCTACATCTAAAAGAAGAATCTGATTCAGGATTCTGTTGTATAAGACAAATGTTGCAAAGCAAAACAACACCAAAATGGTAACATGTGCAACTTACACAAATGTAATTGTATTAGAAGTGGAAATAATATAGTAGATGAACCTTGATGAGCTATTAATTGCATTTCAAGCTGTAAACGAGAAACAAGGAAGCATTTGATAAGGTAATGTCACTTTTTGAAGTTCTGAGCTATGTTTAAATTCACAAAACAACTTGATGCCTTTTACAATCAAATTCACACACACACACACACAAAAGGAAGGCTGGACTTCTACTTCAACACGCTACGATAGTAGCATTACAGGCTGGGGGTTATTGAGGACAGTCTATAGTACCAACCTTAGCTATCTTTTGTTGATGGTTATACAGGGTTGAGTAAGGTGTGCAACATAAATTGGTAATTATTTTGGAGTGCATTACCACAAATTTCAGAGAATTGTCAAGAGCTTCTTAGAACAAGATGCAGAGTGATTAAGTAACACTATGTAACAACATTTTTACTTTTTATTGTTCCTGGGCAGAAAGTGTTATTTCCCAATTGCTTATGCCTAAAGTAAAATAAGTCTTCTATTTTACTTTCAAATTTTGGTTTTGTGACCTGGGTAATCAAATTTTTAAAGTTACCCGTTTTCCAGAACATTCCAAGTAGATTCAGCGTTGAGTAGCTGATAGAGAATGTTCTCGAACATACAAGAATTTTCAAGAATGTTGTAGAATTTACGATAATTTTCAAGAACCCTTTAGAGGTTTCTGGAACTTTCCATAGTAATACATATATATATATACAGGGGCTACCACTCACTACTTAAGTTTAGTTCTCGCTGCCTAAGTGAATACATAGACCTATCTGATTTTATTACAGATGGCATCAAGAAGCTGAAAGCATTCTCCAGACGCATTCTGGACAAGAGCGAAAAAGTACTCTATAACAGCATCTGCTAAAATGTGTGAAACCTACAAGGCATATTTCAGCATGCCTGTCGGGGATCAAGACAAACCTTGGGCACCTCATTTTACCTGTGAGCACTGCAACAAAAAAACTCTAGAAGGCAAGACGGACAATTTTTGCTTGCTTGAATAGCAAGATTTTATGTTATACAAATTTTAGAACTTTTAAAATTTAAATATATTTTCTTTTTAATTTTTAATATTATAGAAAAATCTCGCATAGAAAGCATTTTACATGAACCTCTTACACATTAGTTGTGGATGAAATAAATTTATTCTTCATAATAACAATTTTATTTTGATCTTTTGCAGGATGGTACAGAGGGGGAAAGAGAGCCATGAAGTTCGCTATTCCAAAAATTTGCGTGAACCCACTGACCACTCAAGCAATTCCTACTTCTGCATGGTTGACTCTTTCAAACATCGGGCTGGCAAGAATGCATCTGCTATCATGTATCCGCCCCAGTGTCACACTACCCTGAGCTCCCTGTACCCACTCTGCCAGAGAGAAAGCAGCCATCCTCAGAAGAGAGCAGCAAATCAGAAGAGGAAGTAGATGTTAAAGATCCAAATTACAATTTCAGAGGTGTATCTGGTGAGAGAAACCCATACTACCCCAATCAAAGAGACCTCAATAACTTGATCAGAGATCTTGGTCTAACAAAGTCGAATGCCAAGACTATACTTGGAGGTGATACGTGAAAGTGATTTACATTACAGTCGAAAATCTCAAAAAACTACTCACTTCTAAACATTTTTGTATAACTTTAGTATAAATACATGGAAATCGTGATTCATATGTTGTTTTATTCAGACCTTACGTAAATAAAAATGTGCAAATTTGCCTGTTTTTACATAGAAAATAGGTTAATTTCTGAATTTCATTATCCAGGTCACAAAAGCAAAGTTTGAAGGGAATAATAGCCATTTTCTGTACTTTTACAACATAAACAATTAAAAAATAACACGTACTATCCAGGAACGAAATTTGTGTTACATAGTGTAATATAAAGGATGATGCAGATGTGTGGGAATGGAAACACTGTGAGCTTTACTGTGCAAATTTCGAAGATACTGTGAAGGTAATTAGAAGCGTTAACAAAACATGAAAAGAAACTGCAATAAGATGTTCTTTTTATCCTGTAGCTTATATAGGCTTTCCTGATAAAGATTTTAAATGCTATCTACTTGTATTAGCGTAGTATCCGTAAAACAGATTAGTTAAAGAAGTAAAGTGTGAAAAAGTTGAATTTCAAAACACGAGTTCTAAAATAATAATTAAATTGTATTTCTTTCCGATACGTAGAAATTGGCACATCATTTTTTTTTCAAAAAGAAACTAGTTGTATAAACTTCCGTCGACTACGTTTGTAAACATCAAAATGCGTAATTATATAAGCAGACATTTTGAAATCGTATAATATGGCTTAAAATGATACTTTAAAGAGCTAATCTCTGTGAAAAAATAATTGATATTATTCAGAAAGTTAGAGAACGTATACATATTAGTTGTGAAATGTCTTAATTATTCAAAATCATTGGCGTTTATTTTGAAAATGGCAACCATATTGGGTATGTATATAATATCATGTAAGAAGTCGTGATCTATCTCTGTGCAGTACTTAGTACTTTAAACTCAAAATTAACAATTCTGTAAAATTGAACACCATTATTTTATTACCATTCGTTAGAAGCACAAAATATTATATCAAATTAACTTTCAAGATGCTGCAATCGTTCATTTTAAAATATATAATCCATTATTTCTACATTTATTTTACGGTAGCCGGAGTGCCCTTTCATTAGACAGGTGAAATAACACCTTGTTTGTAACAAAGGATAGGAGGTTGTGCCTCTACTTCTTTCTTAACATAATAGAGACTAAAATTGTAATAAAATACATAAAGGTACCAATACTGAAAAGAAATGCATACCGTTTTCAAGAATTCTATCAATATTAATCAGTGATGCTTTGATAGTTTTCTTGTTTTTTTTACTTAATTAGATATGAAAATAAATGTTAGTCTAACCCTCTTTTGACCTAGTGTCATCCTTTATCAATAAGTCAAGTTTGGTGCTGAGTAATCAAGAAATGTACAAACGTATAGGAAACAGACAGAAAAACATACATATTGACGTTTATTTATATAAATTGTGGTTCAACCGCCATTACCTTACTCATGTCATCTTGTATCACTGTGTCAAGTGTAGTACTGATTGATCAAGATATGTTGAAATGTATAGGAAAAAGATGCACATAAACATATACCGACGTTTATTTATACAGATTTGATGTGTTTTATGTGACAAAAATATAATTTTATAAATCTACAAGTCATGTTCTTTATCTATTTTATTGTTTTCTAACATCGAAGTGTAAACCAAAAAGAACTGTAAATCTGCTTGAACGTGGACGTACAATACGTGAAACGAATAGGAGCTGTTTTTCTAAAGATTATTAGAATCATTGATGATTAATCTTAGATTAGATTTTTTTTTGTTTCTGGAAGATTAATATAAACATTTATAAATGACATGGTAAACAGACTTAATCTGATTCTCCCAAGATTTTAATTCCCTTAAGAGCAAGTGTTCCTGAGGTTAGAAAATAATGTCAAATAAACATATATATATATGTATACAATTCTTTCAACCATATTATACACGTACTTGTAACTAGACATAAATCTAAATGAAAAGTAATAAGACTTCAGACCTTCGTATTTACATCAACTTAAATCACACGTTAATGCTTCAAAAGTGGTTGATTGTTTTTATATTATTAAGTAGAAGTTAAAACAGATTTAAATACATTTATTCATCATTAAACAATGCAAGTTTTCGTTGATTGGGAACGAAATTATTTGTTTAATCAATTATTTAGTAATTAAGGCTCCTGAATCCAACTTATTTAGTAGGATCCATTTGTCATGAAATCATACAAAATTAAATTAATTACTTTGTTTCTATGAGTTTTTTATGTTTCTGTTTTACTTAGCCATTATTTCCTAAGACGTTAAAAACTTTTTATTCACGCATATAGAAGCTGTACAATATAGAATTTGTACAATAGTAATATAAACAATCTCAAACTCATTTCATACTCGTGTATTTGAAACTACTGTTGTTTTTTATCATACTTTCTTACTTCATTGCAAGCAAAGAGAAACTGTGTTTCTTAACTCCAAATAAGAGGACACAAACTAGGACTAGACTAAGTCCCATATTAATCAGTGATGTTTTGATAGTTTTCTTGTTTTTTTTACTTAATTAGCTCTCTATAATTAAACTTTTATTAGTTTAATAATAAAACTAATATTTTTAGTTGTGCCTTTGATAAGGTCAGCTACTTTACTCCCCAGTTTCTATAGGTAAGTGTATCAACTGCGATCTGTGGTGACCAGTAATGTTGCTGGTAAGATAAGTCAGCTTATTCAAGTTTTCGCAAGGAAGAAATCAAGACGGCTGTACTGAGGCTCTATGATGTGTTATCTAATAACTTACAGCAAACCTATTCACTTTCACTATGTTAAGGTATTTGTTACGCTAGTAGAGGAGATGCAGTGGGTGGATGCACTGGTAGGTGAAATATTAGATGAGAAATGTGATCGTAGGCATAGGTAAGCTTGTATCAGGTGGTAATTTTTCTTCTAAGGAGTAGCCACAAGGTGAAATTTTTGGGCCTATCAGAATGTTATGTACCCAGCTATAATGATATAGTAATTACTTAGATGTTTCAACACGTGAATTTTGCTCGCAATCACACGAACGTTGAAATGGCAAGTGATGGCCCAACGCTCTTACTTGTTTGTATTTCACCTCAGTTAGTGTTGCCTTTCTGAGAGCTAATTCTAGGTTAATGCTCACATTGAGCTAGGCCTGAATATTGAAATAGTTTGGTTTGCTATGAATTTCGTGCAAATCTACACGATGGCTATCTTCGCCGTTTCTAATTTAGCAATGATAAACTGGAGGGAAAGGGAAGGAAGCTAGTCATTACCACATTTTTGGACTACTTTTCTACCAACAAATAGTGAGAATGATTATAATATTATAAAGCTCCTACAGCTGAGAAGGCGAACATGTTTGGCAAAGGGGATTCGAACTATCAACTCTCAGATTACGAGCTAAGCGCCTTAACCATCAGATCATGCCAGACCTTACAGTGACATGAAAAATATTAATTCATTATCATTCAAAGGTGCCACGAGAGAATGCTTGGGTAATTTCCCGAAATAATTTGCTGTGTAAAGTTCGTGAACACCAGAAAGCTTCAAGTTCACCTTATGCATATTACAAAACATATTTGCGGGGGCACATTTAGTGACCAGGGCTCAGATGTGGAAAGACTTTACGACTTATAGGTACAAATAATCGGTAATTTCTGAGGCTAAAGATTCCTGGGAAGAGTTGCTGAAAAACTCATACCTTATGAACAAACTTCTGATGTAGATTTACATGCTGCATTCTCACTAGGTTGTGGAAAACATGTTGTAAATACTTTACCGTGTGTTGTTCCAGAAAAACAACAACAACACATAAACTGTGACAGAGTCGTCGGCTCTTCATTGCAAATGATATCCATGGATGTTGTCAGACCTATTCTTGAAGCAAATAAAGGTATTGAATAAAACTAGTCACAATTAATTATTTTACTAATGGGGTTCAAAGACCTAGATCTTCGTTACAACTCACGACTAATAGGTTAGATGAGCAGTGCACCCTGCACCTGTAGACATACAAGAACTATTCAAGGAGTGAATCGTAGCACCTTGTTGTTCATTGAGTGGTCCTAAGTACTAGGAAAGTTTGGCTAGGCGAGTGGAACAAATTGTTAAATAGAGTCTGTTAACCCAGCATGTGAACTGATTGGAACGATTATCGACCCTATGTTGCTACGACATGAAGGACAACAGTTTGTTGTTAATGTTTAGAAAAGATGGTCACTTTTAGTGAATCCAGTGTGAGCCCTCCAATGAAAATATTCCAGAATGTTGACATGAATGTGTATGTAGAGTAACAAATTTCTGCTATTGCCGACGCACAACAACTGAATTAAAGCAATCGTGTGCAAAAACAAAGGTTAGTATTTTATAGACATAAAATATTTAGTGGCAACACACTCAGAACATATATGTCTGAGAAAAATGATAAAACATGTTATTTTTAGTAAAAAAATGAAATCGAATAGAAAACAGTGTTTGGCAAATTTGTAATTTAATTTTGATTAGCTAGGCTTAGATGAGGGTCAAAACTCCGCAGGCTTAAGGAAATATGTAAAATAGATATGTGTGCTAATACTGTCATAAGTCTCCAATTTTCAGATTTAATAACGAAAACAACAAGTAAAGCAGAGAGAGAGTGAACAAGATATGTTACTTTTATCGAAGCAGAATTCGAAATAATAGGAAATGTATAGCTAACGAAAACCAAACTATTGCGATGCTTTAATCGTTAGACAGTATTATAGACGTTGCTTGAAGCCATTATATGTTCATTTCATTACATTTCAGGCTTGTTTACTGTATATACTTAATCAGTTGTGAAGTGTACTAAAAGATTGCTGTTACGTTTACTACTTTTGAAGCGACTTAGGTCACTATCAATACCAGGTAAGTGCTTAGTCAAGCAATTTCTGTACACAGTACAGAATAGATATATCTGCAAAAGATTATATGTAAACAATCATGAGGCTTTCTCAACCTTTTCAATTTCGAAATGAAGTTAAAGCTATGCGAGTCTGTTCGACACTGAATCGAAACTACATTTTAATTTCGTGATTTCCTCATCATCTCTTTTTAATGATTTGATGTCATATAACAAAGCAAACACATTATTGTATGACATGCTTCTAAATCTATAAGAGAACTAGAGCTGAATATTTAAAAATAATTTATTGATTCAGTTGAATTGAAATAGACGGATTTGTAGTGTAGCAGTGACACGTTATCTGTTTCAGTGAAGTTGCATGGGTGTTTTTTTTTTTTTTTGGTTTGTGTGTTTTGTCAAGATAAAAGGACTTAATGGGACGCACAAAGGAAACTGGGAACATTTTTGTTTTATCACTTTTGACTTGTTTCTATCCGCAATCAACTTACAATAAATATTATTCATTTATTTAGTTGAAACACAAGAAACATGTTGACTTTTCCTTGTTATACAGAAGAACCAAATTAAAATACCAAAATGTAGTATTAACATTTATCTAGGTTAAATGGTTTGAAGGCTATCATTTGGACTGTGGAACGGAAGTTCCATGGTTCACGTCCCATTACCTTCAAAAACAAAAATAGAGATAATGCTCACCAGGTTCGGACCATTGGTGTGCTATGTAGGGAGTGGTGTTAAATTTAGAATCTTAGGGGCCTCACTAAGAAGGTGTATTTGGTATATTTGATTAAGAAAATATAAAAAAAAGAAATGATGATATATTACGTGCAACTTCCCCTGTGCATGCCCGCCGGTGGGACAGCTATAAGTTTTCGGGCTTACAATGCTGAAATCAGGGGTTCGATTCCCCTAGGTGGACACAGCAGATTGCCCAAGGTGACTTTGCTATAAGCAAACATATACACACACACACACCCTGTACGTACCTCTTGCAGTTGGGTATCCCCTATATTCAGGTTTTTTTTTCATAAAATGAAAGCATAAATACATGCTAAGTTCAAAATACCTTATCAACATGATTTTCTAAAAAAACTCAAAGACTATTTGTTCACGAATTACAATGTTCAGAATGTGACCTACACAACAACAGAAAATAAAGGCTATTGAAACGTGTAATAAAATCAAATTAAGTTTTACACGTAGTGTCGTGTCAGTTACTTAAAAGAACATAACATCAATGGCATTATTGACGTCCTCGAAGGCTGCCTCTGAGGAGATATTTGAAAGATAGGTTTTAATATTTACAGCGTATATGACGTCCGGAAGCTTTTTGGCATCCTTTATCAGCCTGAAGATGTCACTCACTAACTTTAGGTACAAAGAAGGGCGTATAATGAGCTTTCAAATACAGTCTTTTCTTCTTTGTCTTGTCGTCCACATTGTTTTTCATAAACTCATCAACTTCTTCTGAAGAGGAAAAAGGTCCTCTCCTACTTTTCAAAGTGACCAGATCTTTGTTTTGTCTCTTGTTAACGGCATGACTGACAATCTCCTTGTCCTGTAAACCATGTAGTTTCAGCTGTTTATGGTTGGCATCTAATGAAATCATGATCTCTGTAAATTCTGCCACCTTTCTCCACTATTATAGGCTCTTAAAACCCGTAATGCCTCTTTTCTATAAGGTCGAGAGACTTAGACTTCACGTGTGACGATGAAGCAACAGCTAACTGTGAAGAACCTCTTCTTGACACTTCATAATATATGAAGCCAACTCTTCTATCATCTACTGGAGCGTTACCTAACCTACCACTTGCTACACTTGTGGAGAGAGAGTGAGATTAATCTTTGTCATAGTATCCGAAGCTGATTACATCCTCCTTCTTTTTCTGGAATCCATATCATCATAGCACCCGAAGCGGATTACATCCCCCTTCTGTTTTTGGAATTCACATCATTATAGCACCCGAAGCGGATTACATCCCTCTTCTGTTTCTGGAATCCACATCATCATAGTACCCGAAGCGGATTACATCCCCCCTCTGTTTCTGGAATCCACATCATTATAGCACCCGAAGCGGATTACATCCCCCTTCTGTTTCTGGAATTCACATCATCATAGTACCCGAAGCGGATTACATCCCCCTTCTGTTTCTGTAATCCATATCATCATAGTACCCGAAGCGGATTACATCCCCCTTCTGTTTCTGTAGTCCACATCATCATAGTACCCGAAGCTGATTACACCCCCTTATATTTCTGGAATCCACATCATCATAGCATCCGAAGCGGATTACATCCCCCTTCTGTTTCTGGAATTCACATAATTATAGCACCCGAAGCGGATTACATCCCTCTTCTTTTTCTGGAATCCATATCATCATAGCACCCGAAGCGGATTACATCCCCCTTCTGTTTCTGGAATCCACATCATCATAGCATCCGAAGCGGATTACATCTCCTGTTTCTGGAATCCACAGGAAAGTGCTGGGAGAAGAGTACGTAGTAAGTTTACAATTTATGGTTTTAAAAGCGACAAATTTAGATGTAACTCAGCAGTTAACGTCATCATACCTTGTGTAACTGAAGATTTCATTTGACCCCGAATTAAAAGCTGGGTCTGTGACGTCAGTAGTTTCTCAAGATTTAATATTGTCAAATCGTAGTACAGCTGTTGAAATGCAAATAAAAGCTGAGTGTAGTTAATGCGGAGGTGTCACACTCAATCGCTTTGTGCCATGGCTCGTGGCCAAAGACATGATTTATTAGGACGGTCATACCATCCACTGCTTAAGTTAAATTTCATGCATTGGTTGTGATGAAGACTAAACAATTGAGTAAATCGTCTCTCTACCGAGCTGTTTTCTATTCACTCCATTGTTTTGTGATGATTATGTTGAAGTGTTCGCATTGCAAAACAAGTGATCTGGTCAGTTTCAAGTTGCTCAACAACAATATCATCCACGCCTACATTATATGCAGATTGATCTGTCATTAAAAATTCAATTAATTTTTGAAGAGCTGCTCAAATAGAACGCAAGATACTGAATACAGCAACATTTAGGTTCTGCCAGGTGTTTATGGGATCTTAAACTGACTGGCATAATGTTAATTTCTTGAACAGAGAAAGTTTTAAAACCTTTTTTCTTAGAACCATCATCAAAGTAGGTTGCTGTCACTTGTCCTTCAGAGTCCATTATTTCTTAAACTATCTCGTGTAGAGAATTTTTTCTCCTTGCCTCATATTCTTGTTTTCAAGAGAATGAAGACCCATTTTTCTGTTCCATAAAATTCATCCACTTTCGATCAACGAAATCTTCATCATACATTCTTCTCGCAGCTTTCTGGTCTTCTCAAAACCTCCATTATATCTTTGTTATATTATTTCGTGTGATTGTTCAAGTTTCTATTCATAGTCATCACTATAATCGAATAGAGTACATACACTTGTACTTAAGTCACCAATTTTGTTTCCTATAACTGTCAATATGCCTTTGCTTACTTGTCTGCACTAAACTCTTAAACTCTTTGTAAAGTTCAAAGGTGTTTTTTCACATACTTGGTTTTCATTGTTGCAAAATAACTAGTACTGTTATAAAATCTCAGGTGAAAGTAAAGCTGTAACTTCTTTAGAACGTTGTGCCTGGCCTACTCGTTTTGACCTAAGAAGGTAGAGTTAATTTAGAACAATGCTGGAAGCCTGCCATGTGGAAACTGTCTCATCAACTTCGTCAGTTGACAATAATGTATTTTTGGATCTTGATCGTGTCACAAACTGTGGTTTATCTAATATTTGAACCATATTAAATACTTGTTCATAACATGTAAATATAAAAAGATATTTAACACTGCCAATATTTATGTGCTGCACTAATATCGCGTAATTTTATGAAGATAAGACTAAAACTATTTATAACATACTCACAAGCTAAAGTTACGCAATTAGATATTTCCAAAAGCTTATATTTCTATAGCTTTTGTATATACTATTTTGAGAAAAGGTTTATATTTTCATAAAATATAACTGTGTGTGTATGTATGTTTTTCTTATACCAAAGACATATCGGGTTATCTGCTGAGTCCACCGAGAAAAATCTAACCCACGATTTTAGTGTTGTAAGTCCGTAGATTTAACACTGTACAAGCGGGGGACTTAAATACAACTACCTAGAACACAATTACATCAGAAAAATTAGCTGTCGCTAACTGTAACTGGCCTCCAGGTTCTGTAGTATGGTATCTTACAAAAATAATAATATATATTTTATACATTATATAAAGTAAATTACAATGAAATGTATTTAATAATCAGTTTTATGAACATTCACAGAAATAAAAGTTGTTTTAAAGATAAAATATGGTCAAGAACATGACAATATTGTCTAAAATGACACACAACCGCTCAAAAATAGCAATTTTCAGGGGGATGTAAATGGGACTTAATCCCTACTTATGATCACAATCTTTTATATTATCATCACTGGAACAACCAACTATATGTTTGTGATAGGATGCAGACCAAATATATCTCAAGACTTTTTAAATTAATACCGCCACCCGTAATACGAATGACGGTTAAATTCGACTATTCAGTAGACAAAAATAACCTAAGAGTTGGTAATGGGAAATGTTTGGTGTTGCTGTCCCGCCATCACTTCAAAATTACGGTTTCTTTATTTATTTTGAAATTTGCAGAAATCTATTTGAGGGCTATCTGAGCCCCAGCCGTCCTTAATTTAGTACAATAGACTAGAGAGAAAGCAGCTAGTCAACGCCACCAACTCTTAGGCTACTCTTTTAACAACGAATAGTGTGATTGACTGTAACGTTATAGAGTTCCCGCAGCAACTCTTAAGTTACTCTTTTACAAAGGAATAGTGGGCTTGACCGTTATATTATAATGCCCACACGGCTGAAAGGGCGAGCATGTTTGTTGCGACAGTAATTCGATCTTGGTAACCTCAGATTGCTAGTCGAGCGCCTTAACTACCTGGCTATACTAGGACCTGGTAACAAGAATATATAAAGAAAACTGTAGAGTAAAACCAAGAAAATAAAGTAGGGTTGTTTATGTTTCAAGAAACAAATTTTATATTAACTTATTAAGCAGCATTTAGAGTTATAACGTACTTGCAGGTCGGTATTGTATAGGGAGCGTAAACAAACGCTTCACGACCATATACATATGTATATATCACGAATCCTACTTGTGAATTTATTTTTATTTGCTAAATTATCTTCAGTGGTGCATAAGACATTAGCTTTAATTACTATATACCTTGCCTCGTGTCTGTGCAGAATATAACTTAATAACAAGCTGCGACATATTTTCTTACAATTTCATTCATTCTCGTTATGAATGTTTCCCTTTCTTTGCACCGAACAATAACAAATCGTACACAGCGAATGAGTTATAGGGAGAAGAAGCGCCATGAATGCACGTGCTACTAGAGTCGATGACTTTTTGCTTTGGAACGCTGAAAATTGGAAAGGAGGGGGGGGGACGAGGTCCGGAAATTGATGATAGTAATTACTGTGTATCAACCATGTTCAGTACTGTGTATCAACCGTGTTCAGGGATGACAACAAGGAGGGTGGAAGGGGAGAGGGGATTAACCTATGTAATTTGTGGTTGATATGAAGATATTCGCTTGATATGGGTGGTCTTTTAAAAGGAAGAGAGTTAGATTAAAGATTTTTCTCTAGCTAGCTATATAGGCAGTATATTGTGGAGATTCAATAACAATGTCAGGACGGCTCGTTTATAATGGAGGGCAAGAAATATATACACATTAAAACAGGTTTGATAAAAGAGAAAACCGCAAAAACTAATACTTTTTCTTTACATCTATAAGTCTACATCTCACAGGACTCCGCAATTTTCTGTTATTCCCCATTTTTCAGATATCACGTGGAATTGTTCTCTTCCTTATATCAAATTATTCGTGCTGTAACTTTCCCCATTATATATATTACAAATAAAAAAGGTCAGCAGTTAGTTTACAGACTCAGATGGCTAAAATTCCATACTCGATTCCCTGTGGTAGATAAAACGCAGATAGCCCATTGCGTAACTTTACGTAGAACAACAAGAATAACTAATAATTACAACGATAAACAACGGCATATATTAGTTACCTAGACTTTTTTAACCTCAAACTAATGTGAACAACAAGCATTGTGCATTCTTATCGTCTCAAATTGAGTTTCAAGAAAAATTACTCCGTTCCAAGAATAAGAGAAAATATATCGTTTGCTCGAAAAGACATGTAACCACTTTAACAGAACAGAACACGTAAGATTCTCAGTCATTTCCAGTAGAGCACTCTGGGATCGAACAGTTTTAAAGCACTTTTTCAACCAGGATATAGCATATTCGTGTTTTAATATTCCATTTAACTAGGCTGGATGAATCCTTTGTTGCAGCTTTTAAACAGTGGACACATGAATCTAACACTACAGTTTATTTGGCCCTCACGAGCCCTGATATTGATCGTGAAACCTTGTCAACAGATGAGTAGTGTAACTGACGTATTAAATTTTGCTTTTTGACTTGGGTTCTTGTAACTTGCTCAAGGCAAGAAATTTTTAAGGTAAGCTAAATACTTGAAAAATTCAAAAGGATTTTGTAGAAAGTAATAATAAATAAATACTAAAGGCTACCAATATAAATTCATGTTTCTCAATCTGAACCTAATCATTAACGTTTCTAACTTATTACGTTTTTGACTAACATGGAACTTGCAAATTTAAACTTATTCAGTGTTAATATTACATAACAGCTTGACATTTTGACGTTTATAAGTTATTAACCTTAAAGGACATTCAGTAATCGATATCAAACCATTTGTTACATAACGTACATTAATCATTTCGCTGCAGAACATCTACAATATAAAACACTTTTTTTCCTCTGCAAAATATTCACCAAGTATAATATGACAGGAAAGTATTCCTCTTCTGATTAATTAATTCTCGTATACCTTCACGGCTATTAATCTGTTATTAATATATTCACTTAAAGTGACTGTATTTCTTTTTTTTGTGTGTGTAAACACACTTACATGTAAAGATGTATATTTCTTAACTCTACGTCAAAAGTCAAGTTTTTCTTCTCAGCGTTTTCGTGTATACATTTACCATGAGGCTATTTTTAATGTTACTGTCTGTCTATTCGTGGACTTTTTTGATGTTTAGGAAATTAAAAAAAACAAAAAACAGTAATTATAAACTACGACAGCAAATCAGGGATCATTGCATAAAATCAGGAAAAAGAAAAGGGATTGGTTAAATATTGTGTGATTCTTGTTTGAATTTTTTATGCTGTAATAAACACAAACGCTTTCTGTAATCATCCGTGAGATGGCTCTCATCAGTCTTCTGGGTCTACTTTATGGGTGACCTCCTTGAATGTTTGGCGGAATGATTAACCAGGCTACCCATAAAATATCTGGCAAACTAAAATGATTAGTACAGAGGCTTCTCAGCAGTGTTAGCAAAAATTAAACACTGGCCAGGCGTCGAGGAGCGATGACCGCCAGTGTTTGGTAGCCTGTTATATCGGACCCGTGAGGCTTTTAACAATGCCAGTTCGCATGGTTCCTATTTTCAACAAAGCACAAACGATCTGGGGTTACAAGTGTCATGGCCGAACTTCAGCTAAATCTAATTTTCTCTGTCGTTCATGTGATAGAGAAGAGCAAGGAATGTCACTTCCTCGCTAATGAAATACATAAGTTTAAGAACAAAATCACGATTTCGTATACGGCATGCATATAAACCAACAAAATTTACAATAAAAAATACAAATCGCACTACTTAAGAAAGAAAAAAAGCAATTTCTGCAACATTTAAAGTATTTTGGACGCTTTGAATTTCGAGAAAAGCAACAAGAAGATTATCTGTCCGTAATTTAGTGGTGATAGACTAGATGGCAGTGCTTTCCAAACTTTCTTGATGGCGACACATTAAGTACATACCAATACGCAGAGATGCGTATAGAAGAGTACCAAAAATTGGCGAACTGAAGCTCCCCCATTTTACCTGTCATTACACAAGGCTGTGTTTGTGAACCTTTCTATTATGTCGCGTGCTCGAAAAGAAATGCGAAACATTAGTTTGTTTTTTTTGCATCAGACATCGGCAAGCAAATTTAGAAATGCTTTATATTATGAATGTTATTGCAGCTATAAATAAAAATAAAACTTAAACACATATGTGCAATTTCCGAAAACATGACGACATCCAACTTGGAAAGAATTGGAAAGCAGCTAGTCAACACCATCTACCACCAACAACTGGAAGGCAGCTAGTCAACACCATCTACCACCAATTCTTGAGCTTCTATTTTATTACCGAATAGCTGGATTGACCGTCACCTTATAAAACCCCAACGGATGATAGGACGAGCAAGTGCAATAACAGGGATTCGAAGCCGCGATCTTCATATTAGGTTTCGGGTGCCCTAACCACCACGCTATGACACGCTTATCTTTCAGAAAAACACTCTCCAGAAATTTATTACCAGAGTCTGCAGCTCATTAAAATAAAATGTCTTCGCTTAAATCCACATCAAGCCCTGCATGGCCAGGTGGTTAAGACGCTCGACTCGTAATCTGAAGGTCGCGGGTTCGAATCCCAGTCACACAAAACATGCTCGCTCTTTCAGCCGTGGGGTGTTATAATGTTATAGTCAATCCCATTATTCGTTAGTGAAAGAGTAGCTCAAGATTTGGCGGTGGGTGGTGATGATTAGTTGCCTTCACTCTAGTCTTACACTGTCAAATTGGAGACGGCTAGCGAAGATAGCCCTTGTATAGCTTTGCGCGAAATTCAAAATAAACAAACAAATGGTGATTTTTTTGGGGGGGAATAGACATATTTTGTATTCTGTACGTAAGCTTTAAAGATAACCCAATTTCTAATTATGTGATGGAAATTCATGCACTTGCATCCATCACTGGATAATCCAGTGTTTTCAGTGCACGTGATATAAGTTCTTCTCAAACAGCCTGTAGATGATATAGTTTATTTAAAATAATTTAATAATGTTTCGAATAATGATTTAATAATGTATCCATTTTTTCGCCGTCAGAATTTGGATATTTGTGTTTTCCAATTAAATGAAACAATTGATTTTGAGGGCTAGAGAGACAGGTGATTTTTTCTCTTTCAGAATTTTGTCGTAAAAAATACACAGCAGCTATTTGATTATCATCGTCCTTGATTTCAAACTGACATACTATAGGGAAGGCAGCTAGACAGAAGCACTCACCGCCATGTTTAAAGCTGCTCTTTCTGATGGAGTAGTGGAGCTTAACCTTCAATATTATAATACACTCACACCATCAGAATTGCAGTGTATTTTTACAGTTTTAAACCATAAATCCTAGGATCTATAGTCTATACTCTATACGTACTGACCGTTAGGCCTTGGCTGATGAAATGAGGTAAGCAGATGAAGAGACAGAAGACAGGCAAACACAGGACTGTATACACTTTCCGTTGTGATCAAAAATTACAAATCAGCAACGTCACAACACGCGTATTCACAACATACAGTATCCATAAGTTTCTGAACTACGCATTGGATTACTTTATTCAATGCAAACGACATCTGGGTTTTGAATAACATTCGAAAGTATGCACATGTCGCTGTGTTTGTTCTTACAATGTGTAAAAAAGAATCACGCAACGCAAGTGCATAAAAAATCCTGAAGGATTTGTATCTTTTAATGTTTATGTTGTCTATTGTTTTTTTCTCGGTTTGTAAATATAACCATACAAACATGTCACACTGAGTGATAAATCATAAAACTAATTAACTTAAGTATATTTGTTTAGTTTTAATAAACAAACACATGCCTAAACAAAAACCAAAAATGCTGCATAAATTAAAAGGAATCCCAGGGTACACGCTATATAGAATGTGAGATATAAAATGTGCTCTAGAGTTGGGAGGCGGCTGAAGAAGTAGGATCCACATTGCGGTGGAGATACATCGTCTATCAGTTTTGACCATTTAATTTTATATATATTGTACTTTCTAACAATTAGTCAAAATTATGACAACAAAACAACAAATATATAAGGCACTACATCCCAACCTCGTGCTTTGGTTGTTCTAACAGAACCTCACAGTGGTACGATGGTGTACGCGGACTTATACTGCTAAAAACCGGGTTTCGATACCCGTGGTGGGCAGAGCACAGATAACCCTTTGTATAGCTTTGGCTTAATAACAAACAGCTTTTAAGTGTATTTAGAGCTGTATGAAATCTGTCTTTTAAAATATTTCATATGAGCTTGTTTACTGTTTTACTTCTTATGTAAATCAAAGTTCATAGGTAAAAAACTTGTCAATGCTAATAAGGTTACCACGCTTGTCACCAGTCGTATATTTTATAATGTATATCGCAATTCAGTAAGTAGACGTTGAGTTTCTGACAAGAATATAGGTGGTTTATTTGCAGAATATAATGGCTTGATATGGATTTTTTGCTGTGTATGACAGGTCACCTATCATACTTATAACATATGCTACCAACAATCTGGTTATATTTACCGTGTGTAATATGTTTGCTTAATCCTATAACCATTAATATGAGAGTACTGTAGTGTTACTGCAATGTTGAAACTTAACTTTCAACTGAAAGTTCGGTGAGATAGTTGGGAAGAAAGAAATACAAATTGCCAAGTGAAAGAACTGTGGTGTAAATTATATAGTTTTAAGTGGCCTTTTCTGACTTGTCAGCTTTGTGTTTTTCTAATAACAAAAGCACATCAGGCTATCTGCTGTGTCCATCAAGGGAGACTGAACCCCTGATTTTAACGTTATAAATCTGAAGACTTACCTCTGTCCCACCAAGGGAAAAACTAGTATTTTCTTTCCAGGAGTGGGTATTGAGCCCATGTTTTCTTACGAAGACCAGATTTTAAGGCCGACGCTTCAGCTACTCGGTCATCCCGACGATGACCTAAAACTTGCAAATTAATAATGGAAATAATAATATTCATCTTTCCTAGAAGTGAACTTCATATTCTTAGTAAAACTGGAACTAAAAGACAAGTATCAAGTCAATAATACCGCAGGTTTGTAACAATCTGTAACTGAGGCTAAATTAAACAGGAACAGCAAAATAGAGACTCAAACACAAGTGTAAGATAAAGAACAAGAATCTTTATGCCTCATGTACTTGAAGTGTCTCGACGTTCTGAGATCTTTTGTATGATACCAGGCGATTGGTATTCTTTGACCAAAGCTAACTCTGGTTTCTGACACTCGGAAAGAATAAGTCTTCACAGAATACGATACTACAAAATTGTCTATACTGCACTTTCAAGTTACACCAAAGTTTTAGTGCAGTGTTCCACAATCACAGGGTAAAAATATTAATGATCACTCTCATTACACTTATGAAAGCAGATATTAATTAGCTCGAGGCTCATACTAATTTGTACAAACACCCGTTCCACTTTTAGGTTCGAAAGCACTCAAATACACACACACACAAACGTGTTTACTTGAGTTTTTATCGATAATAAAGCATACTGTCTAATAAATCACAAGTTTTCAATGCTACCATAAAGCATTTATAAATTAGTCTGGGATGGCCTAGTAATTAGGGCGCTTGATTCCAAATTGAGCGTCGCAACTTTGAGTTCCATCCCACCAAGCAAGCACTTTCAGCCGTGGGAGTGTTATAATGCGACGGTTTACCCCACTATTCGTTAGTAAAACAGTAGTCCAAGAGTTGTGTTGCCTGCCTCGTCTCTGGTGTTTAACTGCTTAATTAGGGACGGCTAGCCAGATATCTTACGCGTAATAAACCCTGATTTTTGTTTGTTTTTTTAGGATATTCGCGCAAAACTACCCAAATCCTATTTACGCTTGTTCTTCCTAATTATGAATTGATATAAACTAATAAAAATGGCAGTTGGTAAACACGGCTCACCACTAATTTTGAGGCTACTTTAATAGAAAAGTTAATCACCACTGTTAAACATCTGGAGGCCATTTTTACAGAAAAATAACTCGAACGATTGATACTTAGGCCTATAGCCTTGAACGATAACTACTAAGCCATGCCTGAAATATTTTTTAAAGAATCTGATATATCAAGGTAAAGCACCTTATATTTGTTTAGAAGTCTCTTAATTGCACATTTCTTATTCTCTAACAGAATGGAGTTTTAAATTGCAAATAATGATTGGCCTTAACGAAAGATACTTAAGATATTAATTCTGTTATATAACAATTGTTGATGGATTTTAGTTCAATTGCACATATGACATTTTTTAAAGTTAGACTAATTCAGGTTTGTTTCTTTACCTTTGGTTGTTGTTTGTATCTAAAACTTAAATTCCCGAATAAATTAATCTTTTATTGGTTACTAAGTTGTATTGAGAAAAACGATGCACATATATTTATTAGAAACCTAGTTTTAAAAACTATATTTCTATAAACAAAATATTAAAATTGATTATTACTCTGCAAGCTGAAGATTATTTTGATGCTATAAGAAATGTTTATTTTATTTAATTAAAAATACGATCACAACCTATGAATTATTAATAAGCTATTAACTTTGGAATATGTGGCTATGGTTTTGTAATAGAGAATAAGCAGTGCAGATTTAAGAATTGATTGAGTCTTACTTATGAATAGAGAGAATAGCCGAAGGTAAAAATATACACAAAAACGACCAACTGAAATATAATCTATACATTGGAGGGGGGAATTAAATAATTGTAAGTTGATGGCATTAAACGTTATATCAAAAATAATAAAATAATCGATAAAAATATAGTTCAACACGTGCTTGTTTAACTCATTAAAGGAAATAATACATAAGTAAGAAATAAGTATCTAAAGGCAGTTATAATTATTTTCTGTATTCGAACATTATTGCAAGCTGTGCGGAAGGTTACAGATACATAGTGTAAATACGTTAGAAAACAGCTCAACACAGAAACCACTGAAAATTGTTCTGTGAAACAAAATTATAAACTTTTTTTAATTTCGCGCAAAGCTTCTCGACAGCTATCTGCGCTAGCCGTCCGTAATTTAGCAGTGTAAGATCAGAGAGAAGGCAGCTTGTCATCACCACCCACCGCCAACTGTTGGGCTACTCTTTTACTAATGAATAGTGGGATTGACCGTCACATTATAACGCTCTCACGGCTGAAAGTGCGAACATGTTTGGTGTGACCGGGATTCGAACCTGCAACCATCTAATATAAATATACAGTATTTATATATATTGTATATAAAATACAGTAACAAGGGTACTATACAACAAATGAATATATATATATATTCATTTGCACCTTAACCACTTGGCCATGCCTTTTTTATGTGATAATCTTCCATTATTTCTTCCAATTGTTTAATTATTTAGAAAACAGCGTTTATTTGTTCACGAAGTAATTCAAAAACCATATTTATTTGTTTAAACTAATAAGAACTGTGAGCAGTTGGGGTTGAACAACTTTCCATGTTTTTAACATATAAATATGTGTAGAAGAGTTTAAACAATGGCCAGTTTAACATTGTCGTTTCATGTTTCATCTATTTCCCAACAAACGTGTAGCTCCTTGTTGTAAATAATGTATATATTTTTATTATAATAAATTGCTAATTACACAAACATTATCTGCTAATGAAAATATCAAATAACAGTTTTTTTCACCATAATTAAAGCAGGTACAACACTTCAAAAGAAAAGACAAAAATGTTTACAATGTTTTAGTTGATGACCTACAACGAAATACACCAGATGTCGGTATCATACTATTATATCAAGTGATATTATTAATAACGCATATTTCAACTCTTTAATCACAATGCATGGTAACCAAGAATCCAGGACGCATGGCTCAAGTGACAAACAACAGGTGTCATTTTCTGGCATATACTTCCAAACAAAACCCTGTAATATAGAGCAAAAGCTTACGAGCAAAATGAGTTATTACAGCTTTAGCTTATGTGTCTAACCCTTATGGAGCATTAATAACGCCACATGCCATACGTATAATGTGACGCAACCTAACTGTCTGCGTAATGTTGTCTTAATGTCGTTATCTTATGGCGTGTTGACATGACGATGATGAAACCCATGATGTCTGTGACTCATCCTGTTATGACAGGTTGATGTAGATGGAAGAATAATGTTATTATACAAACAAAGGAAACGGATAATTGATGGTTTGTTAATATTCGCTATAATTAGCTTAAAAGTATAGAGTTTGTTTTTCCTTACAGAATTGTTTCCACTCTTTATGCTTGAACTCGTGTATATATAAGATTATTTCCATAGATCATTTCAAGAATATTTCATTATCGAAATAATTTATATTTAGAATATAAAACTGATCAACATTACTTTCATATAACTGAACATATAATATTTATGAAAACAAAATACTCAAAAATGTATATTTTAAATTCCATTTCAAACGATGAGGAGTCAGTGATAGTTCATAAATGACGCAATTTTGTTTTGTATCTAAATTCTAAAATAACATATCTTTTTCATTAATTTTAGTGTCATTAAAATTGTTGAATAACATGTTAAATATATATTCCAATATTATTTATTCGTTCTACTTTTTTACCATTAGGACTATCTGTTATTGTTAGCTTAGTATAAGAATACCATAGATTTCTAAAGCCAGCCGATTCTCGAAAGATAATATTGGCATTATGGCCGAAAATATCGATAAAAGCTAGAGCACTCAAATGATGAATCAGTACATTCTAGACTTATAACGTTTCTGTTATATAAGAGTGCATATTAGTAAAACTGGTTGATGAAAATATTCACTGAGCTACGTTTTACTTCTGATATGTGTTGGTAGCTTGATGTATTAGAAGTAAATAAAATAAGTATATAAAGTACAGTAACAAGAGTACTATACAACAAATGAATATATATATATATACCTGTCTAACTTCTCAGTAATTAGTGGTCATACTTTTAAAAGGCCTTCTATAAGTGAAAGTAAATGGCTGAAACTACATATATGAAACCAATCACAAGGTGGCGATTTCAGAATTTTTAACAAAGAATTATTTTTCACACGTAAATTGGAGTGTTTACTTAAACCACGATAATTGTATGACTTTACGCGTATATTGATAACTAGCATTGTATTACTGAATTTCTAGCGTAGTAAAGTGCCAATAACCATACAATGACTTTCTATAAATGTAAATAGGGCTACGTTTTAAACTCTGTTTGACAGTTATTTCTTAGCTGTGTGAATCTGGCATGACGTCACTTGGCGGTCTCTCATAATTTATGTGTTTATATTGTTGGGTTTAGCATTGTTTTTAGTCTTGTTTGCCAACATTTGGTGTTACTAAGATAACAAATCCCGATCCAAGTAGATAATGGTGTGGTAATTTCGGTTTTAGAAACTTCCACGAGTGGGATATGAACACGTGAATGAACAACCAACAGGACTAAAGAGTTAATCTACAAATGGTTTGTAGTAAAGAATTTTTTAACAACTTAAAACTACCATAACGGTTCTAAACGATAACAAGTGATAACTAATGTTTTAAAGCCTGAGAATGCGTCCCTACGAAAAAGGATAGAAGAGATGTGCTGTTGTTTTTAATTTCGCGCAAAACTACACGAGGACTATCTGCGTTACCCATCCCTAAGTTAACGGTATATTAATAAAGGGAAGACAACTAGAAATCACCACTCGCCAACGAATAGAGGGATTGAGCGCCACGTTATGAAACTCTACGGCTCAAAGGGTGAGCATGTATGGTGTGACGGGAATTCAAACCCGCGACCCTCGTACTGCGAGTTAAGCGCCTTAACCACCTGGCTATGCCGGCCGAATAGAAAAGAAAACACATACTTGAGCACACAGTCTTGGCAGTATTCTATGAATACTTTTTTAAATATGTTTAATCTACAGGACCTTTGACACGCAGTGAGGTACCAATTTATATTGAGTATTCGCTGTTACGTAAATTAATTATCTAATTTAATTTAACTGAAACTAATTACTTTCAGAGTTTTATTAGAAGTAGGCTTTGATTATTTTCGTAAAGTTTCAATATATGATATATTTTTAAAATTTTAATAGCTGATATGGAACATTCAACCATAAAGTGAGTTTCTACTGTAACAAAATGCCTCTAGTTATAAACTGAGTTATCATAGTAAAGTGCCATTAGCCATAAAATGAATTTACATCGCGGCAAGGTGCCATTAACCTTAAAGTGAGCTTCTATTAGTGATGTCGAGAAACCCACTTGTTGAGAAAATTTATATGCAAAAACGGCTCGTTTGGGTTGAGAAAATATTTTACATAGAAGAGCGAACAATGTTTCGACCTTCTATGTAAAATATTTTCTCAACCCAAACGAGCCGTTTTTGCATATAAATGAGCTTCTATTAGTGCCTAGTGCCTGTAATCATGAGTTTCAATTAGTGAAAAATGTCACTATCAGTAAAAGGACTTTTCATTGGTACAAAATGCCATTAGTCGTAAAGAACGTTTGTATTTGCTCAAAGTGTTATTCATTAGCCATAAAGTATGTTTTTACTGGTACAAAGTGTTATTAGCCAAGAAACGAGGTTCTATTAGTGTAGTGTCTTTAACGATTATTCACCCTCTATTAACATAAACTGCAATTACTCTGTTTTTACGCCTTGTAAGACGCTACATCGTAGAAGACGCACACTAATTTTGGTAAGGCAATTCTAAGAAAAAAATATTTTGACTCAGCAACCAACACCTTCATGCAGCCTTGACGTTTTTCAACCTACATCATATTCTTCACATAATATCGAGAATATTAGTTAAATTGAATGTAAATGGTAAATTATGAGATTAATCTGTATGAGAGGCTGTTTTGAGTACATCCTAAGCTAACTTCTTGCCTTAACCCATCACTTTTCTCTTGGAAGATGCATGTGGATTTTTCAAGGTATTTAGAGAAAAGGTGCGTCTTACAAGGCGTAAAATACGGTAGCTATAAAACGAATTTCTATCAGTAAAAAGTGTCCTTAACCAAGAAGTGAATTTACATCAATGAAAAGTGTCATTAACTATGAACAGAGTTTCTTTCGGGTTAAAATTCATAAAACTACTTTCTATCGATGCAAAGTGCCATTAGCCGTAAATCCAGTTGCTATTAGTAGAAAGTGCCATTAACTCTGAAGTAAGTTTCCTTCGGTGCAAAATGCCATTAATAATGAAGTGAATTTATATCAGTGAAAAGTGTCATAACCATAAAGTGAGGTTCTGTTGTATCAAAATGACAATAACCATAAAAAAGTTTCTGCCAGTGTAAAATGCCATTAGCTATAAAATAAGTTTCTATTGATATGAAATGTCATTAACTAAAAGGTGAGTTTCCGTCAGTGGAAAGAGCAAATAGCCTTAACTTTTCTATCAATGCAAAGTGTCATTAAACATAAAATAAGTTTCCATCGATGTAAAGTGTCATTAACAACAAAGTTTATAGTGGTACAAAGTGGCATTAAAGATATGTATATTATTGCATAAACGTGTACATGTAAACAAGCCACAATAGCAGATCTAGTTCATTAAACAACGTCGTTTTAGCGTCATAAAGAGAACCATTTACTGTTTATAACAACAACGGCTCAATTTCATAAAGATACTAGATCATATTTCATGTAACGTATATTTTATAAAAACAACATAATCTAACATCACAAAAGAGTACGACACCACTTTAATGTTTTTTTTAAGGCAACAGATACATATTAACAAACAGCGTCGTTTTTTTTTGTTCCTAGCTCCCTAAGGGATAACGCTATTGTCGTTTCTTTAGACGAGATTTTATGATTAAATTTCTAAATAGTTATAAATATATTTCCTAATAATGTGATCTTTCTTTTACGCACGCTATTTGATTCTTTGATTATTTGAAAGTATGATGAGTCTTCACCCCTTTATGTTATATTAGTGTTAATAGTTCCTTCCGTTCCAATGAAGTTGCACCTTTTTTATTTCTCAAAACGTTTGCTAGACAACTTTACACTACCCCAGAATACCCTCGTACGTTTTGGTGATACGCTCTAAAAGTACACACGCCTGGGCGATTTGGAACAAACTCGTTTTTCAACTCGCATGTAAATATAGGATTAAAAAAAATCGAATCATAGCTCTTCTCGGACTTATTGCAGCTGGTAAATTATATTTCTGACATTAACGAAACCTGTTTCAACACGCAACAACCGAAGCTTGCATGACAGTCAAGTATTTGGATTTGAACTGATAAAGAAATTTAACTTGCATTGCAACCCACTTAATATACTCATATGCAAATTGCTATAGATTAATTCTTTCCTTAGAGTTCGTTGTTAGCTCAGATGGCGTTGGGTAGCTTTTTTAGATCAGACAGTTTGTTTTTCTCCTATTCTATTTCTACTAAATTCAATGCATCTGTTATATGTTTATATTACAAAAATCATTTGCAATCTCCATATACATAATGAACTAATATTTGTAATTTACTTTCTAGTTGAGCATAGTGGGACTGCACGAGTGAAGTCTCTATTACGAAAATGTATTATTATACTTCACATTCATCACATTCAGACATTTTGAGGACCCTTACAAAGTCTTTAAAACGAATAAATAATGTAGGAAACGTATTACTTTATACAAATTGAAACATTTTTATTGAGATCAAACCACTAGAAGCACCCTACATATTTTAACATTTAAAACAATGTGTTACATGAGTGTCAAAATAGTTTATGCACGTAAATACTGTAAATATCAGATTATTGTACTTTTTCTTTTATTTATTGGCTTCTTCAATCGGTTTTGTGATTTCAATATATAATTGTAGAAAATCTACAACAAACGTATTTAAATACTTGTGTTTTATCTTATAGCAAAGCCACATAGGGCTATCTGCTCAGTCCACCGAGGGGAATCAAACCCCTGATTTTAGCGTTGTAAATCCGGAAATATACCGCTGTACTAGCGGGGGAATATTCAAATACTATTTTCCATCTAGAAGTAACTAAATTAAATACGCATATTTTCCAAATGTATAAACCAAAGATACAGAAAACTAACTAAAATGCAAGAGTTTAAATAATCAAATATCAGTAAGATTGCAGTTCATTATCATCAACTTCCGATCAAAGCAAGATACCTATATAGATCAAAAGGAGAAAAGGTATCCATTACTTTAAAAAGATAATTCATTCTAAAATTGTAACAAGGTGTATGCAAAACTTACACTAATCGTAATTTAGTTACTGTTAGCGATATTTCGGTCATAATTCTAATAATATTTCACGACGTTCAAATAAAAGGAGATTTAGGTTGGTACTATATCCATAGAATAAGTTAACAATGAAAAGTAAACATAATAATACACAATCAAAATATAAATAAAACAAAACAATAAAATAAATAAATTAATTAAACATTTACATTGTTGTGGCTAAGCACAGAACTACACAAAGAGTTATCTATATTCTGCCCGTATTGGGTGTCTAAGCTTAATTTTTGGAGTTGTAAGTCCTATTTTTACCCCTCTATCTGTTAATAAAATCAACATTAACGAAAGAGTACAATGTAATTTACTTATAAATAATATGAAAACTAGTTACTGTTTTTGTGTACTGTCACCGATTCTCTGTCTTTCATATTCCTTCTGTGGACTTATAACGCAAGAAACTGAATTTAGAGACTCGTAATGAGCACAGAACAGATGCCTACAGTGTTTACTTGTGATTAATTAAAACCAACCAAGTCTTCATAACATTACGTGCTATCATCATGCTAGTATTATGAAAAGGTGCGAAAAAATTCTATGGGTATTATATGTTTCTAAGAGCAGTTTACTCCTTACCATGCAGTCAAAATGCAAAAAAAATTAGGTTTAATAAGACGATTTTACAATTCGCCGATGTGGGTTTGAATAAAAGTTATTCACAATTATTTATCGAAAATAATTTCAATTTTTTATTCTTCATTTACTTTATTTGTTTATTTATTGTGAGGTTTCATAATACAGTTTTTAAGTATTTAGAAGTTAGAGTGTGTGTGTATAAGAATATATTTAAATAATCACCTGGATGACATTAAATTCTTATAAAGAGATCTTATGAAGGTTCATTAATCAAAACAGAACAACGTTAAATCACTTCTGTTCAACCCAAGTTCCATCTAAACAGAAAATATTATTTTATAAAAACAACAGCATGTTCGGAAAGCAGTATTTTAAAAAAATTGTTATACCAAAATTGTCTTTTCAATCAGTACATCACCTTAGTTGTGTTACTGATTTAATTAACAGCTGAACAATCCTTTTAGCACGGTACGGCTTGGTGGTTAGGGCGATTGAGTCGCACCCTGAAGGTCGTGCGTTCGAATCCCCGTCACACAAAACATGGTCTCCCTTTCAACCGTGGGAGTGTCATAATATTACGGTAAATTAGGGACAGCTAGCGTAGATACCCCTTAAGTAGCGTTGTGCGAAATAGCAAACAACACAACCTCTTCGAAAGGAAAAAATATATGTATATTATAATAATTTTTAATGGAAGAAAAAACATGCCAAAAACTAAAATCAACATACAGTTGAACTGAGCTACTAATAAAGTGAAAGCACATGGAAATAAAATAAAAATTAGTACTTTTAAAGTCAAGCAAATACAAGGCCTAAAATACATGAATATTACACAAAGGAATATGTAAGTGTATAAAATTAAAATTGTAATAAAACATTTATTGCAAATTTGTATTTCTAAATACAAGTAATAACAATATAGCAATGGCAATTTTATCCCAAATCTACTAGGGAGAAGGCAATTAGTTAATAACACATTCCAACCAACTCATGGGCTACTCTAATTGAGTTGTGGGATTTGAACATCATTCTTACAACACAAACGGCCTTCAAGGGCGGAGCGTGATTTTATTTGCTTATTTTATGGCAGTAACAAGTACTTAAAGCAACAGTCCAGTACTATTGGTCATTCTCAGTCCCATTAATATATTTAAGTATTTGAAATTATTTTATACAATGATACATATATTATTTTTAAAAATTCATTTATCAACAGACTGGTTGGGACTTCAGTGTGGTCCAGACTACCAGTAGAGGGTAAAGGGGTGAATTATACCACGTTTCACTGTATAGATTGATATAATTTATTAAAATTCACTTTCTTTCTTAAAACTAGTTAATTTTCAAATTTATATGCAAAAACGGCTCGTTTGGGCTGAGAAAACACTTTACATAGAAGAGCGAACAACGTTTCGACCTTCTTCGGTCATCGTCAGGTTCACAAAGAAAGAGGTAACTGACCGGAAGCTGACCACATGTTTGAAAGGGGTTGTGTAACTGTGTGTCGAAATGTAGAGGGCGGTATTAGATGTTTGAATATATAATTTTATTTATTATATTAATATAGGTATAAAGGCGTTCCTTTATATTGGTTTATTTTGGGTTTAAGTTGTTGTATAAGTAAGGCTTCTTTAATTTTACGTTTGTTTATGTTTGTTTCTTTATTTAGTATTTGAGTGTTTTCTATGGTTATGTTGTGTTTATTTGACTTGCAGTGTTCGAAAACGTGTGAAGGTGACTTTTTATGTTCTTTGAATCTGGTTTCCATTTTTCTACTTGTTTCTCCAATATAGAAGTCGTGGCAGTTATCACATTGTATTTTATAAATAATGTTGGTGTGGTGTTTGTCAGTGTAGTTTTTACATAGTATAGACCTCAGTTTTGTGCCGGGTTTTTGAATAAATTTGGTATTAATTGGAATGTCATATTTTGTGACTAATTTTGCCAAATGTTGGTTATTTGTTTGCTGATGTCGGGAATATATGGTATACAGCAGTATATGGTTTCGTGGTTTTTTGATTCGTGAGCTGTATTTACTTTAGTTGGTTGATTTTGCTTTCTGTCTAGGTGTGTGCGTATAATGTTTTCTACGGTTTGTGGAGGAAACTTATTGATGTTGGTGAAGTATTGTTTTATTTTGTCTAATTCATCGTTAATTTTATCTGGTGAGCATAGTTTTATGGCTGTGTTTATTTGGTTTCTTAGTATGTTGAGTTTTGTTTTGTTTCATGTGCTGAGTCCCAAGGAATGTATAGTCCAGTATGGGTGATTTTTCGGTGGATTTCTGTTTGAAATTGTGTATCAGTTCTTGTAATTTTGAGGTTAAGAAATGATATTTGATTGTTTTCTTCCTGTTCACATGTGAAGTTGATGTTGGGATGTATAGAGTTAATGTGATTGAAAAAATTAGGTATGTGTTCTGTAGATTTGAATCCGCCACCGTGTCATCTACATATCTATACCAGTATAGTGGTGGTTGTAATGCTGTGTTAATTGCTTGTGTTTCAACTTGTGTCATAAAAATATTGGCTAGAACTGGTGATACTGGGTTGCCCATGCTTAGGCCGTTTGTTTGTATATAGTTTTGGTCGTTGAACATGAAGTTTGTCTTATCGTGGTGAATTCTATGAGGGTTGCTAACTGGTTACTGGGAATTTCTATAGTTGGGTTAGGGTCTCGGATATAGAGTTCTAAGGCTATCTTGCAGGCTTCAGTGGTTGGAACTTCTGTAAAGAGGGATATAACATCGAAACTGGCCATTAAGGCTTTATGATTAAGTTGATTTAGATTAGACTTGAAATTAAAAGAGTCTTTGATAAATGAGCTGGCTGATGTTACATATTTGGAGAATGCCCATGCTATGTATTTACCAAGGTTGTAATTAAACGATTCATATGTGGACATTATTGGTCGTAATGGACAATCTGGTTTATGAGGTTTGGGGATGCCGTATATTTGCGGTGTGCGTGAGTCGGTTTTACGTAGGTAGGAATAAAGTGTTTGTGAAATTGTGTTGGCTTTTTTCATTTGTAGTAGTAATTTGTTCAGTTGCGTCTCGTGTGTCTTTGTTGGATTTGTGTGTATTGGTTTAAATTTGTTCGTGTCTGATAGGATGTTATTCATTTTTTGGATGTATTCATTTGTGTTCATTATGACTATAGCGTTACCTTTATCTGCTTTTAGAATTTTTATGTTTTTGTCTTGTTTTAGGTTTTTATGCAATTAATGTCTCTTTTTGTAAGGTTGTTTTTCAGTTTTCTGTTTTGTGAAATTATGTTGATGGTTTTGTGAGAAAATTCTTTGAAAAAATCGTTTAAGATGTTGTTTTTAGGTGTTTCTGGAAAATATAAATTTGTAATTTTACCTGGGAAGGTTGGCTGTTGGATGTCAATAAAATTATCTAAGTTGTCTTCTTTCTGTTGGTTGTTTTTGGTTGTTTCCTTGTTTTTGTTCTCTGTAGAAAGTATCACAAGTCTCCTGGCTAGGTCTTCTAAACATGTTTTGATTTCTATGGTTGGAATGTACCTAGGTGCTATAGCGAAGTTGAGTCCTTTGTTAAGTAGATGTATCTCGTCTGTGTTTAATTGACGGTCGGATCTGTTAATTATGAGGTTAGTCAACGGTTTGTCGTTTTGGTGTCTTTTCTGTTGTTTGCATCTTAGTTTTCTAGTTTTTTTGTTGTGGCAGATCTTTTGTCTCTGTCGTTTTAGTATTGATTTGGTTTATGTTTCGTTGTATAAGTCCGTAAATCTCTGGTTTAATGCAGCATGCCAGTTGATGTTTTTGTAAGTCATGTAGTTCTTTGTATTTTGTGTTCAACATGGCTTTCAGTAGTTTTTCTGTAAATTTT
Source organism: Tachypleus tridentatus (assembly GCF_004210375.1). Lineage (NCBI taxonomy): Eukaryota > Metazoa > Arthropoda > Merostomata > Xiphosura > Limulidae > Tachypleus > Tachypleus tridentatus. Next base: position 125,228,236 of record NC_134825.1, read on the forward strand.
GGATAATGTTTGTGTATGTATTAAAATTTTTGAAAGTTTTACCTTTACAAAATTAGGGGTTAGTTGTTCTTTTCTACATTGTTGAATAAAATAAATGTCATTTCTTCTATTAATAATTCGTTGGTTTAAATTCCTTAGTTTCTTAACGATCGTGTGAGCGTGTACTGTTAATAGTGGTGTACGGTATGCTAGTTCAGACATAATGGTAACAGGTAACAGGTAAGTACAAATACACTGAGAAAAACACAAAAACTTACACTTCTCGTACAGTCGCCGTGATGAAATAATAATCAGTGATGACGAGAAACCCACTTGTTGAGAAATTTATATGCAAAAACGGCTCGTTTGGGCTGAGAAAACACTTTACATAGAAGAGCGAACAACGTTTCGACCTTCTTCGGTCATCGTCAGGTTCACAAAGAAAGAGGTAACTGACCGGAAGCTGACCACATGTTTGAAAGGGGTTGTGTAACTGTGTGTCGAAATGTAGAGGGCGGTATTAGATGTTTGAATATATAATTTTATTTATTATATTAATATAGGTATAAAGGCGTTCCTTTATATTGGTTTATTTTGGGTTTAAGTTGTTGTATAAGTAAGGCTTCTTTAATTTTACGTTTGTTTATGTTTGTTTCTTTATTTAGTATTTGAGTGTTTTCTATGGTTATGTTGTGTTTATTTGACTTGCAGTGTTCGAAAACGTGTGAAGGTGACTTTTTATGTTCTTTGAATCTGGTTTCCATTTTTCTACTTGTTTCTCCAACTTAAACCCAAAATAAACCAATATAAAGGAACGCCTTTATACCTATATTAATATAATAAATAAAATTATATATTCAAACATCTAATACCGCCCTCTACATTTCGACACACAGTTACACAACCCCTTTCAAACATGTGGTCAGCTTCCGGTCAGTTACCTCTTTCTTTGTGAACCTGACGATGACCGAAGAAGGTCGAAACGTTGTTCGCTCTTCTATGTAAAGTGTTTTCTCAGCCCAAACGAGCCGTTTTTGCATATAAATTTCTCAACAAGTGGGTTTCTCGTCATCACTGATTATTATTTCATCACGGCGACTGTACGAGAAGTGTAAGTTTTTGTGTTTTTCTCAGTGTATTTGTACTTACCTGTTACCTGTTACCATTATGTCTGAACTAGCATACCGTACACCACTATTAACAGTACACGCTCACACGATCGTTAAGAAACTAAGGAATTTAAACCAACGAATTATTAATAGAAGAAATGACATTTATTTTATTCAACAATGTAGAAAAGAACAACTAACCCCTAATTTTGTAAAGGTAAAACTTTCAAAAAATTTTAATACATACACAAACATTATCCAAAATTTACAGAAAAACTACTGAAAGCCATGTTGAACACAAAATACAAAGAACTACATGACTTACAAAAAAAAAAATGAATCTAGACCATCAACTGGCATGCTGCATTAAACCAGAGATTTACGGACTTATACAACGAAACATAAACCAAATCAATACTAAAACGACAGAGACAAAAAAGATCTGCCACAACAAAAAAACTAGAAAAACTAAGATGCAAACAACAGAAAAGACACCAAAACGACAAACCGTTGACTAACCTCATAATTAACAGATCCGACCGTCAATTAAACACAGACGAGATACATCTACTTAACAAAGGACTCAACTTCGCTATAGCACCTAGGTACATTCCAACCATAGAAATCAAAACATGTTTAGAAGACCTAGCCAGGAGACTTGTGATACTTTCTACAGAGAACAAAAACAAGGAAACAACCAAAACAACCAACAGAAAGAAGACAACTTAGATAATTTTATTGACATCCAACAGCCAACCTTCCCAGGTAAAATTACAAATTTATATTTTCCAGAAACACCTAAAACAACATCTTAAACGATTTTTTCAAAGAATTTTCTCACAAAACCATCAACATAATTTCACAAAACAGAAAACTGAAAACAACCTTACAAAAGAGACATTAATTGCATAAAAAACCTAAAACAAGACACAAAACATAAAAATTCTAAAAGCAGATAAAGGTAACGCTATAGTCATAATGAACACGAATGAATACATCAAAAAATGAATAACATCCTATCAGACACGAACAAATTTAAACCAATACACACAAATCCAACAAAGACACACGAGACGCAACTGAACAAATTACTACTACAAATGAAAAAGCCAACACAATTTCACAAACACTTTATTCCTACCTACGTAAAACCGACTCACGCACACCGCAAATATACGGCATCCCCAAACCTCATAAACCAGATTGTCCATTACGACCAATAATGTCCACATATGAATCGTTTAATTACAACCTTGGTAAATACATAGCATGGGCATTCTCCAAATATGTAACATCAGCCAGCTCATTTATCAAAGACTCTTTTAATTTCAAGTCTAATCTAAATCAACTTAATCATAAAGCCTTAATGGCCAGTTTCGATGTTATATCCCTCTTTACAGAAGTTCCAACCACTGAAGCCTGCAAGATAGCCTTAGAACTCTATATCCGAGACCCTAACCCAACTATAGAAATTCCCAGTAACCAGTTAGCAACCCTCATAGAATTCACCATGATAAAGACAAACTTCATGTTCAACGACCAAAACTATATACAAACAAACGGCCTAAGCATGGGCAACCCAGTATCACCAGTTCTAGCCAATATTTTATGACACAAGTTGAAACACAAGCAATTAACACAGCATTACATCCACCACTATACTGGTATAGATATGTAGATGACACGGTAGCGGGATTCAAATCTACAGAACACATACCTAATTTTTTCAATCACATTAACTCTATACATCCCAACATCAACTTCACATGTGAACAGGAAGAAAACAATCAAATATCATTTCTTAACCTCAAAATTACAAGAACTGATACACAATTTCAAACAGAAATCCACCGAAAATCACCCATACTGGACTATACATTCCTTGGGACTCAGCACATGAAACAAAACAAAAACTCAACATACTAAGAAACCAAATAAACACAGCCATAAAACTATGCTCACCAGATAAAATTAACGATGAATTAGACAAAATAAAACAATACTTCACCAACATCAATAAGTTTCCTCCACAAACCGTAGAAAACATTATACGCACACACCTAGACAGAAAGCAAAATCAACCAACTAAAGTAAATACAGCTCACGAATCAAAAACCACGAAACCATATACTGCTGTATACCATATATTCCCGACATCAGCAAACAAATAACCAACATTTGGCAAAAATTAGTCACAAAATATGACATTCCAATTAATACCAAATTTATTCAAAAACCCGGCACAAAACTGAGGTCTATACTATGTAAAACTACACTGACAAACACCACACCAACATTATTTATAAAATACAATGTGATAACTGCCACGACTTCTATATTGAGAAACAAGTAGAAAATGGAAACCAGATTCAAAGAACATAAAAGTCACCTTCACACGTTTTCGAACACTGCAAGTCAAATAAACACAACATAACCATAGAAAACACTCAAATACTAAATAAAGAAACAAACATAAACAAACGTAAAATTAAAGAAGCCTTACTTATACAACAACTTAAACCCAAAATAAACCAATATAAAGGAACGCCTTTATACCTATATTAATATAATAAATAAAATTATATATTCAAACATCTAATACCGCCCTCTACATTTCGACACACAGTTACACAACCCCCTTTCAAACATGTGGTCAGCTTCCGGTCAGTTACCTCTTTCTTTGTGAACCTGACGATGACCGAAGAAGGTCGAAACGTTGTTCGCTCTTCTATGTAAAGTGTTTTCTCAGCCCAAACGAGCCGTTTTTGCATATAAATTTCTCAACAAGTGGGTTTCTCGTCATCACTGATTATAGTTAATTTTCAGTATCATACAATAAAACGTATACACAGTTAATGGAATTAATTTTGGTTTTCGAATAATGTGGAAAGCATTCAGTAGCTTATAACCAATTGTCTCGTTTCCTTGTTTTACATATCTCTCACCTAATAAGCTTGTTTGTTTTTGAGTTCGCGCAAAGCTACACCAGGGCTACCTGCGCTAGCCATCTCTAATTTAGCAATGTAAGACTAGAGGAAAGGCAGCTAATCATCGCCACCCACCGCTAACTCTTCGGGTACTCTTTTACCAACGAATAGTGGATTGACCGTCACATCATAACGTCCCCACGGCTGAAAGGACAAGGATGTTTGTTGTGACGGGGATTCGAACCCGCGACTCTCGGATTACGAGTTGAACCTTAATCACCTGATCATGTCAATGATTTAACGGGTAAGTCTACAGGTTTACTTCGCTAAAATTCGGATTGCGATACTCATGATGGCGAGAGCACAGATAGCCCATTGCGTAGCTTTGTGCTTAAGAAAAATTGAATCTCACGTCATAAAATCTTTATCTGTTTTCAAAAAAAAAGAAGAAAGATTCGAAGAAATTTAAAGTTGAAGTTCGTGTAACACCTGATATAATTTTTAGGTTTTATCGATTAACTACAGAATGTGTTGTTATAGCTGGGTATTAAGTTTTTTTAATATTTTGTTCTGCGTCTCATAAAAAACATGCACAATACATGTATCGAATTTGTTTTTTAGTTACCCTGATTGTTGATTGATTGATTATTAATTTATAATTGCCCCCCAGTGGCTCAGCGGTATGTCTGCGGACTTACAATGCTAAAAACCGGGTTTCGATACCCGTGGTGGGCAGAGCACAGATAGCCCATTGTGTAGCTTTGTGCTTAATACAAAAACAAATAATTTGTAATTAAGCAAAACGCTACACAGTGGGTTACCCGTTCTCTGCTAACCACGGCTATCCAAAGTTGCTTTTAGCAGTGTGAATCCGCATTCTGTTGTGCCGCTGAGAGGTTAACCTGATTAGAACTTCTTGTTATAATTAATCCTGTTTTAGGGTGATATGGATTCGGAATCGTAACACTTAAAAGCTTGGACGTAACTGTATAATTATCTTGTTTTGTGAAATCACTCACTGTCCATCTTTAGCTTCTTTAGAGGCTTTGAATCAAATGAACTGGCTTAGTTTCACAACAATTTAAAATTTTTTTGAAAGATGTAAACCGAACAAAAACAAAGGAAAAATAAAACAACTGTAAATAAGTAACTAGCTACTAATTAAATTCACGATGTAACGAATAATAATAGTGAAGAATTAGATAATTACTACTAAAAATAAAATAAGAAATTTGGTTAAAAAATACGTCATCACACGATAATAGAAAATTTAAGAGAAAATACTGTTTTGATTTTTATGCATTTTGTTTCTATTAAAAAGGTCATTTTTTCTCTTGCCAATATTGTAATGTTTTTAGTTTTTGACTCCAATGATTGTTTCCTTTTCTATTATGTTATGATATTTAAGAATAGTAAGCGACCTGTTGACCCAGCGAGACTGTTCCATCCACTAAACAATAAAATTAAGACCTAAGAGCCTGGCTTTATAATTTAAATATTTATCAAGTCTTATATCAAACTCTTAAAGTTACTGTTTCCACCACATCTGGAGCCAATCCATACTAAAGGCCAACCACCCTATTAGAAAATAAAACTGCCTCAGCTGAAGGTGGTGTCTAGTTTGATAGAATTCATAAATGTGCAACCTGGTCCTGTCATTCTCATCATTAAATACAAAAACAATCGACACTATCAATTTATTGAACAATCTTAACTCAACCAGATCCCCTATAACTGCCCTTTTTCCAAGAAAACCAGTTTGAATATTTTAATCTGTCCTTGTACAACAAATGTTTTCATCCATTGATTCATCCCAGTAACTCGCCTTTAAACCCTTTCCAAGAATTCAATATTATTCCTAAGGTAAGAAGCTAAAGATTGAACGTGTTACTCTATATAACACCTAACCAGTGGCCTATATAACGATATTATAGCTTATTTAAAATTGTATTAAATATTTCTGTAGATAAACCTAAAATGGCTTAAGAGACTGCACAACCAAAACATCAATATCTTTTTCTTCCATATTACTGTTAAGTTATTCCCATCTCAATTATACTTATTATACAAATTATAATAACTTATATATATTGTCTGCATTCATTAGAATTAAAGGCCGACTGACATTTGTTCGCTCAACTCATCAAATAATATAAATCCATTTGCGACCTAACGGCATTCTCACAGCCAAAAATTTCCAAGACATTAATATCATTAATTAATATCAGTACATTTAAGACATTTATTGAACATTCCTTCATGTCTGTCATTGACGTGAATCAGAAAGAGTAAATGTCCTAACGCTAAGCCACAAGGTGTCCCACTTTTGACGTTAATCCACTATGTCTGAACTCCATTTATAAAAACCTCCTGCTTTCCTCCGTTCAACCATATTTGGTCCAATGAGACAACTTATCTTTCACACCTATAGGCCTTTATATAATAGGTCTTTTATATGGCATTTTGTTAAATGTTTCCTAAAAATCCAGATAGACTATATTCGAATAAGTTGTAATATCTTCAAAAAGTAACAAAAGACTGACAAGCAAATGGCTCACATATCCAATCCTTAACCTACTTCCCTTTAAGGTTGCACTTTCAAACAACCCGACCCCAGAGAAACAGTCTCTATCAGTGAGTTTGAGTTTTCCTTTTTTATTTTCTAGTTTTGTTCTAATTATATTTACTAACATTTGGCTATAATTATATAGCACTGTGAACACTTAATTTCTTGCGTGACGTCGTGTGGAATAGCATGGATAACTGCCTCATTACCTAGATGGTTGAGATATGAAACAGTAAAACGGGAAGTATGACTGGAAAATCTTATTTTGATAAACAAATCCCCGATCTGAGCGCGTTGTTATGATCTGAGTATATAAATATTTTGAGTCAGAAGGCACTATTAAGTATGTTCCCAAAATCGATACTTTTTCGGTGATATAGCACTATCAATGCTAAGCCAATGTCAAAATATAGTTCTGATACTAATGTCAGTGAATTTTTATTACATCTTCAAAAACATGTTAATATAACTTATACTCATCTCTCTGTAAATAAATGTCTTAATGCTCTTCCTATGTAATATACCAAGCACTGTTTACATATTAACATGTAAATAGTATTGCAGATTTAACATTTCTGAAGAAGTCCTATGATACGAAAAAAGCATTTTTCAAAATCATAAGTAATAATGTGCATACACAGTGCTGTTTATCATTTTCTACCTTTTAATTTTAACAATTCGAGTTTCTTTCATTGCTGCGCATGTATTAAATTAACACAGATTCATGTATTACATAAATGTCTGGTCTTTCTGAGGATGGATATGTTAAGCATTAGAGACACCTTTCTACCCCAAACTGTTCTGTTCTCAGTTGTAGATATAGAGAAACTGAGCCCTTGACAAAGCTGTTAGGGAAAAATATCTGGTATTAATAAAATTATTTCAGGAGTTCTAAGGCGATTTTATTTATATTCGAAACAAGTATTTTTTGTAACTGGAGGCTAACAAGGCCTAACTTTATGAATTTTAACACACGCTCACACACGCGAAATAATTAAACCAAAACAATGTATTGCAGCTGTTTTAATGAAAGGATACACGTTTTCCTTTCACAATGGAACGTTAGACCCTTCATTTACATAACTATATATTTTAAAGAAATATAACAACATCCTTTTGGTTTTAAATGCAATATTTTGAATATGGTAAAGCTTTCACGTTAGTTAGAGAAAGCAGTTAACTCGTCAAATTTCCCCAATTATATATCTTAAAAATGACTGATTTAATGTAGTTGTCATTGAAACTTGTTATAAACGTAAAATGAAAATTCTATTCCAAATAAGCAGTACAGGCAAATGTTTCACAAAGTGCTTATTTTTCTTGGACTCCAGATTGGTATGGGTAAAAAATAAAGCCTATGTGAAACATAAGTATAAAAAACATACGTAAAATATATATTAATTCTGAGACAGAAATACGTTTAAATATATATATATATTCTATGATCTAGTTAAAAAAACAGAATTCAGTTGGATATTACATAAAAAAAACCTGGTGCTAGCTGTCTAGCCTGTACAGCAGGTACCAATCTGGACCTCTCACACATATCATCGGCTGTTGGACATTGATGGCCAATATCGGTTTGAGACTATCTGACCAACAATCATGTCAGTTGAAGACCTCTTGGACCAGATCATACTGATTATGATAGAATAAGTCATCACTAGTCATACTGCCTGTAAAGTTTACTTTGGTTGTTCGGTGAAATTAAGAAATTGTTAATAGCTTATTGTGCTCGTCCTTTGTTAAGCTTTCCTTTTGTATCCAAAGAGCCAACTAGTGTTGCATTTTTATTCATATTTCACCTGCAACTTAAATTCCACTCTTATTTAATTTTTAAGTCACATCAGAGACCTATTCTATTTGAATTTAGATTTTTTCAATTATAAACAGGTCAGCTTAATTTTAGTGTAGTTTAAAAAGGTTTATGTTGTTAGCAATTAAATATTTTGTCTTGTTTCTTTTATTCTTCAGGCGATGTCAGTTCCTTAAATCTTTCACCCATCAAATACTTAATTTAGTGGGTCGACTTAGGTGTTCTTATCCAGAATACCACATCAATAGTTGAATTATTTATTATGAAGGCATTAAGCAATAGCTTGATATATGATATGAAGAAAAAAAAATGAGGCTTCTAATTCACATTCGAAATTTTTAGGATAATTTAACAAAAAACATAGTTACGATCACCAGTGTGAACATTCTCAAGTACCAGACTGAAACGTCGAACCTGTTCTAAATACAAATTTTACCTACTGTGAAAGCTATAACTTGTAATAAAATATAACTTGTAATAAAATATAATTAATTAGTAAGTGAACTTGAAGTGAAAATATTATTATTTTTTTGGTGAACTTAACCTAACAATAAGTTTATTTCATATAACTACATATCATAAAAAGCAAGTCTATTTCGCTAAATTATACATTATTGGTTATTAATTTCCTTTTGGATTTGTTTTCTGATTTAAGTATTTTTTGTTACAACTTACAGCTTTTACAGTAAGGAAGAGTATTTATAAAACAGGTACAGCTTTAAAATCACTGGCTTGATCACTTTATAAAGAGCACAAGTTTTTAGCTTATAATTTAATTATCAATATATTCATTACCGTTAAAACGTGCGTACTTGAGAATGATCGCTTCAGCGATTGAATTACACTACCTGTTTTTAAAATATTTTTTCCTTACTGTAAAAGATGTAACTTGTAATAAGATGATTATTGATTATTGTTATGGGAAAACAAATTACCCATGCTTTGCTCGTCACATGCAGATGTGAAACAAAACTCTTGACAAGATGGGTGAACAAAATTTGCCGTTTCTCACTTAATCGCGCGAAAGTATTCGCCATGAGACAACACGTGTCGCCTTTTTCAACACGACGTCCAATTTTCCGCCTTTTACCCTCACTCGTTCAGGAGTTAAATGGCAAATGGCTTGCTGTGTGGGATATCAGAAACTTATGTCACAACCAGAAACGTGTTGAGTTCACGCTACGTTACGTCTCTTCATTGCTAACAGAATTATCGAATGTCGAAACATTTCTTCCAAAATAATTTTCGCGATTTTATAAGCTCCGTAAGTCAGAGAAATCGCTTCAGTTTAATGGCAAGTTCATCTGATATTATTTAACTTTAACATTTTAAAACGTATTTCATCTCAGTCTCTAAACTTGGATGTTTTGCATAGACGTAAAAGTATGTAACAACCATCTGATGCTTAACAATTATAAAGGAGTAAATCAATCGGACCAGATGTTCACACTCCTTCTTCAAAACAAACACCTCTTTCTTTGCTTTTGTATTTTTGCTTAACTGGTTATAAGGTGCTGGAGACGCTTATTTTACTTTTATTAATATCGCTATCATCATATTCCGTTTTTATTATAATCCCACAAGAACTGGTTTGGTTTCTTTTGAATATTGCTCAAAGCTACACAAGGGTTATCTGTGCTAGCAGTCCCTACTTTAGCAGTGTAAGACTAGAGGAAAGGCAGCTAGTCATCACCACTCACCGCCAACTCCTGGGCTACTCTTTTACCAACAAATAGTGGAATTGATCGTAACATTATAACGCCCCCACGACTGAAAGGGCGAACATGTTTGATGTGACGGAGATTCGAACCCACGACCCTCGGATTACCAGCTGAGTGCCTTAACCATCCGGCCATGCCAGACCCCCACGAGAACTAAGAACACAATAAATACATATATATGATACAGGTCTCCTTTCCGTTTCATCAAAGGTAAAATAGTTGGTCCGATATATAATGTGAAGTAATGGTTTATGCACGAGCTTTAACATCATTCAAATAACTAAACTATTCTACGTTACTTTATTTGTGACAGAAAAAGACTTAAAAACTCCATTAACGTTGGGTACAAACCACCATTATAAGAGGCCTTACTGTATTTCTTTGATTTGTTAGCCCAAGCTGTCTGTGCTGATGAGTTTTCAATAGGCAAAACGGCCTTTCACAGCAGAGGGTATAGCCAATCAAAGAAAACATTAAGCAACTGTGTCACAGATTGTCATTTCAATTTTGCCAAAGGCAAAATTTAAAGGAAATCTGTTAGCTATATATGACTTTAAAATATGTCATTAAATACTTGGTCCGAAAAGTTATGTGAAATAATGATTTAGGTACGAATTCTAACATTACTTAAATACCTAAATTATATTAGGTTATATTTAGTGATTGAAAAAGACTTAAAACCCCAATAAACTTCGTGTATTTGTAATTCTTGGAGCTAAGCTGTAATTTCATAACTGTAGAAATCACAGGCCGCTAATTGTTTTCAAGGAAGGTTTGTGGCACATTATCAACATTGATTTTATTTTTCAAATGTAAACAAAACAACAACAACAACAACAGTGCTTCAGTGACATTTACCAGTAACTTCTTCTCTTGCTTCTACCATTTGTATGTGTTTTACAAAACCTTGTTGAAACACAAAATCTCTTCCGATTAATGAAAGTAACTATTAGTGTAACCTATCATGAGACGAAGTTATTTTGTGTCCATTATTCGGTAAACCATCAACTGATTACTTGTATCATTATGAGAGTTAACTCCAAAACGAAAGGTAACCATTAACCATTTTAAATCTCTCTCCATAATCCAAAAGCAGCAAAGCGTTGGAAATAAAATCATTTCATCAGGTGACTAGTGTTGGCTACAATGTGTAGTATGCCAACTTTTCTTCTGTGTGGATTCCCAAATATGTAAATCATATGGTTCATGGTTCGCAGTCCAGTACCAAAATCTCAATCTGTTCTTTATAGCCGTAGGTCCATTGTAGAAAGTGATGGTCAAATCCTACTATCTGATCACACAAGAGTAGCCTAAGAGATGACAGTGGATGTTGGTAACTGATGACATCTTATATGCTCTGTTCAAAAGCATTGTTTATTTGTTGAATTTCACGCAAAGTTACTCAAAAGCTATTTATTATAGCCGTGGTGGACAGAACACAGATATCCTGTTGTATATCTTTGTGCTTAACTTCAAATAATCAAACGTTTCTAATTTTCAATTAATAGAATGTAGTGAAGGAAGCTAACCAATACAACCCACCGCCAGTTCTTAAACTACTTTTTACCAAAGAATATTTGGATTAACTATTACATTTTAAAGACCCCATGAATGGAATAGCGAGCATGTTCAGTGACGGGTTTCAATTCCGTGGCCTACAAGATGAGAGTCAAGTCAGGTTGGCATTTCATGGCAGGCTACTTATATTCAACTTTTAGCAAAATTATGAAAACAAAACTGAGGTCTTCAGCTTAGAGTATTGCAAATGTTGATTCCAGGACATATGTAATACACTGGAATACCGAAAACTTTACACATTCTTCACTCATAACTGTGTTAAAAAAAACAGAACAACAAACATTTAATGGTCATATATTTGTCCGAATGACCCAGCATGGCCTAGTGGTTAGTGTACTCGAATCGCGATTTTTGTGTTTGTACCTAGTGATCAAATATGCTAGCCCTTTCAGCGGTGGGGACATTATGATGATAACAGTTTATTCCACTGTTCGTTGGTAAAGAATAGCCGAGATTTTGCAGGGGGTGGTGTTTACTAGCTACCTTCTCTATAATATATAATATAAAATTAGGGACAGCTAACGTAGATACTCTTCGAATAATTTTAAGCGAAATTCAACAAATAAACAAACAAAGTTACTCAAAAAACATAAAATTTTTACCTCAACAAATGAAAAGCGAAATTTAGTGGTAAGTATTGGTATTTCTGGGGATTTAAAACAGAAGGGTTTTGAAATCTCTAGTTGTATTTCCACCCAAGTTTGTGGAAGCTAAACAATTTATCATTTCTTATAGATAGAATAGCTAAATAGACACCGATGCATTCTTAGCTTCAAATAAAATTGCCTTAATCGGTTTCTATAGCTGTAAGTAATTCACATAATTCTCAAATTTAAACTATTTCAAACAACATATTTTTCATGCCACGTAGAATAATCAATTATGCATGGTTTAAGAGAATTGTGTTTAAAAAGGATTTTATTTGTGTTTCAAAAAAAATTAATAAAACGAGCCTCGAACCGTTGCTACATTAGCCGCTAAAAATTCATCATACAATATACTGAATCAACAATAGCAGGCCTCGACAACACAATTCTAGTCTGATAGAAGTTTCAACAACTTCAGGATTAAATCTTCACCGATTTCTTGTCTTAAAGTTCGGGTTCCCCGATCAGTCAGTGGCAAGTTTTTGGGTTTACAGTGTCAAAAACAGGACAAAGATATTCCATTGTGTAGCTTAGCGTCAAACGATAAATAAATAAATAAAAGGAATTTTCGGATGCCCTGTTTAAAATAAAATACAAAATGTTAAAAACTCACTGAAAGAAAATATTGGACAAAATTAAACTAGAGGGATGGATACCTATGAGTAAAATTACAATATGCAATAATGCAAATACTCCACGAGAGTTTTATACATTTCACGTGCAGCTTGAACGCGATCGTGAATGCGACACTCATGAACGTGTCTAAAAATGATACGTCTCTGCAACAGCGTACATGTAACTAGTATTTTCTATTTCTTTCTTTTTTTTTGTAATTACAATTCTCTAAATAAGCAGTAAACCACAATTTCCCACACGAACACAGCAGAACATGAGATTTACAGTAACAAATGACTGTTAATCGCATATAAATAACAACCTCAAAGCCTGGAAAAACCTCCCCTAACATGATGAATGAATGACTAGGAAGGAAACGTTCTTCCTAAAATAACTGTTATTAAATCGTAAGTTTGTACAAAACCAAAGAGGGTGGAAAAAAAACGGAAAGAAATGAAAATTTTTGTTATTTTCAAAGATTGTGAACCACATATTTATGTACGTAAACTATTGAACACAAATACGAATGAATGTTTTTTTTTTAACAATCATAAATACTGGAACCTTAATACTATAGCAGCTCGAATGTTGTAAACTGTCTGTTAATCTCTATAAATAAACTGTCATTACGACGATGAATTGGTGTTTTTGTGCAAAATGGTTGGTATGAATAATTAACTTTCCGAATAATGTGAGTCTGTTTATTCATTGTTGATTTCAAGGTATGGTATAATAACTTTGGAGAAAAAAGGAATTAAAAATTATTTTTGGAATGTGACGATCAATTCTATTGTTCGTTGGTAAAGAATAGTAAAAACAATTGACGATGGGAGTGTTGAGTATCTGCCTTTCCTAAAGTAGTCTATTACCCAAAAACCATGAATGGATAGCGCAGATAGCCTTCTAGTAGCTTTGAGCGATATTAAACAAACATATTAATTTATCCTTGTCTAATTCAAAGACAATCAACTTCAAAATTTATGAATCTAAACAGACAAAGTAAATTTCAAATATTATTTTACATGTGTTCTCAAATCACTGATAATGCAATAAATGAATCTGTGACAAAAATGTTCATAAAAAAACTATACACATACATGTAATTTTTGATAACACATTCCTTGTTATTTATTCTGAATCTACCCAGTATTCACACGGTACTTACATTTTAACCACGTTGCCATCTCCTCAATACAAAATTAAACTAAATGAACTATCACCAACTATACAAGGCTAATTCCCTTTGTTTCTCTGTCGAGAACAATTTCACCCTATTTTTTTCGTCATGCTCAACAATATACGTCGTCGCTTAGCAACAAAATTATCACATGATTGTTCTTAAGCCAACTATTGTGTTTATGTTGAGTGCTGAATATTTATGTTGTTTAGCTAGAAATATATCTTTTATTCTTTATTTCTTTGATAACTTGTAAGTAATGATCGTACCAGTGAACTAAACGTCGTACCTGTTCTAAAAACTAATCTTACTTACTGTAAAATCTGTAAATTCTAATAAAATATACTATGTCAGTAAGTACACTGAAAAGAAAAAAATAGTTTTATTTAAATCCAACTGTTTTTCATACGCATTTACTAAACAGTTTATCCAGGAAATCGCTTATTGGGTTTGGTTTAGTTTGTTATGAATTTTGCACAAAGCTACAAAAGGATTATCTGGGCTAGCTGTCCCTAATTTAGCAGTGTAAGACTAGAGGGAAGGCAGCTAGTCATCACTACCCACCGCCAACTCTTGGGCTACTCTTTTAACAACGAATAGTGGGATTGACCGTCACATTATAACGCCCTCACAGCTGAAAGGGCGAGGATGTTTGGTGTGATAGAGATTCGAGCCCACTTGTTGGATTCATGATATTATTGGTCTGAACCATATGACATATGGGTCAACGCAAAATACCTTGAATATCGTAGTTAACCCCAGTAATTACTGTTTTACTGCTCTATGTGCTTTTTTAGAAAATATTGTACTTGCTCCTTGTAATTACTAATGTGATATTCAATGAGTTTTGTTTAGAAACGTGACTGATTTCACACAGTTTTTTTGCTTCGTTTTTTACGACAGATGTTTAAACAGAAATCAAACAACATGAAACTAGTTAATACATGAACCCAAACGTGATGACAAATACACAAGTCGACAGCTCCTGTGTTAACAGTAACTTTGGGTAGAACTCTCTGTTCGAAGCTTGGTGTAATAGATAACTTGATAGGTGCGAGTTTCTAACGGAACACAGTGAAAACAAGACCGATGTCATTTTAATTATTCATTTGTATAACACGTACGTGTATCTTACATTCAATAAGTGTGTTTGTTCTCCAGAGTACAATTTATAGAATGTAGTCGAGAGTATCGGATTATAAGTTTAGCTTTTCCAGTCATCAATTTTAATGACGAGCCACCAGAGAGAGGGGTGTTTTAATCATGACTTTATAATGATAATTATTTTATTTAAACACATAGACAACATAAATACTCGTTTGAAGGAAATTAGACACATAATATTCATTTTTTTAAATAAAAGAGAACTTTTATGTACTTTCTTACATCCGTGGGTTTATTTTAAACAGCAAAATATTATTCTGTTTTTAACATTTTAAAATACATTCTTCGATGCTTTACTGACAGAATGTACCAAAAAACAACAACAAAAACAATCAAACACGAAGTGTACTTGGTACTTTTTCAGTAAATCTCGTTTTATATGTTTTTCTTCCGCATCAGAAAAGATTATAAGAATTTACAAAACAAAACAATTACTACGTTTACTTATTGCGTTCAAGTCGGTAAAATTGTTTAAAAGATGGAAACAAAATGTTATTTTATGCAATGAAATCAAATCTTTATCAATTAGTAGTTTGGACAGTTGGCATTTTATTTTTCACGTAAAACAAATTCTCAAGCCACAGAAAACCTTTTAGAGATCCAAATCTAACAGAACTGGATCTGAAGGTTAAGATAATTACAAATTCAACTTTTATTTTTGTTATTGTTGTAGATTTAACTGCTAAGAAAAAAAACGAACTCAGGATAAATGTATTGTGACACAAAACTTGTATCACGTGCATTAGATTTACAGGTCTAATAAAAAGGAAACAATGCTAGTCAACTGACCTAGAAGGTACTTTAAAAACTGCTTATTTTTTACGAATTTAATTCTACATATAAATTGTGTGTTGTTAAACTAAATTTCTTTGTTTATTCAACAAAATACCAAAACACAACGTGTTAATAAATCTGATGAGGTTAAACAGACCTTTTCATATAATCTATTTTACCTACCCCCCCACACGTATATATATTTATATACATAAACGATAAAGAAAAAACAGTTTACTAATTTCTACTTATTCTCTGCTCTTAGGGATCGGTGTTTTTCTTCTTCTTCTTTTTAATGGACTTAATGGTTAAAAGATAATAACCGTTGTCCAACATTTAGATCCACAGAAAACAAGTTTTAATTCTCAAATTTTAAATAAAATGAAATTGTAGTTGTTTATTGCAAGTGCTGAAATAACTAATGTCAAATAATAGGTTAATATTTAAGATTTTATGAACAAATTCAAGACACTTATAAGAACCATGCTATAAATAAAGGAAAATACAATACGACGTTGAATTGCATTAGCACAGTAGTAACAAAAATTGAAAAATGCTAAATAAATTTTATTCTGTTGTTTCTTGTTTAGACTTATTTTGTAGAACTACGCAAAAGCTGGCGGAGTTCATTTTAATGAATTCACAGTTCAGACAAGAGGCCATTTTTTGTCACATGGTGGTTTAAACATAACTCTAGTTCATTATTTTTAAACTGATATTTTAAAATATGTCTTAACATTATTTGGTCCAAGAAAGGATTCTTAATTTGCCCCATTTTATTGATTGCATCTTTGTGTAGTTGAACCATAATGTTACACAATGGGCTATCAGTGCTCTGCCCGCCATATAATACGCTGTGCCAATGGGTCCTAATTTTCTTAAAATGTGTGAAAGCTTTCATCGAAAAATAATGACGCTTATACTCTGCAATGTTTCACTTATACATTGATGAAATAGTCAAATCTGTATAAAACAGTATTTTCACTTTCAAAGACTTTGGCCAAATTAGCGACGCAGCGTAAGACTAGAGGGCCAACTCTTGGGCTACTCTTTCATCAACGAATAGACGGATTCACCATCACATTATAACGCCCCTATGGCTGAAAGAGCGAGCATGTTTCGCGCAGTGAGGATTCGAACCTACGACCCTCATATTACGAGTGCCTTAACCACCTGGCCAAGACCAACCTAGCAGAAGAAGAAAAACCGGGACTTAAAATAGCCTTTTTTGTTAATGTTTTAACAACCTATAAGTAAGTTTGAGCTTCCATCGCAATCCAAAAATGTGTCCGAAAGAGAATTTTGTCGTAGTTGTAGAAATCGCTCTTTGGTGGATGAGCGACAAGTTCGAGGACGTATAACGCCTAAACTCTGAGTTTGATCACTGGTGTAGGTACGAAGTATAGATATCATTGTGAAGCCTTACGCTTAAACAAAATAAACAAACGATTATATTTTCAATTAAAATAGATATAACATAACTAACTTTCACTAATAACATGGTATTCAAAGATTAATATAACTGTCATATATAAATTTTATTTTCAGTTCTGTCTAAATCCACAGACACATAAGAAACTGTAAGAAGATATACTGAAGTAACTTTTTATTTATAAATTATATCATATACTTCCAAGAATTTTTTACACTATTGAAATTATTGTAAAGACATCAATAGTTAAAAAATTGCGTAGATATTTCTTTGTTTCTTTTTTCAGCAACTAAATAGATACTGCTTTGATTGCACTTCTTTCTAGTCATGTTACTTCTTCAATTTCTTATTTGTATTACAATGTGAAAATACGTGGTTGGATTCTCTTAGATGTACACAAAAGCAAACAGAAGCCCATTGTTTAGTTATGTGCTGAAAGAAAAACACATGACACAGTTGGTGCAGCAAGGTAGAATTTGAACCTAAATATCTTGTCAGCTAAAGAAAAAGAAGGAATCCGTTAGGTTCTGTTCATACCAATACTATACGTCAAGCAACAGTAAATTGGGGCCAGGCCTGAAGTGGGTCCCAGTCAGCTTTATTTAAAATACATCTAACTAGCAGTGATATTTATATCAGTATAACACTCTCTTCTATTGGGCAACGAGTTAGAAGCTTTCGTTTTCAATATTAGTTTTTTTTTAATATCGTTCTTTTTTAAAATCCAAATATTTGAAGGAATAAGAAAACTCACAATAGATATAAATTGTTACATGACTGAACTTTTACGTGTCTGGCAACGTAGAAGTGGGTTTGACTTCGTTTTTATTCCCAATAAATTATACGCATGAACCGCACCACACACCTTTTCCGTATGCTTATTTTATTGCGTCAGCGCCCTCTATAATTCAAAATCCTCTCAAGATCAGACCTTATTATATGCACGAAAATATTGAATATAAACTAACCGGAACGACAAATGACATTATTGGTTCCCATTTTAAACGCCTTCGTGAAATATACAACTTAATTTTTAATTCATTTCCGCCAAATAATTGGCGACTTCAAAGATAACGTGTATGTTTTCCCAGTGTTTGAAGTCAGTTTCTACAGCAGGAGTAATACGAACGTCCATTGTTCGTGTGAGTGTCGTTCCACACCTTTCACGCCTCGTTTCGATTACAGAGAAGCGTGAAACACTCAGACCTGATAAGGTAATAACAGAGGAAAAAGGAAGTCTGGCCCAATCGTTTTATACTATTGTCTGGTTATATGAGTGTGTCAGTATCAAGGTGGCAGTATTCACATTCGTCATGCGACAAGTGTTTGGATGTCGTTCCGCTGCACTTCAGTTAGATGTTTCACACGGTTTTGCCTTTATGCATCAAGGTAATAACCGCAAATCAAAGCTTAACTACATACAAATAAACGTGCAGAGCACAGCTATATACATCCAAGGATATTTCTAGCTATATCTGTTGCTTTAAAAATATATGTTTATATATTTAACGCTCGAATGAGTGGGAGTAAGTTCTTAACTCTTGAGACAATATTGAGCGGGATCCTCTGTTTTAACTTTATCGTTAAAAATGTACACTTGTATTGAATCAAGAAACGAACATATCCTTTTATGCATGATTTCTTCCCTCCTCGTGCGGTGAAACTGTGACACAGTTCATGTTTCCACGTCAGATTTTGCCACACGGTTACTTTGTACAGGAATCTGTTGTAAAACATTGTAAACAGAAATAGGGTTGTGTCTTAATTATACGCATAGAATTATCATATTTCCCTGTACACCAGTCTAATATACATTTACTCACCACGGGCCACATCAAAAAATATTAATTCTGTACAATTTCATACAACATTTTCATGTGGGGATGTTAACATGTTTAGTGTACGAAACTAAGCCATCCAATTTGGATATTAGTGACCATACAAGTCACGAAGAAAAGTTTATCGTGAAGACAAGTAGTGCAGGGCCCTATAACCCAAATGCTTTCGAAAGGTGGACGTTTTTCCATTAGGAACAAACTGCTTAATTTTTTCTGATAAAAAAGTTCTGTCTTATGAAAGCGCTCGGGTTATAGGGTATTGTATCTGATTTAACTGAATTTTTCCACCTAGGTGTTAATCAAACATCATGAGTGAACGATTTCTTAAGATATCTGTAGCCTAGTTTTCTTAATTATGGAGATCATTATGGGTTACCTTGTGAATAAATATTTTTATTTATATCGACTTATATCATTTACATTTTGGTTGATTGTGACTTTTATAAGTTCGACAGAACCAGTGCAGAAGAGAATTGGCACCCTTAAGCACTAACACAATATCATATTCTAAACTCTTATTTCGCACAGTTTGGTATGGTTTTTGTTAAGCATCAAGCAACAAAATGGGCTATCTGTGTTATTCCCACCACGGGTATCAAAGCCTGATTTTATCCTTGCAAACCTCCAAGCATTCAGTTGAGCCACTTACGCATTTTAATACGAAATTTGTTTTTTCAGTGGTTGGCAGCTTCGGACGTCAGAGCTAGCAAGCCGAACTCGAATCCGTGCAATGCCACAAGATATTTATTTCCCACACATTAAACGGTGAGTACGTTATAACGGCAGCAGTCGATCTTTTAGCGTGGATAATAAGTATTAGAGTGCAGAGTGCACTGACTGGTTGCCTTTACTCTGGTTAGTGTAATAGATTGTAGCTTTGAGATTCTGTGGTTCTCGCCTCATTACCAAAAGAAAAAAAAGTATAATGACATAAAAGATAGTGATCGGTACATTGTAGCCGTGGGTGTGTTATAAGTGTAAGAGTCAACTCCAACTATTCGATTAGAGTAGCCCAAGAGCTGGTGTTGGGTGTTGTTGCTATTTTCCTTGTAGTCTGTAAACTCAAAAGTAGGGACGGTTAGCACACACATCTCTCTAATAGCTCTGCACGAAATTCAAATAGTCAGACAATCTTTTTGGTCACTAGTTCAGAATTAAAGACGCCAGAGAGACTATATATTGTCTTACTAGTTTTGTCATAAATACAAAACCCAAATTTTCCAATGGTCACTACCCAAAGTATAAAATGTGAACAAATTGTAACGAATTCTCTGACCCAGGTTAATGTTAGGGCATCGTTTTAAGAGGGCTGTAGCTAATATAACCATCAAACAGATAAACCCGCCTTTCATTCCAGGGGCTGAATAGAATAATAATTTTCTATTATTTTTCACTTTAATAAGAATATTGTATTTTGTAAACCACATTCAAAACAAATGCGGTTTTAGAAACAAATGTTTCTAAGCTTATTACACTTACGAATTTATTAAATTACCTATTTCCTTACATTTTCAATAAAATAGTTTAAAAATATATGTTGGTGATAGAGCCAAAAATCCTTTAGCCAATAAATAAAAGGCTATCTTAAAACCATCAAAACATATATTTTTTATTTCTATATATTGAATAATGTTTTACTTCCCACACTGTCAGATATACCTATTTATATTGCGGGGAAATCATAATATCTGTAAACAATTTTTATAATTCTGTCATCCGGTAGGGCAGCGATACGTTTAAAAACTTGATGTTCTAAAACATAGGTGGACAGTTCATGTTTGTCTGTTGTGTAGTTTTGCGCATGTTTCTAATTATTTAGTTTTCCCACATTTAAAAATAGTTGCTCACTTCACACATTTTTCAATTATTGTCTTTAAGCGGATAAATTTATCTTTTATTAACAACTACCTTTTTACAAAAAGAATTAAAATCTGAGAATTACTAAGGTGGCTGTAAGAGAAGAGTAATATTTTGCCCCAAAGTTTCATTTTTTTACATTTGATAAGTACATGGGATATGCCAAAGCATAACATTCGTGGATATGTCGTCATCAAATTTGCATGAACAAAACATTTTTGCATTGGAAACTTTTGGGCCATATAATTTTATGTGATTACATGTTTAATTCTTTCATTTTCTTTCACTTGTTATATATCTCTTGCATAAAAGATAGTTTCCTATTAGCTTAGCAGTAGGTCAGAAGACTTATAACGCTAGAAACCGAGTTTTAATACCTTTGTGCTCAACAATAAACATAAACATAATGGATATTATACTAGCAAAAAGAGAAAAAAATCATTGTGGTTTTCAGCAGGGGAGGCTAATCTGATTCTTGGGTCCTATACGTCCAATAGGTCGTCGTTCAGGGTGAAAATACCAAATGCCAACTGAAAGCCAACATATCGCTGTCTGATAAGCATCGTATAAGATTCATTAAAATGTTTTTTGCTATAATGTTTACAAAAATTTACATAAAAAATATTCTCTTTATTTCAAGATTCTAATTTGACCTATCCTAACGATTAACCTAGTAATGACACATATTGTTATTTGTCTATTTATCATACTATGAACTAATCTAAGAAATATATGGATATTTACGTCTATGTTCTTTTATTTCTCAATTTACCTGATGTACATATTTCCTAATCATTAACTGCCGACATTCTATCAAACTCATTTCGCTTTCCAATGTTAGTTTTTCCTCGAAGGTTCTTCAAATTTTACGCACGAACTCTAAATTCTAATTCTGTATTCAAATTAGTCTTCGAGCTATTCGTATCTTTTCTCGGTGTTCAGGTTTTTGTTTCATTTTTAAATGCAGTATTTTCGTCCTTAATGTTGACTGAGAGACATTGAGGATAAAATCGTTGTTTGTACTATTCTCTTTTCCGACGTGTCTGTGAGGTCACCCGATAACAAATTCGTGAACTTCTGTGACTTTGAGAAACCGTTACAAATCGACTTAAATGGTACTAACCTATAAGGTTTCAAAGTCTCTTATATTACTATTTGGCAAATTCATTTAACTTCAGAACTCTTCACAGCAACTCGGTATAATACAAACTGTTTATACTGCATTAACATATGTACTTTAGCACTTTTCAGTAATCAGTTTGTATAACGTTCGAAGCTGTGAGATTGAATGTGGTCAACGATGGAGAAGTACTTCAGTAGAGCACCAAACCGAGAGAACATTAAATTTTATAGATAATTTTTTTAGTTCTGATTTGTGTAAATCTAATTTGTGATTAGATCAGAGTTGCCAATAGGACGAGCATGTAAGTTACGTTTTCGCCTGTGTGTGTGTGTGTTTGTCAGCAAAATGTCTCGAAAACGATTGAATGGATTTGGACGAAAGATGATATAATTTGAAATATTACTCAAATTAGAAGTAATTAGTTTTGGAAGATCACGATCAAAGGTCATGATGAAGAGAACTCAAAAAAATAATTCAATTTGTCAACATGGGAACCGAATTTTCACACTGTGTTTGCTCTGTATCTCAGTCAGAAATAATTGGATTTTGATAAAAATGTTTTGGGAGGAAACATGAAAAATATTATTCCTCATTGTCTTGCCAAAAATGGTTCATGATCGTTAAAATATACGGATATACGGAAACATTCTTCGCATTTGTTTCAGAGTCATATATGATCAAAGCTGTATGGCGCAAATATGCCCTTTACAAAGTGTCCATCTAGTATTGTAATGAAGTCGTAAGATTTTATACGTGAATAGCAGTTTTATTCTCATAAGGTATAAACTAAATCCTGATATATGCAGGATGAAACATGAAAGCTGAATAGCTTAACTGCAATTATGTTTTAAATCTGCGTGTCAGTTAGGAAAATATCATTGTACTATAGTAAGAACTATCTAACTTCAAGTTTGCATGTTTATTATCACGTAGAACTTGTGAGAGAAATTAAGAAATCCAAAAGCGGATAATAATAATAATATGTAAACTACGCTACATCTCCTATACCCAGTGCCGACGAAGACTTCACTTCAAACCATTAAACTGGTGTCCGGCTGAGATATAACAGAAAACAGTAGTAACTGAGACGCTTGCTATCTGTATTAACAAACTGACTGACATTTGTTACGGTATGAGTTAGATTACGTTGGTGAGGTATAATTTTTCATAAGTGTTAGTAATATAACACCGTGTTATTTATTTGTTAATTTATTAGAACATAATATATTATTAATTATCCTTTTTTTTAATTAACCTATTTATTATTCACAAAAACCGGCGAACCAGTAAGCTAACCTTCAATATCCCGGGGCGGATCAAACGACCACAGCGTTATAGCGATTAGACTATATTTGCGGTTATTAACAATAATTCCCGATGAATGTGAAAAATAATTTATAATATTATGTCAACTGCCTTATATCTATTGTATTCATACTGTATAATAGTATATCAACTGCCTTATATATCTGTTATATTCATACCGTAAATTATATGTCAACTACCTTTGTATATCTGTTGTATTCATACTGTATAATATATCAACTGCCTTATTTTTGTTGTATTAATATTGTATAATAATATGTCAACTGCCCTATATATACTGTATAATAATATGTCAACTGCCTTATTTTTGTTGTATTCATATTGTATAATAATATGTCAGCTGTTTTACTTCTGCTGTATAATAATATGTTAACTGCCCTATATATACTGTATAATAATATGTCAACTGCCTTATTTCTGTTATATCCGTGCAGTATAATTATATGTCAATTGCCCTATATCTGTTGTATCCAATGAGCCGAGGTCTATTGCACAATATCAAGCTTTTGAGACCGACTGGGATACAACAGACATAGTATTGGTTATTTATTCATTCTTCCATGACATTTTACTTATTTGTTCGTTGGATTTCACGCCACACGAAAGATATCTAAACTAATCATCCTTAGTTCGGAAACGGTAAATTAAAAGTAAAGATCTAACAATGGCCAAGTTTAGTAAGATCTATTATTGGGCTTTTACAGTTACTCTCATAAGGCACCTACGACACTTAAAGTACTCTTGGCTCTAAATAAGAGTGTGTGTTTCTTATAGTAAAGCCACGTAGGGCTATCTGCTCAGTCCACCGAGGGGAATAAAACCCCTGATTTTAGCGTTGTAAATCCGGAAACATACCGCTGTACTAGCGGTGGGCCCAAATAAGAGCTCGATATTATTGTTTTCTCTGGTACTTCAGATGCAAAGCCTGACATTGTAACCAGTGGTCCAAGACAGCCCAACATTCATCTAAAGTATGATTACCAGACAAAGTGAGAAATATCCATGGGTTAATAATATATATATTTAAAAAAGAAAGACTTTGAAAATACAAATCATAATCATTTATAGAAACGTAACAAACCAACAAAACATTTGTGTATTTTAAGAAAACGTATTTGTTTTAAAGCAAATAAAACGTAATTGATTAGAATATTTTTTCTTTAAGTCATAAAATGATTTGTAAGTGAAAGTTGTACTGTTCTATAATGAAATACAACTTTAGCATTCTTTGTGTTATATTCAGTAAGGAAATTTACTTCTGTCGTATTAACGTAACGTCTAACAAAACGGTTACGTTTAATTTTTTAGACCAAGAAACTGATACTTCAGGCGAGAGTAACAAACATCACAACGTTTTATTTTATCAAAGTAACACAACAATGACAAAAGTGAGGATTCGAAACTTTTCTTTCAATGACTGACTTCATCTATATTTAATTATATAACAGTGCTATTGAAGTACGTACTGTAACAGCTTTTAAACATCTAACTCTTAAAAAAGTCCCGTGGCGGAACAGCGATAAGTTCACAAACTTACAATGCTAAAATCTGGTGTTCGGTTCCACGTGATGGACGCCGCAGATAGTCCAGTGTGGCTTTGCTTTAAAAACAAAGAAACTGTTAAAAAGACAACCCATTAACAGTTTGCATAACAAAATAACCCTTTCCTACTACAGCAAGAGACATTTAACCTTCTTTGTTATGAAAAAAATGATATATATCTCATCGGTATTCATAAAACCTATTGTATTCAGTTTTCTAATTAAAATGCTTTCAAAACGGTCAGTTATATTAGAATTTGATGTAGGTTAATTAATACAGAAAATTTTTGAGAGTTCATTGTAAATTAGGGACGAACACGACTCATTAACGCCAAAAACAAAAATTATACTTGGCGTTTTGGGGCCGTATGAAAGAGGTCAAGAGTGACAGTCAAATCCAACTGTTCGGTCTGCCAAATCCATCCCAAAAGTGGCATTGAATAATATTCACTCATTGTTTTCCCCCATACTCTATCAGTTCACAAATCAGGTACAGTCAACCCTCGTGTACATTTGCGCAAAACCCAGTAAATAAAACAAACGAAAATTTTAAACCTAAAACAAACTTAAATTAAATGTCGTAATGAAATCTATCCTTTTAAGTTTAATTTATTCAACATTTTTGTATTATCGTTTTTTTTCTCAACACAAAGGCATTTAAAAGAAAGACATTTTGTAGCTCAAAAATAGCGAGTCTAATTAAAAACATAACGCATCTAAATGAGCTTTTTCGGGATAGCATCTTTAATCATTTTTAATCAATTGCACTGTCGTACATATTTTTAATTATTACAAAAATACTGATAATTACTTTATAAATGATTAGATAGTAAAGGATGAATCATGAAAGTGATAGGTTAACGTACCGGGCTGTGTATCGGAGGGTTCAGTGATTGTGCAGGGTTCCTTCGGAACACGTCTAGCACTTTCAGCTGTAGGTCCATTCGTTATAAAAATGATATAATTGATTTCACTATTCGGTGCAAATCTGTAAAAAGCCTTCGTGGTGGCAGCTGTTGCTCATAGGTTATCTGTCCCTATCGTCAGTGGACAGTTATACCTGAATTAAGAAGGAGTTGGGGGGATATCTTGTCTAGTAGTTTAACACGTAAGCGCATAAAGCGTAACTCAGGCTGAAAATATCAATCCAGCAAATATCTTCTAATACATAAAATCTGTTATATATAATTTTGTTTTACACTTTCTTGTAAATTGTGGTTTAAGCCTTTCTTACATTTTAAACAAATCAAACACGACTGATTTTGTTAAAAGCCTATTCAAAAGTGTTTTTTTTTAAATTCCTGATCTAAAAAATTAAAGAGTAAAAAATGTACATTTATAACACTTTTTTTAAGTTTCTTATATGCTGCACAGTGGCACAGCTAGGGGACTTACGCTAGACACTGGGTTTCGATACTCGTGGTGGTCAGTGCACAGGTAGTCTACTGTGTAGCTTTGTGCTCAACTACAAACAGACAAAACCTTCGCAAAATAAAACTTGAATAACGAATTCTTATTTAATTTGTATAACAATTCCTTTCTCAACAAATTAAATGAAATGACTAGAATCAAGTAGGTGAGCATACATGAAAACAGTGACTGATCTTTATAATAATAAAATATAAGCACTTTCGGTTCCATCAGTTACATACAGTGACTGATCTTGAAGTTATTTATAATAAAGAATATAAGCACTTTCGGTTCCATCAATTACATACAGTGACTGATCTTGAAGTTATTTATAATAATAGAATATAAGCATTTTCGGTTCCATCAATTACAAATTCTATACATATCTAATTATGTGTTTGTTTCGAATATTTTTATTCGTTTTATTTTCCAATTCACAATGATTCCCTGCGAAATTTACCTTTTCATGCTATAAGGGTATTTCATGAAGCATCTATTTGATATAAGTATATAGAGTATTATGAAATAAGGAGTTAGTGGAGTATAATACTTACGAACGTCGTAACTCATAACCGTCATTAAATCCAATGAATCGTTTATAACACAGGTGTTTTCTTTTAAAAAGCTAATAGCGTAATTTCTTGAGAAGAGTATATCACTTATGATATACTCTCTTGAAAAAGCGTCTTCGTTAAAAGTCCTGCAGTCTCCTGTCTTGGCTTGAATAGTAATATTACACACATATATTTGTTATTTCAGAAAGTACTGTGAAGGTATACGAAAGAAACAGAGTATTTCAAATCAGTTACCACATTTCATTACGCATGCGCAGTTTTACTGGAGAAAAAGGTAATAGTTGTTTTTTTTCTGAGATTATTGAAAGTCCAAACTCCTGTGGATATGCAGGACGTAGGTACTTATGGCAAGGTTGATACGACTGGAAATCACTCCTAATAGTCTACACGATCAAACAGTTATTGTTCATTAAAATTATAAACGAGTGGATAACGCACCAGATTTCCATCAAGGAGGTCAGAATCGAATCCTGACTTCGCCAACACAGAAACAGTCCTTCTCAGGATTTCTGTACAGACAAGCGCTCGAAATAAAGGAGAAAACTTGTTATATATATATATGTGTGTGTGTGTGTGTGTGTGTAAAACTATTTACTAATGAACAGTTAGGCAGTAAAATACAAATATCTGTCAACTGCAGTAATTTGTTTATGTTAATGAGAAAATAATACGAACATAGAAAAATTTACATAACCATTATTATGTTACGTGAAGGTAATCATACACATTTTAGACAAATTCCAATAATTGCTCTATTTCGTTCAAACTTTTTGACGCAAAACGTGCGATTGTTTGTTGCATACAATTCTACAGATTATTAGAAAATTCATAGATCTAAAACAGAAAAAGTGACGATTGTTCACATATCTCACATATCCAATAGCATTACACTTCTCAATTTGTGGTTATCTAACCAAACAATCTCGAAGGAATATTCCAGAACATAAATTTATGTTCACGTAGATCTAGTCATTTTGCCTGTACTTTAATACACTAATGTTTCGTACAAAAACAAACAACACGAGTTGTAGAGCTCCACTGCCTGGTCTTTCTATTGAAAGGAACATTGTTGATACCGCAACAACTCCTTTTTAATTATTTATTTACTCAGAACAATACATATTCTCGAAGGAGATATTGGAGTTAGTTTGCAATAAGAACAGACTATCTGGCTGTTAGTTCATTATGATACAGGAAATCACAGCTATGATAGAGAAACGTGGGTTATCCTGATTTGCCTTGGGGTTGTTCAGCATTTAAACTCAAATATCTAGTTGTTTTGAAAAAGAAGACGTTGTCAGCCTTCTAGACGTTAAAGATTCTTTGGCCGGTGGTGAGGAAAACTGGATTGGACAGTTACTTGAAGAACAACTACATGTGGCGGAGGATAACGAAGAGAGGCTAGTGGAAATTGCTGATGGCGTTGGTGTAAACTTGAAAACTGGTGAAATGACACGAGTGCTACCTGAGTGACAAGGCAGTGCCGTATCTGACAATCCTATGGTTGCGTGAGGAACCACGTAGGGAGAATAGCGGAATTCTTTACTCAGGTTATGGCCGTCATACCCCACCCTTTCCGTCGGTGTGGGGAACAAAAACCGATGATCAAGAGTTGCAGACTGGGGAGGAAAAGAAGGAAAATATACTCTCGACCACAGCATTTTTGGATCCATACACGGTAAAATATTGTAATTACTAACGTGTGAACTGAATAGCGATTGACAGAGAACAGGAGAATTCCCCAACTCGGACTGACCGCGAGATTCTGTTGATGAAAAGTTATCATGATAATTTTTCGGACTTTTGTTTTTAGGTCTTTCCAGATTTATAGGTTCAGAGAACATGTCTTTCAGTTCCTTAGTCGATGCTTTCTCAGTTTTTAATTTACTGAAGTCCTTGGGCGGCAGATCTGCAGAAAAAAAAAGAGAGAGAGAACAATACAAACATTGGAAATTGAAGATTTTGTAGATTAATCCAAACAATTTTTGTCACTAGATATAGCACTTTATACTGTGTAGGTAATTATACGGTTTTATTTTTGAACACGACTTGTCTAATAAGAAATGTTAAGGATGAAAACGAAACGTATCTGAACGATGATAGAAAAAAAAAAAGAATATACAATTTTTCCAGTTTTGTCTTTGGATACAAAATAAAACGTCATATGAACATTTTTCCTCTAAAACTAAATAAAAAGGAAGAAATTTAATGCCAAGCTATACTACAGGAAATCTGAACTGTGTCAACCGCGAGGCATCAAACCACATATACATAGCTTTATAAGTTAGTAAATTTACTGCTCACCAACCAAGGAAGAAAAACAAAAACAAAATAGCAGCAACAACAACCAAAAGAAACACAGAAGGACAAGTAAATAAGACATAGTACAAAAATACTGAAATACCTGATATAGACCTTACACACCCAGACTTCTTCGTTGAAACATGGCCATGTGGTTCGCCTTTAAGTAAAAGAAATATTGATCTGACAAAATTATAATTAGATAAATTCAGACAGATAAAACTTAAGAAATATTGAGAAATTTCAAATTGAACCAAAAATTTGTTAATCAGAAAACTACACAATGAGCTCTCTGTACTTTGTTCACTGCAGGAACAGAGAAGCTCTGAACCTTACAAAGTTTATCGCTGCGCCAGCGGGGCCATTAAACGATTTGGTAAGAACGCTCTAGCAAAATACGGCGGTCGCCTTTATAATTACGGGTTTTAGTAAAGGCATAAGAGTATAGTGTAATCCAGATTGTGAATTTATGAATAATGATGACCATAATGACGGAAAACATAATCTGAGAAAAGTAGTATGAACCAGAAAAAGTCGTAACACAAGTTTTAAAATACCAGATACAGAATGAAGACATACGAAATAATATATGAACTACGGAAATATATATACATATACATGCACTTAATAATTTACTGATTGTGAAACAATTAACAGAGAAATAGTGTATCTAGCCACATCTATCCCCAATTATGTTTCACCTATTGATAGTATTAGCGGGAAATGTATATTCGAAACATTGATGGTTTTTTGTAATAGTCGTTCATTAATGTATGTGCTCATTATTTATGCATATCATAAATATTCATGAATACAAATGTACTATTAAATACACTATACATAATATTACAAGCAAATTGATGAGATCTATCCAAAATGTGAGCCTAAACATTTTTGTTGTTGTACTTTTTGTTTACTTTAAAGGTTTGACCCCTAAAAATATCAACTTGTTGTTGTACCGATGGGGTTAATTGTAATGTTGGTGTTATTTACGTATAATTTGTGTGTGTGTGTGTGTGAAGCATTTGTTACTAAAGGCCTTAACCCCTCTTCCCCAAAAAACAACTGTGGATCCACAGGTAACATGTTGCATATATAACTAGTAAAAATAAATCCCTGAAAAGCTGTTGAGGACTATTTTGGATCCAGTCAATAACTCTATAAGGTTCATAATAATTTTTTACTTACGCGAAACTGAAGGAAACTTTTTCAGGTTAGTTTCATTCGTGTTGATTTTATCACAGTTGTTATAGTCTTTTCCTTCTCCGGCACCATAAGGGATATTGGCGCTTGATTTAAGTGTCATCTGGTGATCTGTTGGAGAATCTTTAATTGACAAAAAGGCGACTTCTGACCTAATAAAAATTTGATTGAGAGCTGTATGAGATCACGAACAATGAGTAAAATATCTAATGCATATTTAGTATAACAAACATATGATTAATAGTGAGCTAATGAAGCTAATATTAGAAAATAATATGTGTTTGTGGCAGATTGATTGAGTATTAAACGAGTTACTTTTATGACACGTATTAATTTGGGTTCTTACAATCTCTGGAATGACTATAAAAAAGGAATGTATATGTAAAATAATGATAATTACTGGATCTTTTCTATAATTAATTTTTCTTTTTAAATTCATTAGTTTTTCATTTGATATATAAAGAAAAAGAAAGAGCGAGAGAGAGTGACCCCTTCCCCTATCATTACATCAATCACAATATGAAATCTTTATTGTTCAGTACGTCTAAAGTAACACACACATAGCCATGATTTTTGTGAGGTACATGCGGATTTTGATTTTTTTAAAGCTCCACTGAAAAGGGATTCAGAAATGAAACGTAATTCTTTTAGAAAACCTATAGTGATAAATAAATAAATATCTCCATTAAAACTGAATTGAATTAAAGTTTATTTTGTACGAACTCAGAAGCTGTTGAAACTGCGATTATTTAGAGATGAAAAACAAACAATCTAGGTTTCTGCAAACACTGTTAGAAAGTTGATAATAAAAAGGCTTAGTGATGTACATCAAAAATGAAGTAGATATGCATGCATTGTTGTTGTGAAACGAAACCAAATTTTTTGCGAAAACAATATGGCTGGGTAGTGATTCAGAAGGACCAATGTCATTGGAACCCTAAAAGGGCTGTGGTTTACCACTGAACACGCTCTATATTTTCATCTATAAAGCCGTTATAGCAGTGACAGTTAATCATGCTTTTCGATTTAGAATAGATGAATAAGTGAGCTTCTGTCGTATGTATGGCCTTCGATTGGAAAATATTTCTAAAATTACATTTGACCCTTACGAGACCCTAACTTGGCCGTTTAGCCAAAGTGTTGCTTGGCCATTCTCATTAAACGAACCAAACGTAAACATGATACACCATAAAATAATATATTATTACAATTATATGTACTTTTTAGGTTTAATTACTAAAATCGGAGTTGAGAAAGAGATATTCCTCATGGATTTTGACACGTTATTTTACCTGTTAAGTTTTCATTTACGAAACTAAGTAATACTGAAGACATACAAAAGCAAACATTCTAGTGCGTATTGTAATATTTAATATTCATGGAGTGGTGTTAAAAGTTAAAGTTACGGGAATTGTTTCTTTAAATATGTACAATTGTGGCGTTTTTGAATGAGAAAGTAAAAAAATAGGTCATAAGCCTGTTTAGAGTAAATTTCTTTATCAATTGTTCAGCTGAAATTCTAATTTTTTTTAACTTCTTTTCTGCTGGATTTTCTCGAGTAACTGAACGATTTAATGACAGTCAAGAATAAAAACTAAATAATAACTATGTGTGAGTTTAGAGAGCTAATTAACGAAGGTTGTTATGTTGTAAAGCCAGAACTGGTTTAGCTCATTAAATTTAACATTGTTATTATGAGATAACTATTGTTTTAAAGTGATTTGTTAGTATCTTTGTTCAGTGTTCCTAATGTTCAGTACATACCAAAGGTAACGTTAGATTATACATACTTCATGTCTTGTTTTGCATTACGGACTTCTCGAAATCCTTTGGCAAACGGATTATTATCAATCTTCAGTTTGGTTATCTGTGGGGAATTCATAACGGGAAATAACTTAAAAACCTTCGAAGCCAAATTTTTCAAAGTAATAAACTGTAAATAAAAACTTAAAAGTTATTGTGAAACACTATCATAAATAAAAATTAAACTGCTTGTCAAGTAAAGTAAAATGGTATGACACTTTTGTTTCCCCCGGTGGGACAGCGGTAAGTCTAAGGGCTTATATTACTAAAATCAGGGATTCGATTCCTCACTGTGGACATAGATCTAAAACAAACAAACAGACACTTGTGTAATATTCACAATTACAGAGGGCCTGGCATGGCCAAGCGCGTAAGGCGTACGACTCGTAATCTGAGGGTCGCGTGTTCGCGCCCGCGTCGCGCTAAACATGCTCGCCCTCCCAGCCGTGGGGGCGTATAATGTGACGGTCAATCCCACTATTCGTTGGTAAAAGAGTAGCCCAAGAGTTGGCGGTGGGTGGTGATGACTAGCTGCCTTCCCTCTAGTCTTACACTGCAAAATTAGGGACGGCTAGCACAGATAGCCCTCGAGTAGCTTTGTGCGAAATTCCAAACAAACAAACAAACACAATTACAGTATTTAATCCACCATTAACACAGTATTACGACGAGATTAACGCTATATCTCTATTAACAGAATATTGTCAACCCTATAAATTTACTTTAAACCCCCATTATCTTAACGTTAAAAAACGTTCATTATTTTAGTGTAAATGGTAAATCTCTACAAGTAAAACATTAACAAACTTCTATTACTACAGGATTAAGTATAAATTCCCATTAGCACAGCATTATTAAACCTTCATTACTAGAATATGTATCATTACTATTACAGGTGTCTATATATATGTACTGCACGTATTGTAAACAAACTTTTCGGTTTTGTTCTAACAATTTATAATACGTTTTCTTTTTTTGTACGTGCCTTGTGTTTACCTAACTTTTAAATGGGATATCTACTTGGACGTATTAACTCAATTTCGATCATTTCATACGTCAGGAAACATCCCTGCACAATGCTTAGCAGAACTACCTCTATCATGTCACCTGTCAGTATGTAAATACTATGTTTTTCAATTTAAAGAAAAGTCCACACTATGTGCAATATCCATTTGAGCATTAGTCTTTAACTTCCATTAAAAGGTATACTTAAAAAAATCTCTGTTTGAATGTGTTTATTTCATTTGGGTCATTGGAGTCCCATAAGTTTTAAAGTCGACCATTTTCCACCTTGATCTCAACAAATTATATTGACTAGAAAAGCTCCTGAATTTTCTCTTCAGTACCAGCTAGAAATACTAAAAATAAGCGGTGGCTTTCTTAACTAAACCAAATAAATTTTCACCTAGCAACGCCAAGCTGTATGAAATGAGAAACAATGGATACGTTAGACACAATCGTCGAAGATAAGTCCATTATGACCTTTGGGTGACCTTCATATGTGAGATGGCCTAGAAATAGTCCTATTTATGTTATTTTCGTTAATATATTAGGGTTCGCTATAATATTTAAAAATGATTTTTGAATCACTGTTGTTATAATAAAATCACGTAAATTAGTTTTGGGTTTTTAAAAGCCTAAATGTAATTCATTAGCTACGAAATACATAAAAATCCCGGTATTATTGCACAATGTAATCCGTCAGCTACAAAATACATTAGAAATCCCGATATTATTTATTATTGTAACCTCACAGGGTACAGTTAATAATAACTGAATAATGTACGTTTGATATTGATCCCCATTGAAAACGAATACTTTAAAATCACATTTTCAACAACCAAATTGTACGTGATCACAAAAAACAGTATCAAATAACGAGGTTTCCGATCAGCTGAAAGCATCAATACTGAATTATGGCGCATTCACTATCTGCATTTGTCAATAAACAGGGGTTACGGCAAACATCTAAGTTATAATCGGTCATATACAAACTCTACTTGAAAGACATACATACATACATTTTCGAGATAATGTGGTGCTAAGGTCCGCCCTGAAACACGTTAAAATATACAAAGGATTGTCTTCGATCGGATTCGCTAGCGTACAGTAATGCTTACTAAACTGTAACAGAAGCTTATGGGAACACCTACAGCTGCTACAGACATTATTTGGGGATTGCAAGTTGGTGATTTATGGCATTCAAAAAAGAAAGTAAAGGGGCGGTCTCTACTAGCATTACTCCACAGACGATACCCAAATATTTAGTTATTCTCAGTACCTGACTATAATACTATATCAAGCTTGAATAATGGACTAGTTAGAAACTTCTTTAATACATACAGGTAAACAGATCTGGAAATCGGATAGATAGTAGGCTTAATCTATAGTACACTTAGAAGAAGAAAAAAAACGCGAACAACTGAATTTGCAATAAATCAACTAAAATGCACAAGTCCTGAAATTAGCACTATAGACTAAACAACTCTTGTCACAAGTACCCCGAATTATTGTTAGGTTAAACAAGAAATTGTTTGTCCTCCCTTTTTTTTCTAATTGAATAACAAAAATTGTCATAAGCAAATGAATACAAGAATATTTTCCCTTTCCCCAAAACTGTTCTTAGATAAAAGAGCCAAACTTTCCATAAGATTTGAAATTAGTATTGTAGGTTAAACAACGTTTCTCCCTAATATCCTGAACTATATATAAACCGGATGTTCGGTATCAACTGCTATGTATGGTATACCATTCAACAACCTGTAAACAACGTCTGAAGATGTCAAGTTCGACATGGCTTCTCCCTTTCATTTCTGAGAGTTTTTGCGCATGAGCATAGACAAGATAATATGTCCGAATTTTACTTTAACGCTCACATTTTTACGTGCTTTTACCATTTACTACTGGTGAGAATCCATATATTACATCAGAGTGTGTAATATATATACATTTTTTTTTTGCCTATTACAACTCTCAGTAGAAAGAAATGGTACAAAAAATTGAATGAAATCCCCCATAGCAATTAATGGAATTAGTTCCAATACTGATGTTATTTTTATTTCACGTACTTGCTATTAAGACACATATAACCAACAGTCACATATCCATAAAATATTTGGCACTTAAGAAGTTTAGAAAAACGTGTTTGAAAAACAATAATGTTTCCATGGGCTCTAGATGTAGCTTTATGGTTAAAATAGTTATTGAAAAAAGATTGTTTCAAAGATAGTTATACAAATAATATATTCAGTTTTTAATACATTTTTGCTGAACTACATCACATATTTTATACTCAGTTTTGTTGGTCCCACCTATACGTACATTTAGTATTACAACACAATTTTTTTTACATTATTAAGGAAGTAAAACTGAAAAACAAATAAACAGTATTTTACTACCATTAACGTGAAATTTGTAATCAACAAAAGGGAACACATAAAAAAATATAAATTCGTTTGAGCTTCAGCATTATTAGGACACATTTTTTTCAAATGAAATAAGTAACCGGCCCAGCATGGACAGGTGGTTAGGGTTCTCGTAATCTGAGGTCGCGGGTTCGAATCCTCGTCACACCAAACATGCTCGCCTTTTCAGCAGTAGAACCGTTACAATGTAACGGTCAATTCCACTATTCGTTGGTAAAAGAGTAGCTGCCTTCCCTCTTGTCTTACACTGTTAAATTAGGGACAGCTAGCGCAGATAACTAGATAAGATTAGCTGCCTTCCCTCTTGTCTTACACTGTTAAATTAGGGACAGCTAGCGCAGATAACCCTCGTGTAGCTTTGCGCGAAATTAAGAAAAATAAAAAAAACTTAAGTAATTATTAATTCAAATGTTTCGCTCAACGGTACTTTTATGTATGTTTTTCCTCAATCAAATATAAGTATATTAAATATGAGCGCAATATTTTGCATACATCAGACGAGAGCTCTATATCAACTGATTAAAGGCCTAGCTAACTCCCTAGCGGTTGTTAATAAGGCACTTTTTTTAAAAAAACTACTCAGGCGACTACACTTATGACACTGATCTGGAAATGAAACATTGTATTCTATAAAACTTTCATAGGTGATCACTTAGCTAAAGTCCCTAACTTTTACACTGCATTATTACAAACTGGCCCAGTAAGTTTTGTGTAATATCACATTTCGATTATCAAAAATCAACACTTCATGTATTTTGTGAATTATAAATACCAATAATTACTCTACCTCTTTATTCTGATAGGCAGTGACAGCAATGAACTCCGTTTCCTTGAAGGCGTACGTACGAAACGTACTATAGGGGAGTTTCAGAATGTCGTTGGTCTGTACCAGATGAAATCTTGGCTGGTATTTGTGCATAGAGTTCAAGATCGTCTACGAGAAAAACGTTACAAAATATCTATAATGGAGATTAACATTCTACTACCAGATCAACGTTTCTAGCATTTAGAAAGTTAGCAAAACATATTTTCTGGATATAAGTTATATAAGTTTGCAGATTTAGTAGGCAAGGAAATTGAGAAAATGAAGAAATAATTGAAAAGAAATGAGCTGTAGATGAACTATACGTAAAACAAATCAAAACCAAAACTCGAAAAAGAAACCAGAGAGCATTTAAATTAATCTGCTCTTAGGTGATATATGTATATATATATTTTATAGTGGTATATGTGATAAATTTTATAGTGATATATGTGATATACAGGTAATATATATATATATTTATAGTCACATACGTGATATACTAATACATATTTTATAGTGATATATAAGTGATATATTTATAAAAATTTTATAGTGATATATGTATATATATTGTATAGTGATTATTGTTAGTTTATTTCTTCAGGATATTATTTTTCAAAGCGAATAAGGGTTGGAATGGCCAAGTAGTTAGGTCGCTCGACTCCTAATCTAAGAGTCACGGGTTCGAATCCCCGTCACATCAGACATGCTCGCCCTTTGAGTCGTGGGGGCGTTAGAATGTTACGGTTAATCTCAATATTTGTTGGTAAAAGAGGAGCCCAATAGTTGGCGGTGGGTGCTGATGACTAGCTGCTTTTTCTCTAGTCTTTCGCTGCTAAATGAGGGACTGCTAGCGCAGATAGCAGTCCTGTAACTCTGCGCGAAATTCAAAAAACAAACAAACCAAATATCACGTATTTGAAATTTTATCGCGTATTCTACATAAATACAACGTTTGACGAAACATTTTGCAAAAATTCTTTGTAGGAGTTAACTATAATGTTTTCGAATAGAAACATTCATACAGAGAAGCTTCGAATAACAGTAAATTAAAAAAGTGCAATAATTGGGTGAAGTCAAACATAAAACTACGTAAAAAATTAGAGAAAAAGTTGTAGAACTTTTTCCATGGTGTATTGTCAGTCTTCTAAAATATCTATGTGATAGTTTTGTTATGGTAATATATCCTGTTTCTGTAAAGTTTAACTTGTACTTTTATTTTATCTTCAAACTCTCACAAGGAATTCATACATCTGAATAAACTAAGTCTCTTAGAATATTATACAGACCAACAAGGTACTAAAAGACAACTTCGCCCTGTTTTATTACCAGTACTATAGCAAACAGATGGGTGTATTTTGTGGCATCCGTAAAGACTGAACATTACAGACGTTGCTCTTTCAACTAAGGGGAATAGCCGCTCGTCCCTTATGAACGAAATACAAAAACAGGGCGAAGTTTAGCAGTCACCCAAATTAGAAAAACTTTAACCCGAAAGTTTGCAACAAAAATGTATCAACAACTGGATATATTAATTCTAAGCTGTTTGTCGCTGTTTTAAGAACGATACTTTGATAGAATATATAATTAATGATAGTACTTTTACCATTATAAATAAATATCACGTGCTATTCGCATATCAAAAAATAAGCATTAAAGAATGTCAATAAAATTATTGTTTCCAGATTAGCTCAACAGAACTCGATTTTTTACAAGTGCTCCAAAGGTTATAGATCACAGTGATCGAGGGTCTGAGACTCACTTTTCACGCACAAACTTTGTATTCATGATTTTTTCAGTTCTCGGTTAGGAACTATACTTACACTATTTCTATAAGAAAATCCTATCAGTTAATTTTATCAACACTTTAGAGACGTCGCTAGGTGTTTAAAAGATTCGAGGTTCGAACGTGGAAATTTTTGGCGTTCCAATATGATACCGATCACGATTTTCTGTTCTTGTTTTTCAAGACACCAATTGGAGATTCAGAGATCTGTCATATAAAATCGGGGCACGGGCCTCCGTGCCAGTGCTTAGCGACGTATCTGCAACACCTTATTTTATAACTCGAGGAGATGATTAAAATTTCATCATAAGTTGAGGATGCTTAAAAGAAAAACATACATTTTTTTATTAAACACTGGATTTTGAAGTTGAAATTGATAAATAGTGATTGAGTTTGAATTTGTTGTGTTTTTTTTTTAAAGAAAGGAATCCCAAGTGATTTTAAGTGCGTAATCGAGTCAGAAAGAATACAATTATTTATTGACACTTAAGCTTTGAACTAAGGGATAACATTAAAAGAACTTGTAACTTCTAAATTAACAAACGTAACATAAACAATTCTCTATTCTAGATACTTTTTGTCATATAACTAAATAAAAGTGAAAATAGTCTTGTGATCCGTGAGTAATATATTTCGTACAGCTGAGGACGCTTTTATTATCCCAATCTGGAATCAATCAATTATTCTTTAGATTGTATTGTTAAATCATACGAAAAATGTTAATTAGAACAATATATGTACATGAATGTGAAAAAATGCAAAAGTGTATGAAAAAATTCAGTATTTTAAAGTTAATTTTTTAGTTTCGAGATTAAATGACTGACGGAGAAGTATCTTTCATGTTTCAGTTCTCAGTTGCGCGAAACCTTGGTGGATATAGTTTTGGGAAATTTAGAAAGATTTGTGTCCTACGCGTACTAATGTGTCATGTCATGTTTTCGTGAATTTGAATGTTTGTTTTTCATCATAATTAACCACCCAGTAAATAAAATTATCATATCTCATGATATTACGTTAACCAAAGCAGACTGATTCTTTATACAAAGCAATTTTTGTATGGTACGGCAACGTCTGATGGCCTAGCGCTATGGCCACTATAACATTCATTCTGATTCAACTAAAGGGCTGTCAGTATATTTCAAACTATATCATTTAGGAATGTAAACAAGTTTTTAACAAGTGTCAGATTTGTATTTAGGAATAGTAAGTTTAATTAATTAGAATTTAGGAAAATAAGTTTTGCCTCTTCATCTCTGCTTACCGATCCGTGTTGTCCACATACGTTGTTGGTGAGTTTCAGCTTGTGGAATGATACCACCTTCTGCATCCACTGTTCCCCTGTGCTAGGTGAGTCTGGGTGGATGTACATTCGCTTGGGTATTTCTGGGTCAGCTTTACCGGCCACCATCCAACGGCTATTGTGGAACTTGTACCTGCAGTCGTCCACTGCTACAATGTCCATCAACATAATGTACTTTGCCTTCTTGTCCAGACCGGACACTCGGACTTTGAAGGCGGGGAACATCCTCCTAGCAACAATAAGAATGTGTTCAGTTGTTTAATGATGTACAAACACGATACAACACTTGGAATAATAACTAGTTTACGTCGTTCGAGCATGCAAGAAAGTGTTATCGTAGAATCTGTTGATCAATTTATTACAACTGCTCTTTTCAACTCGACTTTTATCGACATACTACCCTACGCTATAACTTATTTGTTGTAAAGCACAAAGTTACACGTATATATGTGAACTTATCACCACGGGTATCGAAACTCGAATTTTAGCATCGTAAATCATCATATTTGTCGCTGAGCCACCGAGTAGATAGAGTTTGTCCAAAAGTCATTCATTTTACTTGAGATTTTGTTACACTGATAATAAAAAGAAAAATCATAAGTAAATACAAAATGTTATATAAATAATCGACGTTTCCTGAAGGGTGTATTTCTTTAACCAGAAGCGTATAAGTTAAATCATATAAAATGTTACAAAGCGAATTAAAGTGACTTTTTATTTTATGTATACAAGGTATCCTGAAATTATATTCACAAAATGTTTTTACTTGTATTTCAGAAACTTAACACAATTTAAAACATTCTGTGCTGTGAAAATTAGTGTTCTAACCTACCACTTCTATTTATACGTAGATGAAAACAATGAAATCTCTCCTCTCAGTATAATAAGATTATAGAAGAATAGCTTGTAAACCATTAAATTTGAATCCAAACGTTGTTTACTTCGTCCGCCTATTAAAGATACATCTCTTGAAAATTACATAGCAGGTAAACATCCTTTACGTAAGACATGGAAATTCGCTTCTAGAGTATGTTTTACAAGTAAAGTATTACAGCAGTTCTGAAGATTATATAATTTTTAAGAGTCTATAGAAAGGTTACCTGCGCATGTAAGTCCCTATTTTTGAACTGATAGGATAAAGAAAAGCAGGCTAATCAACGCCACCTACCATCAATCCTGGATTTTTTTGTCTGTCCGAAAAGTGAAATTTTACTCCCCCCCACTTCGTTCAGTTCACCCACGACCATAAAAATCAGAGCACTTTTTCACAGCATAAACTATGAATCTTTGGATTGACTGTACATGTACTTTAGCCATAAGTTACGCTCGTCCTTGAATTTTACAAAATAAATCACTTTTAAAGAAGAAAAACGAATCGTAACGCTAACTCTATCTTTCTTTCTATTTTTAGTGTATGTTCAAGGTAAAGATGTTATATAGTTTCATTATACTCTCAGCTTGTACTTACGTTAGCTTGTAATGGCTCTTACTTTAATAAAGGTGTAACACTCTGAACTGACTTATAATTTTCAGCTCAGAGAGAAGTCTTTGAGCGGTTCGTACTTTTTAGCAAAGGTCAAACTCTGAGGAGATTGCACTTTCAAAATAATACTGTTACTGATCCAGATAAATGTTTCAATTAAGTGTACTTCTTACGATTTATTATAACACTCAACTTTACTCTCATGAAAATGCGCATGCACCCTACTTTTTAAATGCACATGCATTTATCAACAAATGTAAACAAAAGGGAGAAGTTAATGTACTTAAAGGTACATTTTATTCATTAACGTATTGAAAGCTTATAAAGGTTTTTAAAAAGATCTAACGTTGGTTCATAAAATAACATTGATAGTTTATTTATTCATAATATTCAGTATGGTCAAATTTAGCTCTAACTAAAGTAAAGCAAAAAAAAAGTGCATAAGTTAGAGTGTTAATGTATTATTTTATCTAAATATAAGCCATACGTAATAAAGGCTTAATTAATGTTAGGCGTAAGACAAGTGGACTTGAAGATTTCGGTGTCTGCGATTAGAATTCTTTTGTATTATTCTAGAAATCCTGCATTTATAGTAACGATAATAATTTGGTCGCAAATGTTTTGTTGGTCTCTGCTAGTTTTTAAATAATATACAGCCTCTCCTATATACGAAATTTCAGTAAAGTTTACACATATTCTTCATATACAATCATTTCGATAGAGATATAGTCTCAAAATGAGTTATAGTTTAAATGTATAGAAGTATCAACACAGGTAGACACTGAAGATTTCCAACTTTCGTGACAGAAAGTTCTTTTTAACAG
The DNA here is from genome assembly GCF_004210375.1 of Tachypleus tridentatus. NCBI lineage: Eukaryota > Metazoa > Arthropoda > Merostomata > Xiphosura > Limulidae > Tachypleus > Tachypleus tridentatus. The sequence continues at coordinate 125,270,341 of NC_134825.1, forward strand.
CGTAAAAATTAGCTTCGTCTGTAGTATTAAAGAGACTTTGCCTGAGAGCGTGGTGTCTATCTTCATGAGATCTAGAGTTCATGAGTATACAGGATAGCTAGAGTCTCTAAGTATGTGATTTCTATGTTTAGGACAACTATAATTTCCAAGTGCATAATGTCTGTTTTTTTAAATACCTAGAGTCCCCGAGTGCGAAATTCTAGCTACAGGATACGAAGAGATCCTGAGCGAGTTACATTTTATAAAGTTACAACTTCTGAGCAGTTACATTTCCTTAAAGTTGCAGTCACTGAGGAAGTTATCGCTTCAGAAAAGAAACGCTCAGACTAGTTGGAAAGACACTAACTGAACAATTCTTATTAGACCAAACATATTGTTTTTGGAGCGATGTACTTCTTTAATGGCAAGTACTTATTAACGTTTTCAGAGTATACTCTACTTCCTGAAGCACATAAGTGGACTTTACTTTCTCGGAAACAGACCCTAAACAGGCAAGCTTTCATTTGAGATATTTTCTTTTCTATAGGTCTTACATTCTCAGCCGATAAACTCTCTGATCTTACTCCCCTATAAGAAGATTATGCTTTTACTTATAAACTGTTTTTCTTTCCATATTATATTTCGTGAAGAACTAGAATCCCTGAGCAAAATAAGCTTTTATAGAACAAGTACCACTGGGAGACAAAGCCCATGAATGTATACGAATGTTGAAATGTATTCTCAGGGGTATGTAACCCTACAGAGTGGAACTTCTGAATAACGGGTTACACATAGAATCACTTTCATGCTCCCAAGCTATGATGGTCCAACAAGTAAGAGAGATTTTCATAAATTCAGGTTAACAGGAATATTCTAAAAAATAAATATGTTTTATTCACGTGGCTAACATCTTGCTATGTAGTGTGGTATAGTAAAGAAGCTAGGACTATTCCATTATATGTTGTTTGTTTAAAGCGGAAATCCACAGTATGATTCCAGCTTGAATTTTAGCGTTATAAACTCCAACCTCGCCGTTAAGTCGTTAGAGGGGACGGGAGCACACTTTATCTCAACAGATGACTGTTATTAATTACTTAGTCTATATTCTTAATGCGTTTATATACATATATACATATAAAGGTCGATTTCTTGATAAACACTATCTATTATTTGTGATTTAAGCAATTGAAGGTAATTTTAAGGTAATTTTTTTTACTAGAGAAAGTAACTTAAAGTTTTTTTTTGTTGTTTTTTTGCGGGGAATGTTAATTATACTTTCCGGTAAAAGAACAAATGTGAACGCCAAGATGATTGATTTAACGTATAACAGAACTTACAGTAGTTGATAGTTACCTACATCTGTGTCTATTCAAGTAAATAAATTCTTATATTACTTCGTAGTCATTATGAAACTTCGTATTCTATTATATTGTCCTTATCTAGCATCGCGCTGTAATCACATACATAAATTTGCATATAAATATGTATCATGAAAGCTATATACAAACGAAGCAAACGTTTACTGTTCTTCCAATACACTGGTTATGAATCATAAAACAACGCTGTTTTGGTTGGCTTGGGAATAATTTGCAAGGACTACCAGATTAGTTCTAAGTCATCAGTTACGGAACTGAGAAGGTCAGTTCATGTGCACAGGTTCTACTATTAGTGGGTGGATGGGTGGAGTGGCACTTGAACAAAATCAAAATAAGGCGATTCCACCCAAGATTAAGCAGAGAAAACTCCGTTTTAATAAAAAAAGTTTTCTTAATGGACCCTATGATAATGTTCACTATTTTCTCCAGGATTTGTTCCATTTGAAATAAATCATATATTTTTTATGCTTGAAATGTATTGTAACACGCTTAACTTTAAAGTCATATTATTTATTACTTTCCCAAAGTCCCCTTATTGGGCATTGAAAGTTGGTCCATCACAATCTCACGGAAGAAAAAAGCTTTATTCTTCAGATAATAATATAAATGGCTCTGGTTTTATTCTTTGATCATTATTGTACTCAAAATCCTGAATATTTACTAGGCTTCTTTCTCTAAAGTAGTTTTACAAATAACGTTTTCTATCATGTATGGCCCGGCATGGCCAAGCATGTTAAGGCGTTCGACTCGTAATCGGAGGGTCGCGGGTTCGAATCCCGGTCGCACCAAACATGTTCGCCCTTTCAGCCGTGGGGGCGTTACATTGTGACAGTCAATCCCACTAGTCGTCGGTAAAAGAGTAGCCCAAGAGTTGGTGGTGAGTGGTAATGACTAGCTGCCTTCCCTCTAGTCTTACACTGCTAAATTAGGGACGGCTAGCGTAGATAGCCCTCGAGTAGCTTTGCGCGAAATTCAAAAAACAAACAAACTATCATGTATACTATATTTCAAGGACATTGTTCAACATTTATCTTCAATGTTCATCGTACTCGTATACTATAATTTTATAATAGATACTAAATTGATTTATTATCATCGTAAGTGATGCCCATTTCCTCGGCTTGACTTTCTTAAAGTGCATTTATTTTCATACTACTTTTGCGAAAAGAACAAACTTACTTTAATAAGTCAAAACTCTCGTTTATAAAGAATTTTTCACATTGAGTAAGTATAATTAACACTAGAATGAGGCCAGGCGGTTAGGGCGCTCGACTTGTAATCCGAGGGTGGTGGGTTTGAATCCCCGTCACACCAAACATGCTCACCCCTTTCAGCTGTGAGGGGCATTATAAGTAACGATCAATCTCATTACTCGTTAGTAAAAGAGTAGTCCAAGAGTTGGCGGTGGGTCTTACACTGCTAAATGAAAGAAAGCTAGCGCAGACAGCCCACGTGTAGCTTTGCGCGAAATTCAACAAAGAACAATAACATAATCTTAATAGTTTCCTCTATCTTTTCATTTGTACGTAATCCGATTACTTCACAATGGTATTCAGCACTTCACAAATTTAACATTCACAACGTGATTTAAAAACAACAGCTCATAATGACATAGCAGTGGCTAAGCCATTACCTGATACACTACCAGATTTTATTGTCCATTTAGCATGCATACTTGATTTAATGACGAACTATGAAATACACCTTATCCCTTTAAAACACAAAGCTTAAAATCTACAAACGTCGTCACTATACTTGACTGCTGTAAAACAATCTACAAACGTCGTCACTATACATGACTGCTGTAAAACAATCTACAAACGTCGTCACTATACTTGCTTGCTGTAAAACAATCTACAAACGTCGTCACTATACATGACTGCTGTAAAACAATCTACAAACGTCGTCACTATACTTGACTGCTGTGAAACAATCTACAAACGTCGTCACTATACTTGACTGCTGTGAAACAATCTACAAACGTCGTCACTATACTTGACTGCTGTAAAACAATCTACAAACGTCGTCACTATACTTGACTGCTGTAAAACAATCTACAAACGTCGTCACTATACTTGACTGCTGTAAAACAATCTACAAACGTCGTCACTATACTTGACTGCTGTAAAACAATCTACAAACGTCGTCACTATACTTGACTGATGTAAAACAATCTACAAACGTCGTTACTATACTTGACTGCTGTAAAACAATCTACAAACGTCGTTACTATACTTGACTGCTGTAAAACAATCTACAAACGTCGTCACTATACTTGACTGCTGTAAAACAATCTACAAACGTCGTCACTATACATGACTGCTGTAAAACAATCTACAAACGTCGTCACTATACTTGCTTGCTGTAAAACAATCTACAAACGTCGTCACTATACTTGACTGCTGTAAAACAATCTACAAACGTCGTCACTATACATGACTGCTGTAAAACAATCTACAAACGTCGTCACTATACTTGACTGCTGTGAAACAATCTACAAACGTCGTCACTATACTTGACTGCTGTAAAACAATCTACAAACGTCGTCACTATACTTGACTGCTGTAAAACAATCTACAAACGTCGTCACTATACTTGACTGCTGTAAAACAATCTACAAACGTCGTCACTATACTTGACTGCTGTAAAACAATCTACAAACGTCGTCACTATACTTGCTTGCTGTAAAACAATCTACAAACGTCGTCACTATACTTGCTTGCTGTAAAACAATCTACAAACGTCGTCACTATACTTGACTGATGTAAAACAATCTACAAACGTCGTTACTATACTTGACTGCTGTAAAACAATCTACAAACGTCGTTACTATACTTGACTGCTGTAAAACAATCTACAAACGTCGTCACTATACTTGACTGCTGTAAAACAATCTACAAACGTCGTCACTATACTTGACTGCTGTAAAACAATCTACAAACGTCGTCACTATACCTGACTGCTGTAAAACAATCTACAAACGTCTTCACTATACTTGACTGCTGTAAAACAATCTACAAACGTCGTCACTATACTTGACTACTGAGCTCATAATCGTCTTGGATTTATTCAAATCTTATTAATTTGATCTTATCCGGCAAATTGTATTATAACGAATTTCATCTATTTGGATTGTAAAACACTGCTGAAACAATTTTAGAAGTCTATTCCACTTATCTCACTTACTGCATAATAAATTATCCATTTCCTTTATGCTTCTATAACTGCCACATTTGTTGTTTGTTCTACATAATATATTTCTTCATTAACGCATAATATTTTCGTTCGTGCGTTGTTTCGCAATGAGGATCATTGTGGCGCCAATTAACACTGTCGACTAAATTACTGCTAAATAATAAAAGAATGGTGCATCCTCTCTTACACGAAAGAATGTGGTTGGGTATATATGTTTTCAAAAAGTATATACCTTGGATCGTCATGTATGTCTCAAATATTAATTAAGAAAGTACTTAAACTGTACTTGATTTAAAACAAAATACGATGGAAAAAATACGATCTGATCAACCAGTTTTAAACTTACATTTACGCTTTTTTTTGTCTTTTTCTAGTTTATTTTACAAGATGTTATGGTCACGTTAGTTAGTTTGTTACTGAGCAAAAAACCATATAATAGGGTATCTGTGCTCTGTCCACTGCGGTTACTGAAACCATAATTTTAGGAGTTTGGGTCGCGTTAGACTCTTATTATATGAAAGAAAAAATTCAGTAAAGCTGTATTAAACAAGCCTTTCCTAACTAATTTGTTTGTTGCTTAGCAATCTACAAAACGGGGAATCAGTGCTTTGCTTACTGCAGGTATCGAAATCCGTTTTATAGCGTTATGAGCCTTTAGACTTAACACTGAGCCACTGTAAGGGATTTCCTGTTGAAAACAGGTTCACTTGTCAAATAGGATTATATCAGTTTCTTTTTCTTAAATGAGATGTAACAAGTAGGTCACTGACTATTTGACTCGTACATTGATTTGTTAAGCAAATTTAAACATTAATAATAAGTGTTTTGTTTTTTTACTGCTCACAGCGAATCCTAAAATTTGATTTTTTTCCACAATGGGTCTTCTCAATACATTAAGAATTAAATTTAATAAATTTCGTTGTAGTTCCTAAAATTAAATGAGCGCCGCTTAATGACCTTCCAGGAGTTCAGCAGTAAATATGAAGATTTATAGTCCTAAAAAGCCGGTGTAAGATACTCGTGATGGGTTTGGTTTGTTTTGAATTTCGTGCAAAACTACTCGAGAGCTATCTGCGTTAGCTGTCCGTAATTTAGCAGTATAAGGCTAAAAGGAAGATAGCTAGTCATCACTACCCACCGCCAACGCGGTTATAGCGGTCGGCTCGTAATTTGAGGGTCGCAGGTTCGAATCTCCGTCACACCAAACTTGCTCGCCCTTTCAGCCATGTGGCGTTAAATGGTCAATTCCACTATTCATTGGTAAAAGAGTAGCCCAAGAGTTGGCGGTGGGTGGTGATTACTAACTCCTTTGCCTCTAGTCTTACACTGCCAAATTAGGGACGGCTAGCGCAGATAGTCATTGTGTAGCTTTGCGCGAAATTCAAAACAAGCAAACAGGAGCGGTCCACTGTAACAAAAACCGTAACTGATAGTAAAAAAACTTCATTTATTGCAAATAATAAATTCGATTCGCGCATTTCTACAGCGTCTGTTTGAATAGCGGGTAGTAAAATATATTGTTCAAAGAACTGTATTATTGAAAAAATTAACGGTTACCTGTAGCAACTATTAGTTCTGTCTAAGTTAAGTTTTTAAATGACATAAATTAAGATGAAAAATAAAGTAATTATAACTATAGGTGCTATCGTTTGTTCCTATTCTTCTGTTGTTGTAGTTGTTATATGAAAAAGTTTATTTAAATTATCTGTCAGTGTACTTGGTGGAAAGCTCCTGAAGAAGCTGTAAAGTGAAACGTTGAGTTTCCAATTAAATAAAAATAATACGTTTGGTATTATAAGATCGTTTATTACTAATAGTAAAATATCTTTAATACACCAATATGCACTACAGAAATTGGATATATTTTGCGTCTGTTCACTACTGTATTGTAAATAAGGATCAAGTTATTCACCGAGACAGCTAGCTTTAGGCTTAATACGCACCTGAACAATGAGAAAGTTTTGAAAGCCGTGTGTGGAACAGTGCTAGGAAACATTTCTGTATGTCTTGAATAAATATTATTAGGCTTTATTAACATGCGTTTATATACAGGGTGGCCTGTAAGTCCCTACCCATCCATATGTTATTATGTTATATTCAATTACGCATGTATTATAAATTTTTCTTTTTTTCAGAGAAATATGGCCGATGTCAGCCCATGTTGAGGAAAATGTCTCACAGAACATGGCGTCGCATAATATTATGCAGCGAGAATGAGGTACAGCACACAGATACACTGGATACATAAGATATATGGATAGGTAGGGACATACGGGCCACCCTGTACACTGCTACAAATCTTTTCATAATACTAAATTTCAGCTGAAGAAAAAACATGATGGTAACACGAACTGAAAGAATTAGCACGGTCTAGAAACTGGTTTGCAGCTATGAGCAGTTGATTTCCAAGCATGTACAAAATTATATTACTGCAAAAAACAACAGAGCAAGTACGACATATACTAAAGAAGCACTTATGAAAATAACTTGAAGATAAATAAAACATTGTAATATGTAAACATAACAGTCGCGGAATTTATGTAGGGTAAATAATTAGAATTATTTCTTCGTTAAGAATTGTGTTGACATCAAGGGTAAGATATCAAGAGATAATTAAAATTAGTGTGTGTAAGTTTTTATTTTTTTTATTGGGACAGATTATTTACAATAAACGGACAACACAAGACGTACTTGTTTTAAAATAATATATTCAAAAGAAGCCAAACGTATGTAGAAAACTTCATTACACTATTGATAATCACAGTTGTATCCAAAGTTTTAAATACTTGTCTATTTTTCGTCAAATTCTACATAGGAGGAGTCAATTGTCTTAAAACAACCATTGACAATATAAATTCTTTCCCATATCTTTGTTATTACAATAGTTGCTGTGAAACTCACTTTAGAAATCGCCCATCATGGCTAAAATGATATGCGGTCGAACTTCACATATACTTTCACTAACGTAACTTATCTGATCTTTGCATTTGAACGTATCTATAACACGCAACAGAAAAATCTAAAAATATCTAGCCTTCTAGTTACAACAATATGAAACATAACGAGAAAAACTCAGGAGGTTCGAGTAACATGACAGCAACAATATTACAAAAGTACGATTTGTATAAAATTACGTTAACAAAGTTTGTCGTAACTACCGCTTTTAATCTGTTGACTGCCAAGTATTTCAGCTGCTACAGCAACTCCGAACCAAGTTCAAATTACAACTCTAATGCTTCTTCATTTTGTAACTTTTTTCGTGACGCCATTTTGGATCGAAAGTGAAACAATTTGTAAGTAGATCAAATGCATGTTTTTAAAAACACATCGAGAACACAGTATTGAGAACGAATTAACTCGTCCGTGGCTCTGTGTTACCAATCGGCTTGGACGAGTTATCTCGTCTACGGCACTTAATAGGTTAAAATAATTAACTTTGAACACTCCTCTTGTTAAAACTAAATTATTATCAAATAATATCACTTAAAATGAACACTATTATATATCTAACAGTGTACATATTGATTAAATAATTAATGAAAAGTATGTCAGATAAAAATACAGCGTTATCCTGGGTAAAAGAAAACAAACAAAAACTTTATCTCGGGTAAACAACTTGAAGAGAAGAAACATAGTAAGAAATTACGGAGTTATCCTGCCGAAACTAAACTACTTTGATATTTCAAGTATGCAAATATACACAAGTGTCTGTATCACAGAAGCATCTGTTTAAGAAGCCGGAAGGTGCCTTAACCTAAACATGTGAAGACAGAGAATATGTTAGAATTACGTCTTACTCACTACTAAATATTCTATCAAACTGAATTATTGCTGGTTGTAACACTGGTCAAATGGTTAGACTGTTAAACATTCTAAAATTATAACTCAACCAAGAACTCATTATACTACACATTGTCTAAAATATCGTTCACTTGATTAATCAGAGAAAATTCTAGAATTACAACTTAGTCAAGAAATCACAATACTTCTGATTGTCTAAAACGTTGGTTACATGGTTAGACTGTGAAACTTTCTAGTCCGATGACTCAGCCAAGAAATCATAGTAGCCAGGAAAACCTGTGGGCAAAATATTTGCATAATATGTGTGAAATTACAGAGAGCTTAAGGTTCTTCTAAAACCTCTGCTGTCAAAGTTCGTGTTTAACCAGACAATTCTCGATTAATTCTTACACAAGACACGTGTTAGGAAAGTTATAACTACTCCATAGATATCAGAGACGTAAAATTATTATTGCAGATATACATAAATAGCAATGCTCCTTACCTCGCCAGTAATGACAAGGCCGTTTACAAAATTACCTAAAAGCATGCAAGACAGAAATAGTTACATGAAACTAAATAAATCTAGCAGATTGAGTTCGTTTCAATCCATTCATAAACGTTTATAACCCTTTTATTATGTTACCGACGGCTTCTAATGAGCTAAACCAGAAATTTCTTGGAACACCACTAACGTTGTCATGTAACTTACTGTTATTTGATATTAACTTCTGTAGGAACAACAAAATACATGAAATTTAAAAAAGGTGCCGTTAAAAACGGCAATCAAAAAGTGAAAATGAAATGATCATAGAAGTTACTGAAAAATACAGCAAGGTATGCAGAGATGGTAACTTTAAAAAACAGTTATTATATTTACCACAAAACAAAAAGCACACACACGGAGGAAGATCCAGATCAGATAGCAAGGTTTAATTCACACGTAGTCCTGATTGTACAAAAATCACCAGAATATCGGTACAACAGAACAAAGTATCATATATTCATGTTTTACATTCTGATTTGAACAATTTAGGATTTCCATACATAAGTTCAAATATTATGTTCATTTACAAAACATAAATAATTAAATAAATGAAAATAACTCGGCTTAATCAAGGTGTGGAATAACTAGAATTTTCTCAATATTTCACTATCATAAAGTACCAAAAGTAACGATGTAACGGATTGTAACTATATACATTTACCAGTTTCGAACAGGAGCAACATTCAAGTATTACCTTTACTTCTTGCTATTGTACATATTAACATATTGTCGCCTACAAGTACGTAATGATATTGTTGAACCGGTTAGATTCACTGTGCAAGAATTACGTTTTTATTGCAAGAACACACAGAATTACCTTTTGACGTTAACTTAAAAATATTTAAATACACAGGAGTATTCGTAGACAGTGTAATAACCTCTTCAAGTTATAGTTCGGTTGAAAATAGCTACTGGTTAGCATATAACAGGCATCAATATTCTTTAAGTATATCATTTTCATGTTCCAAATGCATACATAAACGCTATTTGTACTAGTTTTTCTCATACTGTATCGCAACATTTATATCTGTTCGATTTATTTATTTAGAGTTTGTTATCAATAGAAAACACTTGTTGTTTCGATTTAAAATTTTATTTTCATCATAAGACTCTGTGGTAAAACTATCTTACGTTTTTAATTTTAGCATTTTACCCCTCAACCGACGACGTGCACTTAAGATCGAAACGATGAAACATCCAGTCATTTACGTATTAGAGGTATTAATAACGCACATTTAGCTAGATTTTATTATTCCCGCTTATTCATCAGTACCAAACCATCATATCTACACCAAATGTTTTCGTTAGAGCTCTACATAATAATGTTAGTAATTGAACAATAATTAACAAATTAAAACAGCTATAAAGCACAAAGCGTTTCTCTGGAATGAAGGTATTTGCTACTCTTCTCATACACAAGTAATAATATAAACCTTAATAGTAAAGATCCTTGTAATTCCTACCGGCCGAGCTTCGTAATCACCATTTCAGTGTTAAGTGAGTGGAATTGTTCCCACAGTTCCTTAGATTCTAACGTAACTTTCGGGTCGTCCTGTACGCCATTGTTGTGATCGTTGAACGATCCTAAAAGCTCAAACTGTCGTTCGTGTTCCAAGCTGCTTTTATCGGCAAAATACGGTGGCATCGACAACGGCGACGGCAGTTTGAAAAAGTGTGACGGGTGTGATTCTGATAATGGTAGAGAGAAGTGGAATGGTTGAGGTAAAAATGAGCACACGCCAAAGTCAGGTCGTCGGAAAGAGGGCAGAAGAAACGGGTTGAAGGCCATCCTTTCTTGTTGTTTTTCAGGTCGTAGGTCCAAATTTAATGAAATCGTAATGAATGAAAAATACGTTCAAATATAGACTATTCCATTTGTTTGTTTTTGTCCCCTTAATTCCCCGTGAAAATAAGACTTCAGTTTATTCCGTATTCTCCTCCAGGGGGCGGTACCTGTCAGCTTTATTCGCCGTAGCTCAGCTTAAGACCTGTACAGCAGCTCAGATACACTGCAAGTGGTTTTATGACAGCGAGTTGTGAATCCTTGTGCACGTTTGTAGGTGTATGGCTGAACTCTCGGGGCGAGAGATATCCGCCCTGGCGCCAAGGGCGTTACCAAACTTGAGAACATAACGCCACTTACTTCTCTCACAACAATGTGACACCAAGCTGGCCCCGGAAAAGGCATAATAAGATGTGCATAAGGCTTACGCCTCTTCTCCAGATAAACGACCTGTCTGGTGCAAGGAGTGTTTAAAATATAGTATTCGTTGTAAGAGCTGCAATCGATTCGTCAACTAGAGTACGAAAAAAAGAATGAAGGAAAAAGATTGATTACACAGAGTATGCCTAACATAATTTGTGCTTAAATCACAAACGTACTGCATTTCAAGACGATACAAGTTAAATAAATAGAGCATAATAAGGTCTCAAACAGTACTTTTAAACAAAATAAAAAATAAACTCCTTGGTGAAATTCCATTTTTTAACGTGATCCCCAATGACTCAGCGGTAAGTCCCTCTTACTCTTTTTTTTCTTTTTTAACGATAAAATGTGAGTTTCGATACTCATGGTGGGACATTAACCTTAGCTTACTTTAACTCTTCAGCAATAAATAACTTAATATGTTTTTTATACATGCATCTTCGTTAAGTTATAAATGTACTATTTTTTATTGTTGGTATTTTTAATCCAATTGTAAGTGCGCCAAGAAATGTTTATGTTATTAATTTTACACTAACTTTTTGTGTGTTTGTTTCAGTGCAAAGTCAGACAATGTCATATCCGCGCCCTATCCACCGTGAGGAATCGAACTGGATTTTAACATTGTGACTCCCTCCTTAAGACTTGCCGTCGATTCAATGAAAGACCTTACATTAACTAAAAGCGTTATTAATAGCAAATGTCGGGTACAAATACAATCATATCCCTGGATATTAATTGGAGGTTATTAATATCAGATTCGGTAGTACAATCTGAATTGAATATGTTATTTAAAACAATATTTTCCATTTTATTTTAATTAAATTTCGTCCTCCTGGAAAACAATATTTGCAGTTAAAAGTGAAAGTATATCTAAGTTAACCTACTAATTGTTAAACATATTGTCATGTTTTATCCTTGCATTATTATCTCTTAAAGATTAATTTGTTAAGTATTTCAGTAACCGAAAAACGTTTTGTTATGAAAATAAAATTGAGTATTGCATTGCTTTTTTGAATAACACCTCAAAATTGTATTAACGGAGAGAAAAGAATAAAATACGAATAAATATATATTTATTTCTCTATAGGCGTGAATGGAAAACTTTAATTTGGAATTCCATTGGTTAGTTTGAAAATGGCCCAGCATGGCCTAGCGCGTAAGGCGTGCGACTCGTAATCCGAGGGTCGCGGGTTCGCGCCCTCGTCGCGCTAAACATGCTCGCCCTCCCAGCCGTGGGGGCGTTATAATGTTACGGTCAATCCCACTATTCGTTGGTAAAAGAGTAGCCCGAGAGTTGGCGGTGGGTGGTGATGACTAGCTGCCTTCCCTCTAGTCTTACACTGCTAAATTAGGGACGGCTAGCACAGATAGCCCTTGAGTAGCTTTGTGCGAAATTCCAAAACAAACAAACTTATAGTTTGAAAATATCTTGTCTCGGAGTTGTGATATTTTAGAATGGAAATGAAAATATTTGTTTAACGACTTTCGTCTATGCATTCTCACCTTATCTTAAATCGAATCTTTTTACTGAAAAAACACATCTACACACGTTCGAAACAAGCGTGTAACTAGTTACACACTGGGCTATCTGCAGTGGTCCAGTCGCGGAGGTCAAACCCAGCAAATCTAGCATTATTAGCTTTCGAGTCCACAGAGGGGGATGCACAATTAGGATTTTTCTCTCTTTTATGTAACATACGTTCACAGATCTGAAGAAATGTCCGAATCGTGGTCTGAAGAAAACATGTTATCACGAAGATCTATAACCCGATAATTTTACTTTAATTTTATTCTGAGGGTTCACAAATAATTCTTTAAAGTTGCTTTTATGAATTCGTTATTCTAACAATAAACCTTTAAAAAAAGCAAGGATACAAAACTTATGATAAGCTAGGAAGAACGATTTCTAGCCTTATTAATTCTTATCAGCTTTGATAGCAAAACTTTCAATTTTGTTTACATAATGCCCCTGAGTTTAAAGCAATATTATAATATTTCGTAAACAAATAAAGCCAATTCAGTACCAATGCACGTGATTAAAAACACATCGAAAATAGATGTATTCTCATGTTTTATGAGATTTTAAATTAATGTTTCGACTTTTTTATGTTCATTGTAGGTTATGAATGAAAAAGAGATGTATTAATCAAATATGTGCTGTCGATGTACATAAACTGATATTTTAAACTCATTAAAACTATCGTGCCGGTCTGTGGATAGGTTGTTCAAATGGCTGGTGGAATATACAGATACGATATAGACGCACACGTACAAACGCGTATTAAACTTTGTGTCGCTACGTGCGCAGACACGTATCTATTAGCTTTGTTGATAACAGGTCACTAACATCCGGTCACTCTTACATGGCATTACAACTAAAAGCATCGCAATTATTAAGGTAACCTCTTTTCTTTATCGTGCAGTACGACGGTTGATGGTATGTCGGAGCCGCAAGACGATATCCAGTTAACGGCTGTTAGACAACCACTCGTCAATGAAACCATGATTTATTACATACTCTTAAAGCCTACGTGTCTTCCTTCAAACTGGGAGGGTTGGAGACGCTTCTAGTGAAGGAGTATGGGCGTGCATTTTAACGAGACTATGAAGTCTCTCTGAGAAACCAGGGCAGCCTGTCTTTATTAGTTTATCAATTCTATCAGTGAAATGATACAAAAAAACGTATCTTTGGTACGATCCAAGAATATTCTACGTGTAGTTTAAACGTCAAGGAAACAAAAACAAAAAACGATGAAAGCCATCTTTTTTCTTATCTATATGGTAAAGATATGATATTTATCACAAGTCATTAGTGTTAGTTAAATTGTCTTAAATATACTATGATTGATTGCTAAGTGTTAGCTATATCTAAGAAGATAGGATGGACATTGCAATTAATTAATTTTTTTTTCAATCTATAGATAAAGTGTATTATTCATTTCAAAGTTACGGTTATTTTGAATAACAATTATAACATTACGCATAGGTCACGAACTAATTACTTAACCAGTTCTTTTTTTATACGCTCAGAAATGCTTGTTTTAAATTTTTTTTTTTTCGGTTGGCCGCTGTGCACTTTGTTATGTATATATCTGTTGAAAATGTATTTAAGTCTTTATGTTAACAAAAATATTTCTTTGCTATTTCATTTTATGTGTGTTCGTACATATATATATATATATATAACAAAGGACTAAAATATTTTTGGTTATCGTGTTCGCCTTAGTACATTCAGTTATTTTACAAATAAGTCACTAAAATTCGGATTTAACTGCTAATTTGTTTTTATTTAGTTACTTTATTTTTCTGGCGAAAGTGGTGGGGGAGTTAAGAATTTTAAATGAACTATGAACTATTCCGAAAAATAGATACTGACAACCCGAACACCATACTATGATTTGAAACTGTGCTGCCATCTTCAGAACTGTACACAAACTGTTTAAACTGAAATCTTATAAAATGTTTTATTGTTTCTCTGTTGTGAGAGAAATTATAGGTCTCCTTACCATTCACACAAATACTCCAGTGCAAGGATCAATCTCCTCCAATTACTTTTAATTATTTCTATAGCTACCTGACGGGAGGGTCTGTTCACGAAAACAGTCCTACCTTGTTGGGATACCCGCCCGTGATATCAGAACACGTATGCTACGTTTCAAACGTAGCGCTCTCGTTATCTCGACGGGTTAAGAAACATAAAATCCGATGACAGATTCTGTTTCAGTGACCCTCACAATCTGTTCCTAAACCTACACCATTCGTGATGTTTTCCAGGATGCATTTTAGCTCCTCCCTTCCACTTTAGTAGAGGATTTTAATAATTTTGTAAAATTTAGATTACCATTTGTGAAACCTGAATCATTAGTAAACTTAAATCATTTACTTCACAGCAAAACATAATTTTCATTATAATTGGCTTTAATATTTTAACTGTGTTGTCAGCTCTATTTAATATATACCAAGCAGAATAAAAATATTAAGATACTAGCGCCATCTCTTGGACATATTTAGATATGTTACTTAATCTTTGCAAAATCCATTTGCAGCACAAATTACTCCTGCAAACAAGATTACCTGTGTCAACAAAACATATTTTTTAAATCATAACAATGCCTGTGTTATTCGACAATACTAACAACGTAGAGTACTGACAAGAAAAAGGAAAGACAAATATTATGAAATATTTAACTGCAGAATTTGTGTTACTTATGTGCGTAAGTGTGGTGACCTCAAGAAAAATCGAATTTACAGTGAAGAAACCAGATTCACACAAACGTTTTTATTTCAAAATTTGATTTATCTAAAAGAATGATATATTAATATAATTAATTTATTATCCACAACAAAATATATGAGCAGTTGTCATTGTAATATTTCAGCTTTAACAAAGCAATCCGTTGATGTGAAATAATGTGCACCTCCCCATTCACTTGTATACAAGTTAATCATCTAAAGATCCGTTATGTAATAGGAAACCCTAATTGTTTGTTTGTATTTTTAATTTCACGCAGTTTTATGTGCGCCATCTGCCCTAGCCGTCCCTAAATTAGCAGTGTAAGACTAGAGGGAATCCAGCTAGTCATCACTATTGGGCTACTCTTTTACCAACAAATAGTGGGGTTGACCGATACTTTATAACGCCTCCACAGCTTGGAGGGAGAGAATGTTTGGTGTGACGGGGACTCGAACCCGCGACCCTCAGATTGCGAGTCGTTCACTATGCCGGGCCAGGTCAGAAAAGCAAATGAATGGGGGTTCATCACACGCTCGTCAATGAACACTTAGCAAAGTAGTCCTTTTACATCTTTACAATTGATATATCTCAATATGAGCAATCTGGAATTGATGTTTAAAACCAGTTAAGTTCACTGGCCACTTTCGATTACCTGTCTAAAAGAGCTGTTTTCGAGGCACTTTAAATGTTTCAAGTCACTTAATGTGATGCGGCGCCACTCCTAAGAGCATTCTACACGAGTTTGATGAAACTGAAGTTCAGTGAGCATACGGACCAATTACCAACTAATTTAAGAAAAAGGCCCAACTAACTTAGCATAGTAAGAGCAGGCGTTATTAAACGTTGGACCGAAGTCGAACAATTTCTTTAATACATCGCAGTACAAAGAGTCGAACGACATAATCTCTACAAAATGGGATATTAACACGTTTTCTTTAAATGAGTTTACTACTACTATTATTTGGATACAGAGTGTACAAAGAACATTGTTCAGCGTGTCACTGATCACCAGAGTAATCTAGATGGCGAGTTATTTCTTGCGTTGTCGTGAGCGAAATGTATCCAATTGGATGCTTGGCGTACAGACAAGCCTTGAGAGTTAGAATTCTGCTACGGCTACGGACAGCTTATTCAGTCTCAGAACAGATACTTTACGATTTTGGCGTAACAGGATCAACAGACAGCGGTCATTTACTTACGTTGTGCATGTCCGGGCCTCTGAACAAGAAATTATCTCCTTAACTGAATATATTATATTAACGAATAAAGTTTGAAACAGTTAATAAAGCATGATGATATTCATAGGACACAATATAACCCATATAACTTTAAAAATATTGAGACAATATTCATTTAAAAATATATGTTTAGTTTTTACACTAGTTCCATAAATACCAATAAAAATGTTTCAAGAAATAATATTTTTCTTCTTAAATTTCCATGGTAAGTCAGAGGTAAGTATACATATTTGGAATGCTAAAATCTGGGTTTCGATCTCCCACGGTGGATAGAATGTAAATAACCAACTGCGTAGCTGTGTGCTAGAAAAAACAACACTTCCCATTTTTTCAGGGAAAAAACAATGGAATAAGAATGGTTTGGTTTGTTTTTAATTTCGCGCAAAGCTACACGAGGGTTATCTTGATGACGAGAAACTCACTTGAAATAAAAATGTATCTCAGAATGTATTTTATCAATAAAAGTGTTAATACCCATGCCAGCCGTTCTTAGATACTAGCTATCTGTATTTTGGGGCGAAATTCAAACCAAACGTGACAAAGAAAAAGTTAAAAATTGAAAGTATTGGACACTGAGTGGAAAAGATGAAATAGAACGGTGGTTATAGTTCGTGTGTTAAGATACTACAATTAAAATGTAAATATTGAAGAGATAACTACAAATTTGCAGCATTTAAAGCTGTTGATCGTTTAACCAGCATAAATAAGATCTTACATTGTAAGCATATACATGGGTATAGAAAAAGAAAAGAAACACGTGATCATAATAGCTATGTTATCCGCGATTTAAGTGGGCTGTTGTTACTAAATAAGTTGCGATGGAGATGTGTTTCATGTGACATACTTAATAGTATATAAAGGTGTAATTACCTTACTATTAATCATTTCCTGTCAAGATTTGAAAAACAGTTGACCCACTAGACTTTCAATAAGGCCTAATAGCTGAAGTATTGCAGGTTGAGAGCCTTTACTACCAGAGTTCACTAGCCAACTTTTCAGGGGGTAACAATCGACTGATTTATAATTGAATAGCAAACAACCTGCTAAATCTAAATCGGAAGAGGGCCACTAGTGGCTGTGTTTGTTTGCTTGTTCGTTTTTAACCGCAAAGCTACACAGTGGGCTATATGCGCTGTGCTCGCTACGGGTATCAAGCCCAATTGTTTAGTGCTATAAAGCACATTAACTATTTTGTAAAGAACCAGCACCCAATCTTGTTAACCTGTTTCTCAGTATAGCTAAAATGGTATATTCTCGAAACATGAGATATTCAACAGAATGCATTTATGTACTTGTAGTCAACAATTAGTAAGATCAAATATTAGGTTAAGGCTAGTTGCAACAACAACAAAACTATTAAAACTCGATTTACATTTAACCAAATGAACTCCAGACTCTGAAGTAGTAAATGAATAAAGAAAAATTTAAATATGAAATACATTACAGATTTTATGGAATCATATTCAGCTATCTATTCTTATAATAAGTTTTTAAATCGTTTGTATAATATGAGTAACAGAAATATTTATTAGAAACTACCATTTGGAGACTTTTCCGATCTTGAGAGAGAGAGCACCCCAGTCGCCTCTCATATGATATCTCTACTATGAAGATTGATGTACGATATATGGTAAACATTACTATGAATCGGATGGCCTCTGTGGTAAAGCTCAAAATTTTGGATCTGGTGAGTCAAGATCGATTTTTTTCTATACTATCAAATATTAGCTGTACTTCAAGTTATAAGTGCGCTATAATAATGACAGTCAATCCCTTGGCGTGGATGGCCCTACTGACTGGTTTCTTTTTCTCTGGTCAGTAATTCAAAAGCAGGCACTGTTTCACAAATACAAAAATTTGAAGAGTTGTCATTTAAAGAATGTTTTGTAAAATTGACAGCTTACGTTACAAAAATCCCCAATTAATATTTAAAGGTAGAGTAAATGCGAAATCGTAACTAAAGTCTTTGCTATTATGAAATGAACTTACGTTTAAAACGCTTATAAAATTGAATTTATTTTAAATCGTAAAATATATAAGCACTTTTGGAGGGAATTTTCACGAACGCACATTAGAAAGAATGAATTTAAGTTTAAAACATATTATATTATGTTTACAATTTCAAAGAACGAAAAAGAATTTTATCATTATTCTTTCTTTTCTGAAGTAAAAATAAATAAACAACAAAATAATATGTGAAAGAATAAAACTGTGTATATCACACTTTCAGTACAGTACCAAAGCTTTGCATAGATGTTGCGACATCTGTTGAGGTTTTAATCTACTACAAGACGCTACAATACAACACACAACAGTTCTATTTGATTTCACCAGTGTCACAATATTTCAAATCAAAACCAAAAACTAGCTGATATAAATACACTGGTAAACATGCATTTTCTTAATAATATTAATATAGTGTTAAATACGACAGATTCCCCTTTTTACAGGAAAGTACTTGTAGTTTAACATTTAATATTCGGCTATTGGTGTTGTTATGAGTTGAGAAAATTATGAAAATACGAAACGTATTATTGTTTAATAACTCAAACCAGTACCAGAGGACTTAACATAAGTAACCAAATGCAAGGCCCTTTTATGGAGGGAGAATTAATGCTACAAAACTTTTGTACAACGTAAAAGGAGAAAAAATAAAAAATGTAGATTTCACATCTTTGTATCCGTGGGCTAATAAATATTGTGAATACCCTGTTGGATACCCAACGATTACGACGACAAAATTTTTGACTTTAAATAACTATTTTCGATTCATTAAATGAAAGTTTTATTCACGCGGAAACTTTATCATTCAGTGTTGTCTCTTTAGAAGTAACAGAAATTTACTTTCCTTCTGTGTAAAACGAGTGTCGATTTAAGAATATCACCACCGTGTAATCACTCGAATGATGAGTTTTATTGGCACATGGATTACAGAAGAGGTGAAAAAACAGTCGAGTGTAACTATAAAATAGATTTATGAAATTTACTACTTGCATGAAAGACCTATACAATTATTTAACAATTATAGAGACACATTTAAAAAAAAATAAAACATGAAGGTTCAGGCTGGCCCTCTTATTGTATTACAATAGAGGCAAAATAGGAATATATTGAACGGTATGCTGAAAATGAAGGAGTGAAACTGTCCCCTGAAGATATATAATTAAATCCAGGCAGAAAATCAGTTACAAAACTTTGTCTTAACTCTTTCAGTGGTCATTGGGGTATGTCTGAGGACAAATCATAATTAGTCTATGTTACTTATGTTAAAGAATATCATTCGTTAATGAACGACAACACCAAAGTTATAACAGATGTTACTTTACTTAAAGAAGTTATAGCTCCTCACGGGAAACATTAATACCTGCCCAAGAAAGATCAAACCAAAATCTTTCTGGCATGGTTCACAACAGCACATGCTCGTATGAAATTATATGATACATTAGAGAAGTTAGGTTAATCTGTTTGGTATTACGACAAGTAATACAGACAGTACTTGTTTACATTTCAGACGGATTTAACAATCCAACTCTAGGAGATTATCTTAGACTTTACAAACAGGCTAGACAGACGGACACTATATAACACAGTAAAAAAACAAACCACGGTTATTTTATGTAATGATGGAAAGTCATGTTGTAAAATCAGAGGGTTTACCCTTAATTTTATCAACAGTGAAAAAATAAACTTTATATCAATAAAGTGTATGTATGATAACCAATATATTCAGTCCATTTTGGCCTCTTATAACAGTGACTAATCATAAGAAGATTTGCAAAAATTTAAAGATGCAGACCATTTACAACAAAGAAAAATTATCGACCAGTTTACACAAAACGACACATCCTTCCAGGCTTTAACGCCCTTCCGTATAAATACTGAATTTTTTTGCATCCCATGGACGTTGTGGACCAAAAAGAGAGCATATGCAGAGCCTTAGGATTGGTTCCCAAGTACACTCAAACATCATTTATACAAGATGAGCCATATTACAATTTTTCTGATTAAAGTTTGAGATGGATAATCAGCTATCATATTCTTTTATATGTTTAGTGTCTGGTTCAACAGAAAAAATAGGTAAATCATAGTTCGTAAGCAAACTTGTAAATTATTATTGTGAAGTAATTTATCTTGTACCTGAAAACATTGTATAGTTTTACAGTGACTTTCAACCATTGTAAACAAAAATAATGCAAAACGTTCCCAGCATTCAGTGTGTCGAAGTATTACCTGAAATTTTTCATGATTATTTACATTCTGATAAACCAAGCTCTTTTTCTTAAATATCTTATGAGTGAAAGTGGAGAAAATAAACGATTGTTTCAACTTTTTACACGTGGAAGTTACCATTTGAATTTATCTATATATTATATTGTACAGAATCTATTTCATCAGGGTAGAGAAAAGTGTAATATTAGTTTAAATTCTCAATATATTATTTTGTTAAAAAAATGTCAAAGACAATCTAACGTTTCCATCACGTACCAAATATTTTGAAGAAGCTTATCAAGATGCAAAGAGAAAACCATATGATTACTTACTCATTGATCTGATACCTCAAACACCTGAATGGATCCGTCCGAGGACTGGACTTTTTTCTGTGCATACCAAAATTTAAAATATTGTTTAACGGAATAAATACTCATTTAGTAATAGCAACTACAGTAGAAGGGACTTATCTGAAGAATAAGCCATACGTAAGTAAAATACTTGCATTCAAATGTCTAGTTACTGGATGTATAAACGTATTTTTGTTTAAACAACAGTTTTCAAGTAAACATCTTTCAGATGCTGATCGTCGGTAGTGTAATTGGAAGATGCGGCAAGAAGATAACATCCCATGGAAATCTTGTAATATTGAATTTGACTAAACTGTTAATAGAGAACGTTAAATCGTTTATACAAAGGGAAGAAAGAAGGCTGAGATGCTGAACAAGAAAGCTGAAATTCTACTAAACTTCTTTGTTCCAGTAATAATCCAACGTGGAATGATCGTGAAAAATTAGCGATTAGTGGAAGATACATTCCAAACAGTAACATGACTGGCCGAATCAACGATGTTCTAAGAAAACTAAGGAAGATAACTACAGGCTGGAAAGCATTTGTTGAACGATTATCAAACATGAATATTTTTCAAGAAGTTGTTGGTAGTGGCGGCGCCAGGATATTTTCGTTGGGGCTGAGGTAAACTGTGGAGGGGCTTCCCAAAATGCCATCAATATGAAGTATAGATGGTAAATTATAATAATGTAAATAATAAGGTACATTTCAGAAAGGTGTGCTATTTTGAACTGCGTTTTCAATGCAGTTTGCATTGGAAACTCATACTCTGATTAATAATTCATTATTACAAATTAGAAATAATCTGTTTATGAAAATATGCAAATATGTAAATGAGGAAGCTCATCTAAATTCCACCAAAGGTAATACATAATAATAAAGAAAATCAATATTAGCTCAGATTGAACATTTAATATACCATTAAGAGTAAAGCTACAAATAAAAAAAATATATAACAAAGACATAGTTTACATAGCAGAAACGTTGAGTTCTATAGATCTATGTCTCTTTGATGTTAATTGTTAAGCAACAACGACGATTGTGTTTTTCATATTTTATGAATATATGTAGGTAACAATATTGGAGGGGACTGGTGGGGGCTCATTTTTTTTTTGGGGGTTCAAGCCCCCCTTGGTGCCGCCACTGGTTGTTGGAAATGTAGACAGATTAAAGTATATGAAACATGATAAATGACCTAAATGTACTGTACATAAATGGGATCATTTTCAATAAAGTAGTACTGTATTATTCATTCAGTTGTGTCTTGATGGTTGTCAGCCTTTTAAGCTTTGTCATATCCTGAGTCGTCTACGAATTAACATCAATGTTGCACAGGTCTAATTACTACTACTGTTGAAGACAAATTTGATGGTAAATATTTAAATAAAAGCAGACAGCGTAGAAAATAATGTATAATAAAATTCTACAATCTACCTATTATAACCCTTTCATCCTGATAGTTTTGGTGGTGTACAGCCATCATTATTTAGATCTGTAAAGGCGCTAGATATGCCCACAAGTCTAAATCAGGTTAAAGACTGGTTAAGTCGACAAAAAACATACATTTTACACAAACCAGTAAAATAAATTTTCAAGAAATAAGTTATTGATTCAGGGATCGATGAACAATAGCAGGCTGATTAATCAATATAATACCCATTTCAAGTATTTACTCACGTGTATCGACGTGTTTTCTAAATATACATGGGTTTTTACACTCAAGGAGTGTTTGTTTCTTATAGCAAAGCAACATTGGGCCATATGCTGAGTCTACAGAGGGGAATCGAACTCCTGATTTTAGCGTTATAAATCCGTAGACTTACCGCCGTATCAGCGGAGGACTACACTCAAGGGCAAGAAAAGTGCAATACTTGTAAAATCTTTCAAACAAATTTTAAAATAGGGTTGGAAACCTTTAAACGTAAAACTGATGCAAAGCCAGAGTTTACTAATAGTTTTTTTTCAAGAATATCTCAAGAGAGATGACATTCACTTCTTCACTAAACATAACGAAACAAAAGCATCTATAGTAGAAAGATTTAATCGCACTCTTAAAACTAAAATGTGGTGTCGCTTTACTCATCGTGGAACTTATAAATACGAGTATATAACACTGTATTGAAACATCTGGTCAGTGTCTATAATCAGTCATATCATTATAGCAGTAAAGTGAGACCAATAGATATTAATCACACGAATTAATCTGCGGTGTGGAAAACGCTTTAAAAACCACCCTTCAAAAGTAAAAATTCATTTCAAAGTAGGTAATCAATTACGTATTAGTAAATTGAAGCGTCAGTTAAAGAAAGGTTATATTCCTAGGTGGGCAGATGAAATAAATATGATTTACCATACAATAGAAAAAGAAATCCACCAGTTCATAAACTCTAAGACTATTTATGAGAAAAATTAAGTGGAACATTTTATGATTCTGAACTACAAAGAGGCATAAAGTCTCCTGATGATGTCTATGCTGTTGAAGAAATATTGGGTGAACGAGAAAAGGGCAAAAACAAAATACTTTGTAAAATGGAAAGGATATTCTAATAAGTTTAATAGCCGGATTCCTCAAACAAGTATGAATCGTCTGCCTTCGTAAAATGTTATGTATAATATCGATTCCAGACGCTTTTAACAATAATCATGACTCTCCTACTACATGAAAAGTCCTGTCAGTATACAAAATTTGAGGTACACTTATTCTCTCTCCCTTCGATACAAACAGTGATTATGGAGAGTCAGTGAACTGAATATTATCCTCTATCTTTCAGTGACAGACAGAGGATCTATATCAAGATCAGAAGATGAATATTTAGATCCAGTCCAATCATATCTTCATGTAAAGGCGAAGACAGTCAGGCCTGATGGTACACATATAAAAAAAGGATGAAGATAATTCAGCACCTGTAAACTTGTTACTTCATTCTGTTTTCTCAAGTAGATATTCTCCTTAATGACAAAACTCCTTTCTCCATCTCACAACCTTTATGCATATAACACCAACATAGAAACCTTATTAAGTTATAATGGTGAAGCTAAGAGAAATCATTCGACATCGTCCATGTAGATAAAAGACGAGGCAAGCTATTTTGTTTATATTGATTTTAATGATGGCGAGAATGATGGAATTAAAGATCGATACATAGATACGTGTATAGCAGAATAGTATATGGAAGTTCACGGAGGTAATATAATAGGTAAATCTAAAAAACTCCAGTTAAATTTGAAACCAATAGTTAAAGAGTCTACCGAAGGTGACAGGAAGTTACTAGACAGAAGTGAGAGAAGATGCTACGTTTGCTATAAAATGGGTTACATTGCAAAGGATTGCATGCCCGTTGCCAGCAAACAGCTGAAATCTCAACATAAAGCGGCTATTTATATATAAGATATTTATATAGTTAGCGCTGATAAGAAACAAAAAAATGGTTACTAGCACTATGGATGCTGCTACCAGAAAAGAAAGAGAATCAAGACAACTTTTCAGATTCAATATATGAAAAAAGCACAATTGATCACTGCACGACTAATCAAGTTAGCAAATAAATCAACAGTGCCACTACTGATGGAAGCATACGACAAAGAAATGCTAAGAGGTGCAGTAGTGAGAACCAGTCAAGTATCTGATGATCAGATCATAGACAAAGTACATGTGTGTGTTCTTACTGAGTGAGAAGGTTTTCCATCTTATGTAAGAGACCTTGAGGTCATGCGTATCGAGAAATCACTATACCACTTGGTGACATGAAGCATACTAGGTAGTGAGAATTTGGAGGAACTAGAGAGAGAGAAAAAAGAAGATTGATGAAGCATCTGCTATCAACAGAAGTACTCAAAGGAAAAGAATCAAGCAATATATCAAATCTCTTAAAAGCTTTAAGAGTAATAACTCAAATGTAGTTTCCTGGAAGCAGAAGAAAATTCAAAAGAAATATACTTCACTGCAGAAACTTTCGGATAGTTCTCGAGAGAAATTCAAGCACAATACAAAAATGGAAAAAAAAATTACAAAACAAAGAACCAGAAAGGAGTATTAAACCATACATATCAAAACTGTTTTATTGGGAAAGCCAAACCAAACGACAGTCAGAAAAACAAGGTTAAGAGTCGACATTTCAGTGTTGAACAAAATGTTTTAGTTCTGCTAACTTTTAGTTCAGTGGATAACTTTTAAAATATACAAAGTGGTCAAAAGGATGCATTGTAAGGTGAAAGTAAATGAGATGAACAAGATCTACCATATCAACCTGTTGAATAAGGACTTCAAGAGGGAAGACGAACAAGAAGATGCAGTTATTGATGTAAAACTGGACAAGGCAGGTGTGGCTATCAGAGATACAGAATTCTAAGGCAGTGACTTCATTATAGAAGATAGGAACCTGCTAAGCCTAAGGGAACTCAGTAGAGATGGTATATACAAGGATAAGTGTCAAACTGACTGACAGGAAGAGGGAAGAGAAACAAAATTTACTGTGTCAGCATACAGATGGATTGGAAAATATAAACATCAGGCAGCACAAGGTCAAGATAAAGATGAGGGATCCTGTTCAGGAGAAACCCTATTGGAGTTACATGCTAGGTAAACAAATGAACTGCGAACATTAGAGATATGAAACGACTTTGTGATGAAGTAAGAACAGTTTTTGAACAGAATAAAAACATTTTAAATATTCCTCTTTAAAAGTGGTTTATGTCATAATATAAAAAAACTGTTTAGTTTATATATTATTGATTAGTTTAATTTATAAGTGAACAATTTATTATTAATTTGTGTTATAATAATGTAACAGGCGAGTCATGCGGGCGAGTCACTGGAGCTTCGACTTTACTGCCAGTTACTACTGATTTATATTAAACTGAGTTATGCAGTTGAGCACATGAACACACAAATCACTAACTCAAGGAAGTTTACAGTTAGAATAAATAATTTGATTCTTAGATTGAGATTTAAAATACATTCCAATGTTTAATATAACAACTTCTGAATAAGCTTACAACACTTTCCAATTTCTTACTCACTTCAGAAACTATTCAAATGTTACTACTCTGATCTCAAAGAACAATACTTTTGAGTTACTATATGTTTCAAAAGAACTTTTAGTTACGTTCTTCGATTCAAAAGGCAGCACTGATTACTTACATAAAGCTCGAGTGATACATATTATCAAGACATCGCTGGGAAGACGATGACACAGCCGTCTCATACATCAAAACTAAGGTTGGCAACTTCCTTCAAGAGGCTGGTGCAACTTTTACAGCTAAACATGTGGCTTCTGACTCTGACCACTCCATAAAATACTCTAATCACTCTTCAATTCACTTTCTGGCCAAAAACAGGGATTCATATACCAATTATCTTTAGTATTCTTGCAACTTCTCAGTTAGTTTACATATCCACCCGTAAGTACACCTATCACTTAATTGGTTGACTTTTTGTAACTCATCATAATTCTCGGAACCAAAACCATTAACTCACGTGCCTGTTTACAGGTATCTGTCCTTTCCTTCTGGCAATCCATCCTACACCAAAAGTTCTAATTAACGCCTTATGTGGAAGTTTTTCCACGTAAATGTAAACATTTCTCGTAGTTTTTCTGTACTATATCAGCGACAGTCTGTCCATACGATTCTCTTGTCCAGTCTCTAATGAAGTTTGCATACACAATCTTATGACTTCTTTTCCGTTATGCTAGCGTCAGTCTGAAAATAATATAAACTCCTATTTCTTATTGTCGACTTTGAAACAGCCTTGGTTTAACCTCGATCTACTTTCTAATTGGTCAAGCATTATCAATATATTGGCTCGTTCTTGCATAATATTTCATCATACTGAGACTACACATCTATTCCTGTCATATGTTTCTTCTTGAAACTTTGTAAACAAGAAGAAATGCCTTAAATTTCACAATGCTTCATTCTCATTTCCTTTCAAGAATTTTTTTTATTAGGAGGGTAAAATTTTCATCACTAGAATTTCATGTTCCTGCTCTCTCTCACTAGATCGAAAAACATTTACAATTCCTTTTTCAATATAACTCATATCTCCAAATTCTTTTAATACTTATTGTAATAACCTTACACGTTAGGTATTAAACTTATTTCAAAATTATAGATCTCAACTGGTAATACCAACACTGAATAAGTATATATCTGATATAGATTACACTTCAAAAAATTATGATTACATGTAAGTACCAAATAAGCTATAAGCACAAGTTGATTAGATTGATTACTATCATAAAAAAGGTTATCAATATAAACCAGGAATTTCCAACTTAAGAGTGCCCGAGGGCCACAACTATATTAATGAGTCTAGTGGCGGGCGGCATTATATTTTTGTTACATTAGGGCTTATTGGTTATTACGTAATGCAAAATAAAAAGTAAATAGATCCATGGTAGGGTTAATTTATGCCCTTTCGACTTGGTAAAATGAGTTACGATTGGGGAAGGAGTTAATCTGAATGTGACTTTACGTTACATGACATTTAGACGGGCATATTTGTGAAAAAAAGATGTATTTCATAGTGAAAATAAATGAAAAATGTAATTTAAACATGATCAATTACGTAATGAATAAATTTAGTGCAAAATGCTGCATATTAAAGAAACTAAAATAGCAAACGTATCTATGATATTTAACGTAGTAAGTACACAAAATTTTCAAAGTGAACTTTGAGGTCGCTCAGCAGCACTGAGCAAAGCGGGTACGTCAACATGGAGTTCTGTCGGTGCTAGTCTCAGGAGAGTGAAGCATAGAAGAATCCGTGAAGCGACTTCTGTTATGATTCTTAATGAATTTCATCATGGAGAATACATTTTTACATATGTATGTTCTACCAAACACTGTCGTCATTTTCTGTCCAAAAGCACGCAGATTTGGAAATCGATTTTTTGAAAGTAGTTTAAAGAAATCTGGTCCTTTTTCTTGTCTGGTTTGCAGAAATGGATCAGCTTGCAAATCACATAATTCAAGTTGAACGTCAGCTTGTTGATTTTCTATGTCAACACAAAGAGGATAATTGAACAGCTCTATCATGCTTTTCAGCATTTCAAATTCTTCGAACCTTGCGTCAAACTCATCCATGATATCTTCAATATTTACATAAAATTCTAAAATATTAAGTGGCTCATCATCTTTGAAATGTTCTGTTAATTGCTGACAACTCGGAAAGTGGGCTAAGTCGTTGTTTTCTAAACAAACCTTGAAAATTCTTAATTTATTTCGAAACCCATTTGTGTTTCCATTAAATCTGATACCATCTGGTTCCGCCCCTGATGCTTCAGGTTGAGATTGTTAAGGTGAGTGGTGATGTTTGTGAGAAAAGCCAGTTTTTTTAGAAAATTCTTACTTTTGAGCTCTTCTTCCAATTGTGTTGTATCCGATGAAATGAACTGATCGAAGAATGCAGGGATTTCTTTCCTTATTCCAAAGAATCGTTCAAAGCACTTTCCGGCACTGAGCCAACTTACTTGGTTGTAAAGAGCAAAATCCCCATATTCTGCCTCCATATCCTCCAGAAACTGCTTCAGCTGCCAGTGTAAGAGAGCTTTGTTTCCTCTTATTATTATGTTAATAACTATAAAAACAAGTTCAAAATCTTCGTTTTGTTTCACTGATTTCCCACACTAAGCTCCTTGATGAATAATACAATGAAATGTTGGAAAAGTTACTTCACTTTTCGTAAGAAAACAACAAAGCCTAATTTTTTTTTCCAATCATCGCAGGTGCGTCATTTGTCACTACTGCTGAACACTTATTGAAACCCCCGGTTTTGTCAACTGAATTTTTCACTGCTTCGAAGATATCATTTCCTTTGTGGCCCCATGAAGAGCACATACATTCAATAATTCCTCTTTGGTTGAAAAATCTTCATGAATCATCCTCAAACGTCTTTGCCATTTCAAAAGCACATTTCTTTACTAAACTGCCACAAATAAAAGGTTTCTTTGCTCTTGCAAGTTCAAGAGAAACGATGTATGAAGCATTAAGTCTGGCTTTCTGACAACTTGCTAAACATACTCGTTTGTTCTAATTTCTTGCTGAAATCTGCAATCTGAACTTTTCGAGTTTCTCCTTCATATTTTATATACTTTTCTTCATGTATCGCTGAATAATGCCTTTTCACATTAACATTTTTTGGGCACTGATATAATTTGCATACAAACTAAACACTGCCGCTTGCCGTTATTATTAGTAATTTAATAATCAAGTTACCAACGTTCCTCACACACAATTTTCACTGTGTGACGTTTCTTAAAAACTTTGCTCATGTTTATATTTACCATGGAACTGAACAGTGATAATTTACAACAAGTAAACCTCCACAACAGCAAACTGACAGACTGGCAACAGCCACCAGCCGGGCGAGTTCACTTTGTCTAGCAGAGGGTAGGGAAAATATAGCTGAGCGAGTCCACTTTGTCTAGCAGGGGAAATGGTATAATACGCCGAGGTGTATGTGTTTGTTTTGTTTGTTTGTTTTTGAATTTTGCACAAAGCTACTCGAGGCTATCTGTGCTAGCCGTCCCTAATTTTGCAGTGTAAGACTAGAGGGAAGACAGCTAGTCATCACCACCCACGGCCAATTCTTGGGCTACTCTTTTACCAACGAATAGTGGGATTGACCGTCATATTATAACGCCCCCACGAACCCGCGGCCCTCAGATGACGAGTCGCACGCCTTAACACGCTTGGCCAAGAGATGTATGTGATACAATTTAAAAGCTATTACTATCAAGTTATTACTGTAAAATTATAGAGGCATAAATAATAAACATACAGGTTCTCACAAAATAAATATTAAAATTTCATTAGTGAATGCCAGTTAGAGCTTTCATGCATTTTTACCTCGCAAGTCAGAATTTTTCATTTCTTCACTACGAAAACAATATTACAAAAGTAGGTTATTTTTCAAAAGGCCTTCTCGGGCCACACAAAACCATGCCGTGGGCGGCATGCGGCCCGCCTGTTGGAAATCCCCGATATAAACAAAACAGCAAATTACAGGCCATCGAGTATACAATCAACTGATGTCTTATTTCTTCTCTTAACTTCATGATTGTCTTCTTATGGATCTGGACACCCTTTTCGTTAGAACTCTCCATGGAAATTGTCAAAACTGAAATATTAGTGATCCATTTATGTAACATACAATCTTTTCATTTGGTGAGATTTTCAAACGGTGTCACGAAATAGTCACAAATAATATGGTCAGTATGAGTCATCGATCGGTGCACACTGGACAGTCGAAACTTTCTAAATCTTCACAATGCAATACAGCCATCCTGGTGATAGGTTGAGTCTTTTCAAATCCATTGGTATAATGCCGCCTGAGTTCTATGCAGTAATATATCAAGTTACAGAAGTCATACTCGCCTTCATTGTAAGGTGGTAGGTAAGTGGTGCACCACTCACCATGTTGAAGGTCTTCTTCGCTCAGCATATACTTATGAAATTGGAGCCTAAAATTATAATCGTCCTCCAAATTGTTAAAACAACCCTTTACCACCATTTCTTTCACAATATACACAACATCCACCGGGAATCTTTCTATTTCCTTTGGCTGTAATAACAATGCATCTGATTAGCACAGGTCAAGGCATCATCAACATCACTTTGCGACACGATTTTGGTCACGCCATATTTTTCTTCACTGTTGCGATACGCTCAGGGTCGAGACTGAGTCGTTCCGGTTTTTCTGGTACATTCATTCATTTTTCATGCTCTAAAATCTAGATTGACACTACTTCAGCTCGTACACGTTAATTTGCATCTCAAACACACGTTTTTAATTTTATTCTCTTTGAATACCATTTCTTTCGCTCTCGTAACGTTAATTTTCCGTCCTCTTTCGTCATTGATTAAACTAAACGTCTGTGTTTGATTCTCGAACCTTTTTTTTTTTCTTCATCGATTAACTAAATCTCGTTCTGGTAGTGTTTGGATTGTCGCATTTTTTTTTCTAAACCTATTAATTTTACCTACTAATTCTGATTTATAGAATTCACTTTATAATAAACCTACCTCATCAATCCATCATACTAACTTAATTTTGTCATCAATCTATACAATCGGTCTACGTCTTATTTATATGGGTCACCGTCCTTTAGTTCAACCACTTTAACGGTCAATAAGACAATATTTCTTATTGTTGCTTAGCCCAGTTCTGGGTTTCTTTTTGAATTTTCACAGCTCATCTAATTTCAACAATTTTATAAAAGCCAACTTCTCACTTGCATTATGTAATTCTATACTTAGCATCACTACTAAGCATAATGTTATCATCACTGAATTAGTCAGCTTCCACTTACCTGACATAATATTTCTCCCTGCTTTCGATCTCAAGCGGTTTACTTGTTGAAATTCCTTAATACTTAATCCTGACCTCTTTGCAGGCAAGTTTCAAGTTTCCTCTGTTTACTTGTCTGCTACTTAACGTCTGAATGTACATTTATACCTTGAATTAACTGTGATTAATTCTTTATTAATGGTTTTTATATTTAACTGGGTTCTTGTATATTTAATTTTACTTCTAAAGCTTGATGGTAACGTTATTTCTTAACTATATTGTGGAACAATTTTGAAGTTTAAAGTATCCACTGCCTCTTAGAGTGCCCCCGCTAGTACAGCGGTAAGTTTACGGGTTTACAACGCTAAAATCAGGCGTTCGATTCCCCTCGGTGGGTTCAGCAGATAGCCCAACGTGGCTTTGTTATAAAACACATACACACACACTCACACGCGCGCCTCTTAGTGTAACTACTCTAGTCTGATAGTGGAATTGATGCATATTTGATCAAGAACATACCACTGATAAGTTCAGTTCTTACCTTAGTTGCCCATTTACCTATAAAATGAATCATTTTCTAGATACCTGTCTTTGTTTCTCTACCTTCTTATTTAATGTTCGTAAATAGATGGTGATCGCAGTTCCGAACATAAATTTCAAAACACTTCCACTTACTTTTATCAAACTACGTTTTTGTCGATTTCGGTCTGATATTGATACACTATATTTAATGTATTTTAATTCTAACAAAATTTACCTATCTCATAATGATATCATGTAGCTAGCATTTTTTATTAACTCTAAGATAATTGTTTCCTGATTTGTCAAGTGATGTAACGCTATATTTTCTAAACCTCCGAAATCAAAACTAAAAAGGGTGTCAACATCAAATAAATCCTACAATGTTATTAGCTCTTTTGGTAAATGGATTAACAACCAAACTTACTGTGGAAACGTGATGTCTTCAATATTTATCCACTTCCAGATAATATGAAATTTCCTTCCTCAACAAATACCATATCCATCTTATTCTCTACCAGAACAATACTTACATTCTCTTCAGCTACAATTCTGACAATCAGTAGTACAGGGATCCTGGTGAACTTTTAGACATATCTACTACTAGTATGCATAAAAAATACCTAATAAAACATATATAACGTACAACACTGTATTGACATGCGATTTATTCTACTTAACTTACTTAGCCTAATTATAACTTCATGAATATTTTATCATGTTATTGAAGGGTTCTAATACACTATCCCTTAATTAGAATTAACTATGTTCACATCATTCTTAGGTTTGTGCACAAATACTTGAGGATCGAGTTTCACTTGTCTCCTAGTTGTAAGGGCCACCTCTCAGTTTAATCAATATAGGATTGCGTGATTTTAGGTTATAGTAATTGGTCACTATATCAGGTTGTGTCATTACTGGAGTACTTGATATTTAATTTTCAGTTATTAGGAGAGTACCTTTGCTATCAATACTACTAACTGAAACATCCTCTGTCATCCTACACTCACCATCTAATACAACATTATAATCCTCTAACTCTGGAGTTTCTATCTCAGTCTCCATGATTTCTTTCTCATCAAAAGATAAGTCAAGCTCAATTTAGTTATCTGTTTCTACTGCTAGGTTCTCCTTTTGATCATCAGTCAAACCTTCATACTGATAAGGCTTATAACTTTTTACTTTGTATGATCTATTAACAAATGTTAACTATTTACCCTTTCCATATATCTCTTGAATCTCAGATTAACTGGAGATGTATAACAATGCATTGCCCCTTAAGCTTATCTTGCTAGTTTGTGCCTTTTTATTTGCTTGCTTTTCTATGTGTTCAGCAGTTTGAGTTAAATGTTCATTAGCTAACTCAACATCCATTGTAACAACTCTGCTTTATAATCATAATCTACTGCTTAATTCACTTTTCTAGGAGCTAATAATCTCCTGCATAGGCAATATAACATCTCTACCATGTAGTAGTAAGAATGAACTTCTTTAAGTAGACACATTTTCAGTACTTAAATATGCTAACAATAGTAAACGAGCTTGCTCATCCCAAATCTTCTGATCTTTCTCAAAGAATTGAGAGATCACGTCTAACAAAATTCTACTGAATATTTCCACAAGACTAATAGCAGTTGGGTGATAAGCAGTAGTTTCAATTTTCTTAACATATAGTAACTTACAAACTTCCTTCATTAACTTAAGAGGTGAATTTTCTGCCTTTACCTGTTAATAAATAATGGGGTATACTCTATCTAGCTACTATGTTATTCATAAAGGCTTTGGTGATCACTTCTGCTTTCTGATGAGGTAAGCATATTGTCTCTAGTAACTTAGAAAGTTAGCCTGCAACTACCAACACATATTTGTTTTTGCATAGGATGTAAGCAATGGACCTAAATTATCCATAACTATTAAATGAAAAGGCATAATTAAACTCAACATTCTCAGTAAGGGATCATTCCTAAAGTATGGGTTTGTTTTTTGTTACTGGTATTCTATGCATGAAAAAATTATTTATACTACCTTTGTCAAATTGTCTCTTATATCTGACAACTGTGTCAAGAGACCAACAACAGAGAACCATACAAGTGTTATTTATAACAAAAATATGGAATTTATTCCATCTCTAAATAGAAGATTTAAATTTGTTCATAACTTTAATAGTGTAATTTAAAACATTTTATAGTTCAGTTATAACATATCTTTGTTAACAAACCCATATTTAGAATTGGGTGGTATAATAATTGTTGTTTTATAATACTTTACATTATTATATTAGTTGTATCATCTCAGCAATCAGTTATCCATTTTCTTCTGGCTATAGATTGATATTTTGTTTAATTTTTGTTACAGGTCCCTGGTTTTTTTTCTAAAACATTTGAAGTGAATGATTATGACACATTAAGCTGATTATTTTGTAAATTTTACATCACAATTTCTTATCTAATCCTTTAAATACAGGGCACTAAGTTTCAGATCATTATTCTGCTGAAATACAAAGCAAGGGTTAATTAAATGTTATATAACTGCTACTCAAATACAAAGCAAGAATCTTCTGACTATATCAATACCACATTTCTTTCTTCTGCAAAAGAAAAAAATATCACATTTGTAAACGTTAATATGCATGAGAAATGTACTACCCCAAACTGAAAGCGACTAGTTTCAGTTTTATTGGTATAATGACTTAGTTATTATAAACTGCAAATGTATACACATCTTCATTCATTGCAATAATTTCTTTCACAGCATTATTATAGTATATGTGATGCAGAGGAAAAATGTATGGGCTGGTTAAACAGTCTGTAAAATGATATTTCTAATGTACTAAAATTTATTTAAATTGGAAAATGTGCAAAGGCCCAATATTAGAAACATTTTGCTATTTTTAGACGTAAAGAAAAAAATGCAGTTACAAGTGGGCATTCTGATTCACCTTACCCAAATACAGAGATTTAGGTATAAAAATAACTTTTCTGCTCACAGCAAATATAAATGAATAGTTAATAAAGTGTTAGAACAATGAAACTAAATAATTGTAATTTTGATTTAAAGGAATGAACTGGCAAATTATAAAAAAAAACTTGCAATATAGAAATACAATATTGCCATCAGAATATTTAAAATTTGATTACACACAGGGTTACAAGATTTATAAATTCAAATAACTTAGTGTCATTAATGTTGTTATGCTTGAAAGCATACATTCACTACAATTAATTAGTTCATGCATGTAGGTTTAGTTGAACTATAACATTAAAGTTTTGAAACTAACATCATGTTAGGGATACATCTTGAATGTAACAGCAGAACACACTTCTAAAATGGAATGGTGCTTACCTCATGTAAGTTGAAGTTGTGCTGCTAACTTGTGTGAATATAATCTACCATTTATTTTTCTTCAATATTTTAGAGTAGCATTCATATAATAACAAACATTTAATTATGTTTTTTTTTAAATGATTTATAGTAAACATACAATTTTACTACCTTGCAAATACATAAGATTAGAAACATATGGTAACCCAATATTTTTTAAAAGGCACAATAATAATATTGCCAGAATGTTGTAAGGTTTTCATATCATGTAACCAGCACATCACAGATTCTAATGACATTTTCTTTTATTGTTTCAGTGTTTCAGGAAATGTGTATAAAACTATAGAAACAGGGAATGCATTGAAAGTTGCTATTAAGCAGATGAATCTAACCAAGCAACCTGAAGAGGAACTCATCATTGAAATTTCAGGACTGTGGAAAAACAAACATTAAAACAAAGCAAATTAATTAAATAGCTTGTAGATCACAAACCCTAATCAAGCATTCAAAGTGTTTCATAATAATTTATTCTATTTTATATTTCATTTTACCTGTTATGGAGCATATATTAACATTCTGTCTTAATTTAGGGCCCGGCATGGCCGAGCGCGTTAAGGCATGCGCTCGTAATCTGAGGGTCGCGGGTTCGCATCCGAGTTGAGCTAAACATGCTCGCCCTCCCAGCTGTGGGGGCGTTATAATGTGACGGTCAATCCCACTTTTCGTTGGTAAAAGAGTAGCCCAAGAGTTGGCGCTGGGTGGTGATGACTAGCTGCCTTCCCTCTAGTCTTACACTGCAAAATTAGGGACGGCTAGCACAGATAGCCCTCGAGTAGCCTTGTGCGAAAATTCAAAACAAACAAACAAACAAACTGTCTTAATTTAACTAAGTAGATTAATTTCAAGCAACATTACAAGTTTAAGAATAATTTT
This sequence comes from Tachypleus tridentatus, assembly GCF_004210375.1. NCBI lineage: Eukaryota > Metazoa > Arthropoda > Merostomata > Xiphosura > Limulidae > Tachypleus > Tachypleus tridentatus. The sequence continues at coordinate 125,306,520 of NC_134825.1, forward strand.
ATTATTCTCACAGACCTATTTTTTAATTGTAATGATAAATTATAAAAGTTTTAGTTTAAGAGACTGTGAATTACAGCTATATTTGCTCCTGATACAGTAATTTTTAATACATTTCATATATGTGACCTTATACTTACATACTGTCCTACTAGCAGTATATTTTCTCCAGCTGGTACACAATTTTTTTATCAGTACAAGATATATCATTGATTTTTTCATCTTCCTTGTATGTGCGGCTCATATAGATTTTTATATATATATATATATATATATATATATAGTTGTTAACTTTATTTTACACGTGAAAAATTGAGTTTGTTACATTATTAGCAGCTTATATGATATGCTTAAATGCAGAATTTTTTGAAAAATTGTAAACTTTGATTTGTGTGTAATACAATAAGTATTAAATTCAATTTCTTATACAAAATACAATCCAACTTAATTTTTTTATAAATATTGGAACAAGATTACAGCTTTAGTAACCAAGTATAGAAAAGTGTACTTCAAAAAAATCTTTTGAGGTAGAAAAATGAAAGTTATAAGTTAACGAAGTAACTAAGATTTATAAGTCTTCTTTGCTAATTAGTTCTTCCTTATCACCATGGAAATTGAATTTGTAATTTTTTTTCTTATGAACCACACATATTTCCAGATGATAAAAATATAACTCTTATAGTATGCTAGAGAACTGTTTTTACTTTAGTTCCTACCTCAGAGAGAAACTGTCTGAAGAACTTTAGGAGTTTTTTTTTTATTAGTTATATGCTAACTGAGAGAATAATAAATTAGGAAGAAAACAGTTATTCTGTTTCATTAGTAGGTATAATTTTACTAAAGAACAAAATGTAATTGAAATTTTAAGCTTTGTTTGTCCAGGTAGTAATAGAATATTTAGTAGCTAGGTCTTTGATGCAGTCTCCAAAATCTGTATGGATGATAGTGATATGTCACTAGTTTGTAGATAAGTATGTTAGATTGGTTCTTCAATGATTATTTCAGTTTCTTGTCAAAACTCTATCAATTAGTAGCAAAGACATACATAAATTCCATGAACTTTCATTTCTATTATGATAACAAAAATGTTAAATAACATTTCAGCAAGTAATAATGAAGTTCAGTCTAAAATTCATCAGGTTATCATCATGTAAACTATGTGTAGTTATTTCTACAAATAAAAGTATATTCACCTCCAGTGCGCATTGTATGGAGACACATCTTCAACAAGTGTACAAAAACGCTTATTAATTTATAATAGGCCCATTTAACTCTACTATATATTAGTATGAACCATGTTAAAACTTACACCATTGGTGTTGAATGTACAGCATATTTTTAAATTTCCATCATATGTTTGTAAATGGAATTACATTAAGAAAGGACTGATATTTCAAATGAAATACGTAACAGAAACTTTTAACAAGTGGTTACGCCTGAAAATACTTCAATATTTTACAATTTTAGAATTGATTTTACCCAAAATCACAAAAGTAGTCAAAGTTATGAATAACACACATTTAGAAACTACTGCAGGTGATGGGCTAGTCTATCAGGATTAAGTGGAAATATGAAAATCTTCTGTATATGTTTTGCAAGCAATATTATACTAATAATGTTGTTTGCCTATGATAAAAGGGTGTACATGTTTGCCTGGATATGTTACGTGCCATAGTTTCAAGAGAAAAGAACCTTAAAACCTGAAATTTTGCACAACCATACTAAATTGACCCCAAGGGAGTGACTACACATTAGTCTTGTAGTTTTATTAAAACAAGGTTGCATTAGTGGTTGCATTATATATATATATATATATTAATGAAAAGCAACACTTGTTTCAAAGTATAAGCCAGTAATATACAAGTAGCAAATTCAAAACAAATGTAAATATTGAGCTCAAAATCTATTTGGAGTTTAATTTTTCCAGTTTTGGTTATTAAAAAAACAGATTAACTGCAGATGTTCTCTCTTTTCCACATTCCTCCATTGAGAAAGAAAATCATAGGTAAATAAAAAAACTTCATGTCTGTCTCTTACATGTCTTTGATTTTGAGCTACAAAGGATAAATTAAAAGAAAAATGGAAAAGAAAAAAACGTTGCAGTTAACTTGTTTTATAATAATGTTTAGCTTATACAATATTTCAGTGGCTTACAACATTTAAAGTATTATATTACACACATAAATACTGTTTTATAAGTTTGCACTCCTTACTGGATGGGTCCAAGAGTAGTAACATGGAAACAATATGAACCCAAAATGGATATCTGGTTACTTGAGATTACAGTCTTTGAGATGATTGACTTTAAACCTCCTTATTTTAATGAAAGCCCTTACCATGGTAAGTGTTGCCAACCAGTACTAACAGCCAAGGAATAAGAGCAGATTGAATTTCAATTTTTTCCTTATTTGGATGTCTTCCCATTTTCTTTTTTGTAAACTTTTAGGTTATAAATCCATTAATTTAGAGAGATTTTGATGCAACAATAGTGCAAAATCGATTTCATAGACCTAAAGGAGTTTTCCTGTGGATAAAATTAAAGTCTTTCTCCAGTAATTTCAAGACCTTTTAAAATTTTGGTGCACTAATGCCTTGCTGTAGTAAACACAAATGTGTCTATAATAATGTTACTTATAAACACTATCATTATTATTACAATACCCAAACTCTTAAAAGCGAAATATTTTTTACTTGAAAACATACTTATAAGCTTTGGCTAGAATTTGGCCCCCCGCTAGTACAGTGGTATGTCTCCGGATTTGCAACGCTAAAATCAGGGGTTGGATTCCCCTCGGTGGGCTGAGTAGATAGCCCGATGTGGCTTTGCTATAAGAAAAACACACAAACACTTGGCTAGAATTTGTTCCAAATAAAAACAAAACAAGGCTTGGCATATTATGCATACATATAGATATGCTGAAGATAATGATGAACAGTAGAACAATGGTAGCAACAACAAATGTTTCACAAGTGTGCATACAGCAACAAACATTTAATTCTTGAACTTTTTGGAATATACATATTCCATCTCCAGCATACTCTACTGAACAATACATAAGGTACAAAGGAAACAAATATTTCTTTACTGTGCACATGAATGTCAAATGTTTTCTGTTACTGCCATTATTCTACTATTCATCATTAAATATGACTCCTGTCATATGAATTTGTTGCTTATACTGAAGATATTTTTCTGTAAAATTGTGAAAGCTTTCTTGATGCAACAGATCAGATTTATCCACTAGGACACACTAAAATAAAATAGTCTTAATAAAGCACATTATTTTACATACATGAAATAATCAATGCTCAAATGTTCAAGCTCATATTCTTCAATAGAACACTTAATTAAGTGATAAAATTTCCATTTAGAAATAAGCTATATTACAATGTTTACTATATTCAGCTTATTAGATAAATTTGAATTTGAGCATCATTACAAGATTTTGTGGACAAAGCTTGTAAAGTGTCATTTTTCTAAGAAATTAGGTTTCTCCCAACACATTTTGAAAACTGTTTGTTCAAATTTGCTGTAACTTCAACAGTCTTCTTGCTTTAAGTTATGGGATTAATTATTTTTATGACCTTTTCAAATCTATCATATTTACACCTTCAATTTTAATGTAAAAATCAGTAAATGTAATATGACCACCATCGTCAGTTTTTACCTGTTATTAAGTTTTTATTACAGTGAAAACAATCTATTTAACAGATCCTTATTTAGTACATTAATTTCTATTGCACTGTTGTATTTATCATTTTTGTCAATTCTGTAATTCTTAGTGGTATTTCTTGTATCTTATTAAGCTTGTATGTTTCAAATTTAATTAGAGTTTACAGTTGTTTGCTCTTTAATTCCTTAAACCTGAGCTGATAAGTGACAGGAGAGTAACATTTGGCTGAAAACTAATCCTCACCATGTTGTTATTCACTTTTGCCAAATAAGCCAGGACAGCAAAAACTGTGTACATAAAGTATATTCTATTATCTCTGCAATGCTAGTGCTGTTAATAGCATTAGGTGAAGTGTTTAATATTTATATATTATATATATTTTTATTATTATCATAATTATTTTGTGTGGTAAAGTTAAGGTTATTGATTTAGTTACATTCTTTTCTCAGGTGTTGTATCTAATAGCAGCAAATGATAAGACAGACATTAAAGAAAAAAATAATCTGTCTCCAGTCTTCTCCAGACAAGTGTTTAGAAGTAGATGTAGACAAACACTACACAGCCTGTGAATTTTTAAAAGGTATGGTTTACTAATATTTTAATAGGCTATTCTGATACACACCAAAAAGCAATATTACATGTAAGAGTTCATTGGTGTGCTTGACTGTTTATTTTTAATTTGTAAAACCTTTTCAGTTATATTTAAATATATCCCTTCCTATTTGCTTCAGTTAATATAACTGGGAAAAGTTTTTAAACTTGAAAGCAATGTTCCTTTGATAAAATTGCTCAGATTATAAAATGTTAATTTATTGGAGATCATTTTCAGATACTTTAAATTTTCATGCATTTACCATTGACAAAATAACTTGATTTTGTTCTATATTTTACATTGTTCACCTAAGAGGTAGTTTCTGTTTATATTTTTCATAACGAAAAGTTGTTCAATGTTCACATTTTTACTTGACATCATTCATATACACACACATGAAGTACACATGTAAACAATGTATAGAAAAAAAATACACCATGCAAATAGAATAATAGTAACTTATATATTGAAGTACAATTTGTTTTTTTTAGTAAAATTACTTACTTATCGTATTACATAAATTTTTGCACTAGCAAATGTTTCAAGTTTTTACCATTGTAGCAGTTCATTGCATTATAATCTCAAATATTTCATATTTATAGAATAAATAAATTGTAATGACTTGCATATCAAAAACCACTTGTCAATCCATGTTATGAAATCTATCAAAAGTGTCTTGAGAAGGAAGTTATACTAGAGCCTTACCAATTAGTCTGTCACTTCATATGATGACTTCAATATTCATTTATGTAATTCATCATAAAAAGACCATTTATGATTACATACAGTTATTACATGATTATTATTTTCTTTCTTTGTATATAATCCATCAAAATGACTTAAGAAAACTAATCCTGAAGAAGCTATTAAATGAGAAAAACCAAGCACATGGCCAAGGCTTGTAGTTGGACAATTAATTCAAATTGTGACAAATTTCCATATGCTAAAGAATAACATTATTCTATCTACTGACTGATTCTTTCTTAGATTCATGAGAGAGAGAAGTAAACAAATCTATTAAATGAAAACGTACATTAACAATGTAGGTCATCTCCTTATCAACATTGTTAACTTACAATGGAAAACAAATATTTATTTTAAGTGTCTCCTAAAAATTCATGGAGAATTTCATCTCATTGATGGTTTTAGAAAATATTAGAAGCACCTTGTCATTTGTTTTTCTTTTATGTGATTTTGATATCTGCTTTAAGTTCTTTAAGCTCCATTCAAAGTAAGGAAAATTTTATCATATATTATATTACTATACAACTCGGAATTGTTCAAGAAATTATAGAACTCCTACTGTGTAGTGAGTTTAATTTTGTGTAACTTTTTCTGATACTTATGATAAAGCAAACATATAACATTATAGCACTACTTGAAGACATTTGTTTATGGAATGGTTGAATATGAATTGTTATAGATTCTTTTACAATGCTTGTTGGATTTAAAGGCTTGTAAAATAGTTTTTCAGACATCTTAGATTATTATTTATTCGAATGGTTTAGTCCTGTATCAGTACACTTACTATACCATTTGTAGTTTAACATATAGAATTATTTATTCATCATTTATCAGCATGTTATTAGAATACTGTACACCATAGAAAATATTACATTTGTAATATACAGAGACTAATTTAACAAAATGAGTATGATGTAGAATAAGTACCTTCATTAAAAAAATGTTTATTTTTCACACAGCATCCTTTCCTCAAGCCAGAAGACCTATGAAAACTTATAGCCTCTTTCAGTGATAGGCAAAGATGCAGTCCAAAATCATTAAGAGCTCAAAAAATCAGATATTCTAATATACATAAGCAGTTTAGGAAAGTAAGCATCACTCTAGGAAACAAATATCAGAAGAGTGTGTTTGCCATATTTCTCCAAGAGCAAGTACTATGTTGTACACAATAAATCAACAAAGGGAAATAAATATTTAATGCTTTGTTAAATACTTATACCACAAGCAAAGTGAAGCTGCATTAACAAATATTTTCTATCTTACTAAAGATTGGTAACATCTGTGAAGTGCAAGGTTACAAACAGTTTTTTTTTCTATTTTGCTTATAAAGGTGTACCATGAACAAACTTCAACAGTGTGGTAATAATTTACAACCAAGAAAAATATTTTGTAGCATAAGTGCTCACATTTTACATGTGTTGATGTTAAACATGTTATACACTGATTATCACTAAAACATGTAGGTTGTGGTGCTTTATACTGCCATAAGAACTAGGAGTATTAAGTAATTTAACTCTGTTTTAAGCTTTTGTTCTTATTACCATGATTTTGCTTGAATGCATTGTGGAAAACGACAACAAAGTTAAAGATTATATAATAAACCTAAAGTATAATATTACCATAGTACTTTATTTAACATGTTCATGAGAAATTTCTTTTTTGATGGAACTTAATAAAAAAAGGAACAATAGAAGGTAGCTAAGGCGTAAAATGTAGACTTAAAGCAGCATTGTTAGGTATACTATTTTATTATAATATGAAGTTTATTGGGTAAGTCTCATTAAATAAATGTATACTTGTAGCCTTTTAAAAATTGAGTTTTTCATTTTAACACTATTAATGTTTGGACAGTAACATATACACTTGGCTCGATTACTTGCTCTTGCTGGTAATTGTTAGAAATTTCATTTTATTATTGTAAATGCAAAATTGTGTCTGTAGTCAATTTTACAAGCACTGACACATGTCAGTTATATCAAAACAAAAACCATCAGTATATCAAAATGGCATGGTTTTATACACAAATCCAGTGACTATTTGAGAAGAAGCTTGTTTTATTGTAGAAGCAGTTTGTTTTTCAGTATAATGTGTATAACCTTTGCAGAATTTAATGTTATTCAGTAGCTGCCAACTTCAAAATAAATTATTGAATAGTGTGAGGCTTTACTTAGTGGTTGAAAGTGACACTTGAAAACTAATTGAATAGCTGAGGCTTTTACACCAATTTAAAAAAAAAGAAATAATGCTGATGCATGTATATTTTGTGGGTAAAAGGAGAATATTGTAGGCTTTACTTGAAGAACAAAGTTTAGGGAGATACTCAATTTATGCTGTCTTATATACTTAAAGTAAATAAGTACAGAAGGATAGATATTAAGCAGTGCAACAGACTATACTATTATTATTTACAGTATAAGTTCACCATAAGGACACTATATAATCTAGTGGTGATGGCAAAATGGAAAAGTCATATGAATCAGTTATAAGCCAGGCACCTTAATTTTCACTGAAGATATGCAACATTAATGTTAACTATGCCTCTTTATAAAATCTGCTTTGTTTGACAAGGCATTTTTTGGTCACTATATGTTTGCTATTTATTTAAAGAACAGTTTACGGAAGAACATGCATATCAGCACTTCCCATTGAAAATTTATGGTATAGAATCCTTCATGAACTTTATTATTTATTCCACTCTAAACTATCCTAGTGTCATATAAAAAGAAACTGACACAATAACAAGCACACTGCGATCTCATTACTTTCTAGTCATGGAGATCTTGGCATGAATATTTTCCAATATTTTCATATATTTCAGTTTTGAAGTTCCAATTGTTATATGTGGATTTTTTCTGATAATAAGCATATATTTTATGTATATATATATATATATATATATATTTAACTTGAAATGATTTTGATCTAATTTTAATCAACTGTGAGTGAGTATATTTTATAATCTCTTTGTATATTGAGTACATTTTTAATGAAATATTTGAGTTAGGAGTTTGTCTGGATGCAGTTCAGGTATTGACCTAAAAAAGCATTATTTATCTGTATCTGAGGAATCTGATCACAATATATTGTAGCTTATAAGGTATCAAGTTATTTTGAAACATGAACTGTGAAAAAGGAACATTGGCATTATTAATTTATTTTAATCCCTCAATCACTTAAACACATTTAGTCCCATTAACTTGAGAGATGGGGTATTAACACAGTTTCAAACATGGCACACTAAGACAGGCCAGGATCATAAATTTCAATGCCAAAATTAGATTCTTTGTCACTGAAAGTTTTTCTCTCAGACCCCTATCTGGCCTGGGAGAACTTCCAGGTTCACATTTCACTCTTCCTTGAAAGGGGAGCTATGCCATATAGATAAAGACAATGGCACTGCTAGATAATTGAAAGATTCTGGGTTCAAGGCCACAGATGCAGGAATTTTCAGTGTTTTCATATATCTATTCTACTACTCTTATAATTTTATAAAACACTCACTGGGTATTTGGGTGTTGTCAAATATAACTGGAGATGTGCCAGTGCCTGGAAATGCCACTGGACAGACACCCCTCTAAGTCGTCCAAAGTCCACCTGCCAAAGTTTGGTGATGCTAGTTTTAAAACTGTGGGAGAAGCAAGCTGGACAAAGATGTATACATACAAAAAAGCTACAAATCCAATTAATATAGAATGACTTCAATCACTTTGTGGAAAAAGTCAAGACAAATATATTTTTATTTTCACTTTAAGAACTTAGCATTTGGTTAGAGTATAACTTTGTAACTAAGATCAAAAGTGATTTTCAGATCAGGAATAACTGTATCTATAATAATAGACCAGCCTGTTTGTGTGTGTAAGAGATAGAAAGGGATCATCAAGAGGAAAAAACCTGAAGATCTGAAACTAAAGAGATTGTGAGGGTGAGCATCTGGGTACCATTTAGATTTTTTAAATAATAATAATAAAATAGCCCATTTGTATATGTATGACCATCATAGAACTAAGTGAAAAGAACTTAGAGGCTTGAAACGTTTCACGCATAGTGAGAAGTTTCTATAGGGGTGCACTTCAGTATTATTTTAGATTTGGCTTTAAAGAATGACCAATTGCTTGCCCTATAACCCTTAAGCCTAATTATTCTGCTTCCGCAAGGTCTATAGAAAAGTATCACTTTTTCCTAATTCTTACTTAGTAAATGAACAATAATGTAGATATTTTCTACCAAATACTTTTTTACACAAACTAGGGATTCCCCAGTTGCCGAATTTGCTAATTTTTTTTACCAAATTTATTAAATTATTTACCTCTCGCATGGCCAACAAAAGATTTTCAAATTTATTGTCTCCTTTACGTGAAATTTTACCTTATGATAATGCTTTATAAGTTCTCTCTCCCTCCCTCTTGGTGTTTGGGTATGATATGTTCGTACCCTGGAGGGTCAGGTTCTCTTTATAAGTGCAAGTTTTATGTCTATATGTTTGAATATGCTTTATAAGGGCTCACTGCTCAGGCACAAGATAATTTCAGACAATGATGATCCACCAGTTGCTCTTTTAATCTCGTTTTCATATACTGTAGCTATTGTTATGATTTCGTGAGTTGTGACTCACAAGTGTCAGTATGCGTTTACAGTGTAATACATTGTTTAATTTTAAACTTGTTTTGCTTGATTTTTATAATTTTATTCAATTTACATTTAACCTAACCTACAGATCATAATGACTAAAAAAAGGAGTGATAAGGATAGTGATTTAGTAGAAAGACCATGCAAGAAAGTAAGCCTGCATAGCCTAGTTACAAACAGAAATGTCAGTTGCCACAAAAATGGCTTACTAATCTTAAGTTTAGTTGTTATAGTTGAAGTTTGAAAAACTTAAATCATTTTGTAAAACATGCACTTGTGACATTTTTGGGAGTGTTACCATACTTGAGAAACATCTTGACAGTGAAAAACATTTAAAAAATATTGAAACAAGTGCCCAGACTTCTAAAGTAACCGATTTCTTATGGCCTACTTCTTCATATACCACGTCTCATTTGGCTTCCACTGAAGTAAAAACGTGGTTTGTGGCAGAACAGTCTCTCCACTTCAACACTAGATCATCTTCCAGGCTTTCTATTTAATGTATGCCCCGATTATAAAATTCTTAAGGGAATTAAATGTGCAAGAACAAAAGGAACAGCAATTTTTTGTAAAGTCATTGGTAAGGAATACTTGGAAATTATTATAGCACAATTAAAGAATATTAAATTTTCATTAATTACTAATGAAAATACAGATGTATCTACAAAAAGCAACTTCTAATAGCTAAATTTTATGATAGCCATATTAAAAAAAAGTTGAAAAGTTTAGTTCTTTTGGAAATCAACTGCTATACTACCCAAGGCATTTACAAATCTATAGTAAATTTTCTGAAAAACATGGAATCCCATTTAAAAACCTGATAGGCTATGCAAATGTAATGATGGGGTCAAAAAGCAGTGTTCAAAGTCTTCTAAAGCAGAAAGTGCCATATTTCTTTGTACAATATTGTGTATGTCATTCAATGCATTTATGTGCATCCTATGCATGTTCTGAATTTCCAACTTCCTTAGAGGAACTGACTAGAAATATTTATTCATATTTGCCAAACAGCCCAAAGAGATTATCTGAATATGCAGAATTTCAAGAATTTTCCCAGACTGACCCTAAAAAGATTTTACATCATAGTTGTACTCGATAGTTATCACTTCAGCAAGTGGTAGAAAGACTACTGAATCAATAGCCAGCCCTTGTCTTTTTTCTTTTTTTTTTACTTCAGCAGCATTAGAAGATTGGATGACTTTAGCATCTACAATACCAGATTTACAAAATCCAATTATAAAAATGTACTTTGCATTTCTAACTTTTATTCTGCCATACTTAAATAAAATAAATTTAGTTTCAAGCTAAGAGATTCAGAATTCATAGGCTACGTGCCTCCAACAGTAGTATGAAAGGTATCCTTGGTAATTTTATTAAAAGAGAAGTATTACAAGATGCAGATATATTGAAGGTTAACATCAATGATCCTTCAGTTTACCTTCCCTTAAGTGAAATATATCATGGAGCAAGAAATGAAAGTATCTTTAGAGAATATTCTTACAAAATCCAAACCAAACAGCTCGAAGAATTTCAGCTTAAGACATTGAAATTTTATGTCAAACTAAGTAAAGAAATGCACAAATGGTTTGTATCATCTGGTATGCTCATGTATTTACAGCTATTTGAAGCTTTAGATTCAGAAAATGTGTCTCAAAGACAGCCACATTAAATTATCCCATTGGCCATGAAATTTCCTAATATTATTGAGGAAAAAAATGAGTATGAAGATATCAACAGAAAATGGCAAGAGTTAACTTTGAAAGAACATGAAATTTCAGAACCAGAGAAATACTGGTATTATATTTCTCAAGAAAAATGTGGAGATGTATTTAGTTTCCCAATTATCTCCAAATTAATGATAAACTTTCTATCACTGCCTCATTCTTCAGCTGCAGCAGATAGGTTGTTCTCTTTGGTAAGCAATATAAAAGGTAAAATATCGTTCCCGGCTAAGTACGGAAACACTAAATGCCTTATTATATGGCAAAAATCTTTTAGAAAACACAACATTTAAAGAATAGCAACCGTCTGAAATATTGTGCAAAAAAAATGAAGGAAACTAAATTGTATACCAATGAAGAAAAAACACCAAATTTTTAATAAAATAAGATTGTCTTTTTATTTAACTTGGTAAAATTAAGAATTTTCAGTAAATTTTAGAAAATTTGGTTAAATCCAAGAAAATCATCTGGCAACCCTGCTGGGGAATTAAAAGAGTTGAACAAAATTTGGAAAACAACACAATATATGACAATTAGAAGAGTGAAAAGAATTCAAGTAAAAACGTAGAAAAAAAAAAGAATCAAAGAAACCAAATTACAACTATTTGCTTAAAAAAAAGTTGAACTGAATTAAATTCAGGAAACGACAACAGAAATCAAATAACTGATGACACTTAAGGAGACACTTAACTAGCACATTGAGACTTCTGTAAATCACGAGGGGACTTTAAAATCCCGCATGGGTATTTTATGCTAGTTAAAATAAAACAATCGCTTCCGAGATTTAAGTTACGTAAAAATTCAAAACATTAAGAGCGATAGCAAGTTTGTGAAGCATGGTAATATCTTCCCAAAGTCACGTTGATTAAAATTCAATTTCATTATTTTATGTAATTCTATTAATTGTCAGGAATAATAAAATCCAAACTAAAATGTCTGCACTTTCCAGGATTTACTTCCTATTCTTTCATAGAACGATTTCTTAATCTTAAGAAATTTCTTCACTGTAAGACTTTAGTAAAATCATTGTTTATAAAATAAGTTATGAAAACTAGCAGGCATATCGAGACAGCATGTTAGTTTTCGACAGGTTCTGTTTATTAAAAATGTTAGTGTGATAGCGTAAGGAATCAGAGGTTAGCTATTACTCTATTTAGTAAGTTTATTGAATGAATGTTTTTTTACATACGTTTTTCAACCTTTAAGACTTTCTTTCCTGTTTTCGACTATACTTTCATAAGTTTGGTGCACAATTACACCACCATTAAAATAGAAAAATAAAACAATTATCTTTCTGATATTGTAGCCACGCCACGTTACTAAGGGTTAAACCTTAGAAACTAGAACAAATAACCTTAATCGGTCTTAACTACAAAACCAGTATTAAACAGATTATAAAATAATCTTTTGGAAAAAAAATGGTTTCGCTTTTCAAATGCCTAATGCCACCTTATATTAATAAAAAGCTATGATTACTGCAGTCATAAAGATAGTTGTTATAACATTTGAAACATTATCGGTATAATTTTCTTTTATCCTCAGTAGATGGAAAAATCGTTACTCCTCGAAAAGGAAACACACCTAATTACTTGCACCATTCCATATATAGAAAATATTAGCGTAATTCTCTCAACAAGTTTGAAGAGACTAACACATATATAACCTTAATATAACACCTAGATTCATTTTCAACCCTAGAATAAAAATTAAACACGTTAAGAAAATTATATAATGAACAACCTCACAAGAAAACATTTATAAAATACATTGTAACGGTTGTCCAGCCTTTTACATAAGAAAAACAGGACATAATTTGAAGACCAGGTTCAACTTAAAAGAACACACATAAAATCCCTTCCTAAGACCATGAGCATATGAGTAGAAACAAACATTATCTTGACATAACATCACTGTACTAAAACATGAGCCTGACACAAAGGAAAAATTAGAGTTTTATTACTAAAGCCAAACAATCCTACAATTATCAAACGCCCAGGCATATTTCTGTATATTATTTATCGTTAATTCCCCACACATTCCTAAGATTATACATATATTTTGTATTAAATGTTCCAGAGTTTTTATTTTTTTATTTTACAGTTATTCATATTTGTACTGTTTATCATTTAGCCACACATAAATGTGAAATTCACGCGGACTGATAAGTATATGAATAAGTAACTACAATCAATTCTATAATTTAAATACATTGTTATACTGTGTAATATTGATTTAAATACTCAAATGTTCTTTATTATAAAAACTTTTATACTTGTTAATGATCGTACCAGTGAACTAAACTTAGTACCTGTTCTAAAAACTAAACTAATCTCACTGTAAAATCTGTAAATTGTAATAAAATCAATACTTTGTGTTTGTGGCCTATCAAACTTGTTTGTTTCAATATATCCAAAAGTAAAATAAATCTAACTGCTTAAAACATTTGCCAAGGGCCACGAAGTGCCCAATTTTTCTTCAGTCTGCAATAATCGCACTTATTATCACTACAATTATGTTTAAAATACTGTGTTTGACTTACGTACGAAAAATAACCTACAAAAAAAAACAGTTGGAAATTGAAAAAATTCTCACCTCACTCATGTATGGGCAAGTCACGAGATTTGATGAAGCTTCTTTTTATATTTTTCTAAATAAAACAAAATTAGCTTGATTAGCTCATGTTAACAGTATTTGCGAAAAACGTGAAATTAAAGCAACAAACATGATACTGTCTTTATTGGACTGAATCCGTCATTATTTAGCTATATCCTTAAACATCTTGTGGAATCAATAATTAATTAAACAGATCTGTTAATTTTCACAATTACTGTATACTTATACTGATTTAATTGCAGTTGTTAGTCCTACGGATTCTGTTATCAGCAGGTATACAAGAATAATAATTAAATCACCTTGTTACAAAAAAATTATAAATTTGACTACTTAAAACCTTTGACTCTGCTTTCTGTTGTCAATTATCATGGTTGCTCAGTAGGAGATACGTATCATATTATAACGGAACTGTTGCTTATATGACACTGGGAAAACGTTTTATTACACTATGTGTAACCCCAACTTCGCGAAATTTTTATCCTGTGTGCATGTAAATTTACAACAGCGGGTCACGGTTTTTTTCCGTTTTGCCTCCGTTTCTCGTCACAGTGAATTATTTTACTCCATTCTCAGGATTCTATATGATACGATACAGCATGGTCAGGTGATTAAAGCGCTCGACTCGTAACCTGAGGCTTGCGAGTTCGAATCCCAAATCTTCACCACATTTGGTGTAAAGGTTTATTGGGGCCATGAGGAGATACATGCAGATTTACGGTTTCACATTTTGTATTTTGCCGATTTTATCGGCTTTTTGGTTTTTTAAAAATTTATATATAAAAGAAACAACTTTTAATGTCGTAAGATAACCTTTCAGTACATAACTTCTGTCAAGGGTACGGGTACTCCAGATAATTTACACAACCTAAGAAATTTTATTATCTATTATGGGGAATTTATAATATTCGTACGTCTTGGATTTACTACATCAGTGATTAGATACGAGATTTTAACTCAAATCATCTGATGTAGTCTTCTTTCTGAGAATTAAACATATTACTTTATAAATTTATTTCGGAAGAGTCTCCGATTTATTATGTTACGTACTGCTATTTAAAATAATCGGAAATTTAAATTTTAGCTTAGTAGTTTTTTTATTTTAATATGTATTAACTTCATTTTAAATAACAACAAGATTGTTACACACAATTTCCTTTTTGTGACACAAATATATTTCAATATACGAACATAAAAATACAATTTATAATGACGGTCAATACCAATACTTATTACAAATGATAGTTTATATATAACAGTTTTACAAACAATACTGAGTTTTATATCCGGTCTAGAGCTGAATATTTTATCGACGCTTCAGGTCCACCACGAGCAAATTAATTCTGAGTTGATATTGTTGCACCTCGCTTAAGGGAATAACTTCTTTTTTGACTGGCTTTACACCGGTTAAAAGTGCAGTTCTTACCGAATAACGTTTAATATCCTCGTATAAACAATGTCCGAAGTATTTCGCTGATGATGAACAGTTTGTAACGGTTGAAATCTATAACGTTCCTGGTCAAATTCTGTAATTTTCCGATTAACAGACGTTAATCACAATTATAGTTTCCTACACCTATAGCACATTAACAGTAGCTGTACAATAATATTCTCCTTTTTCTCGGCTGGCTGCATTTTGTACAAATCACGCAAGACTACAACTATTTATCAAAGTTCGCGACAAATCTAGTACATTGTTGATTGTAATCCACAAATTTCGAGAACAAGCTGGATTTTTGCAACACACAGTCAACATAATACATCACATCCGTAAAAGAAAACTATACAGAAGCAAGCGTAGACATTAAAATTTAAAGCCGTAAATCCGTTACACCTCCTTTCTTAGAGAAAAAAAATTAAAAAAAAAATTGGTAGGCCCGGCATGGCCAAGCGCGTAAGGCGTGCGACTCGTAATCCGAGGGTCGCGGGTTCGCGCCCGCGTCGCGCTAAACGTGCTCGCCCTCCCAGCCGTGGGGGTGTATAATGTTACGGTCAATCCCACTATTCGTTGGTAAAAGAGTAGCCCAAGAGTTGGCGGTGGGTGGTGATGACTAGCTGCCTTCCCTCTAGTCTTACACTGCAAAATTAGGGACGGCTAGCACAGATAGCCCTCGAGTAGCTTTGTGCGAAATTCCAAAAACAAACAAACAAAACAAAAGAAAAATTGGCGTTAGACAATTTTAAACTAAGATATTATGTACACGTATATACAATGATAAAAATGCAATTCGGTGTCAAAGGATTGTACAATTCAAAACTAATGACATGTAACACTATACAAATAATCTTATAATAATAAAATTACACAGCGCTTAAAAGTGCTTAAACAAATGCTATTCTTTTTTGACCTGACACGTAATTTTTTTACCTGTAATTTTGATTACAATACTTAGGTATTCTTCTAAAGGTGGAATATGTTTTAAAGGAGTAACAAATTTTCTTATTAATCTTTCTAGCCAACTGACATGTAATACAAGCTTTACAAAAGTGACACACATCTTGTCTAATTTTTGGCCAAAAAGAAATGTCTCATAATTTTGTTACATGTCTTGTTGACACCTATGTGACCTTCTATGGGAGCTCCCGCTAGTACAGCGGTATGTCTCCGGATTTACAACGCTAAAATCAGGGGTTCGATTCCCCTCGGTGGGCTGCGCAGATAACTCTTTGTGGCTTTGCTATAAGAAAAACACAAAACACCCTTTATGGGAAGTTCATGGATAACTTTCAATATTTCCAATTGATATGCTTCTGATACAACAATTTGATAAATTACAGTTCCGTAATCTGAAGCTTGCACCTTTGGAGGTCTCCATTTAGTCATGAACATACCATCTTTGAAGAAGTAACCATTTGGAACTTTCTCCAGTTCATCTTTCGAGAGTGCGTATTTAAATGGTGGAGAAATGTATAGATCATTTTCTTACTTATGGATCAGTTTGCTTTCAGAAAACAGAACTTCACCAGGTGCCTCAGATCCCTCACATCCATCATTGTCATTTATCAAAGACTTATCAGAAGGGCAATCATTCGCAAGATCCATGTCGGACCCAAAAAAATGTATATGACAAATTTATAATTTCGTCCTCTGAACATGTCTTTACTATTTCTTTTCGGCTTCATTTCTTAGTCTGAGCTCGAGTCACAGCACATGAGAGAAACACTTCTGGATTCTCCTCAATATCATCATCCTTAAATGAAACAACTTTCTCCCAGCCAAATCTTTTGCCAACAATAATGATACACCTTGAACTGGCAGACTAGGTCTTACTCCAATCAAAACTGGTCCCGAAACTAGGTCTGATGTTAAACAAATGTTATGTAGAGGAACATTAATAAAATCACCCTCAACACCAGACTCACCGGTGGTAGAACTCGAAATTAAAGCCAATATACCTTCTAACAACAAGGGTTAAGTTGCTTCCGTATCACGTAAAATATGTATGGGTATGAGCTTAGCAGTGTCATTTTTCCAAAACACAGAACCAACAAAATTTTTCCATTACTACATCAGCCTTTTTATCTGTGGCCAAATCAACAACATTGGGTGATCTGGTGAAACTATGTCCGTATGTGAACACGAACGCACTGGGTGTTGCCTCCTTTTCTTTTTGAAACTCCAACAATCGAACATAACATGACCATGATTTTTACAAGAAAATAACAGACAGCCTTTAATAATTGCTTATTAGGACCGTCTGAAGATTTTGAACCATAGGAGATGATTTTTTTAGAAGAATCCTCAACTGGAATGGATTGGATAGATATTTGTTTTTGCTAGGACGGCAAGAACTTCTTATGAAAAATGATTTTATGTTAAAGTGTAGTCATCAGAAGGAGAAGCTGCTTTCTGTAGTGTTTTAACTTTCTTTTCATCCAACTATGTTTTGAGGTCATCACTTGTACAGCATTTGATTTTTTCAATTAGACATAATTGTTTTAATGTGTCGCAAATGTTGCCAATTTACATAGAATTACACCACTGATCTAAATAAACCTCTTTTTCGTGGGCGAATTCCATATAAGTTTGGTTATTTTGAATCTTTAAGCGATAAGCCTCCGGCACTAATTCCTATGCTTTGAGGATAGTTGCTTTAGCTTTTCATAACCTGTACAATCTTCTAGAGACAGAGCAGCATAAACTTCTTGGGCTTTACCAGCCAAAATACTCTAATGATAATGACCACTGTTCTATGGGTCATTCCATGGTCTGGACAACTTTCTCAAAAAGACGGAAATATTTATCAACTTTATTTTTGTTAAATGACGGTACCTTAATGCATCTATTGAGTTAAAAATTCTCATTTTGCCTTGGTCGATCGGAGTTGAGTCTAATTTCCATTTCTTTCAGCCTAATTTCTCGAATTCAATACGATCTGGTTCGGCCTCGATACTTTTACTCTCGCTTTCAGCTTCGATATGGATTTCCTCTTTCTTGGCCTCGATGCAGACTTGTTCTTTCTGAGCATCAATATGGGCTTGTTCGGCTTCGAGGTGTTTACCTTCTCTCTCCGTTTCGATGCAGGCTTCAAGTTCAATTTGTCTGAGTCTTAACTGGATTTCTAACTTGTGTTTACCACTCAACTCTGACTAGCTAGTGGAGACACTAGAGTATTCCCTTTATGTTTACTCAGACAACAGATCATCATCGACTAACATTTCAACAATTCGCTTTTTAGCTCAGTTTTTCTCATTGACCTTTTAACCTCTAATTCTAAAATTTAGACAACTTCAAGCAATTCACTTTTGTTATATTTTTTTAGTTGTTCGAGGTGGGAGTAATTCAATAACACCTTGATAAATAGACATGATCCAGCATTATTGGCACTGATAAATAAATCGTATTATGATTTATTTCGAATTTTGTCTTTCATTCAGATCTCGGACACTAGCCCCAAATTTATCATGTTACTTACTGTAATTTATTTAGGACGAGTTTCCTATTTATTATGCTACGTACGTTACATACTACTATTTAAAATGACCAGAAATTTGAGCTTAGTAATTAATTAAATGTCAATATGTATGTATTAACTTTATGTTATTTACCAAGAAGATTGATACACACAATTTCCCATTTCAACATAAATATATTTTAATATACAAACAAAACAATACAATTTACAATAACGGTCAATACTAATATAGTTATTATAAATGATGGTTTATATATGACAGTTTTATAAACTTACAGACAACACTTAATGAGCAAATTTAATTCCCAGTTAATAACTGTTGCACCTCACTTAAGCTAATAACGTTTTTTTGGTGTGTTTTTTTATTAGCCTCACAACGGTTAGAAGCGCATTTCTTACCGAAAATATCTAATGCCCTCGTAGAAAAGTAATGTCCGAAGTAAGTCACTGAAGTTGAACGGGTCGTTCGAAATCTATAAGGTTCCTGGTCAAATTCTGTGGTTTTCCGATTAATAAATGTTAATCACAATCATAGCTTTCTAGGCCTTTATCACACTAACTGTAGCTGTACAATAATATTCTAATTCTTTCTCTCGGATGGCTGCATTTTATACAAATCACGCGAGACTCTAGAACTTTTTATCAAAAGTCGCGACAATACTGTCAACCACAAGTATTACATGCAAATTTAGTATATTGTTGATTCTTACTCACAAATTTTGGGTACAAACAGGACTTGCGTAATACAGTCAACAATACATGTCACGTGCAAAAAGGGAGAACTATACATAAACAAGCGTAGGATCCAAAATTTACAACGGTAAATCCTTTGCAAACAAAACAAAAAAAAATTCATTTGAGCACAATTACGTGATATGTTGAATTATTTATTGGTGATTAGGGAACTAAATAAATGTCAGGATTACTTTTGTAAAATCTGATTTTTAATAGATTAAATGAAATTTTGCTTGTTAGGCAATTTTCTTTTTGTCTAGAAATATATTTACTATATATTTGGGTGTTGAGCTAATTCTTCTACAATAGGTGCTTTTGACTTGTTGGTGATAAAGAAACAGCACACACCGCTTATTTTAAAGTAATATATACTTAAATTTTAAAACAAGTTAAACGTATGTACAAAAGTTATTTACACTATATATAGCATAATTGTATCTTAATATACTATGAACTAGTTCTTTTTAAGAATGCCCACTTAGGCCAATTTAACTGTTTAATAATTCAGTTAACAAGCCGAACGACCTAGCTCTAAACTTATCTTAAACAGTATCAGTGTATAATGCACTTATTCCTTTTGCTTCTCGCCTCTTTTATCTTTTATCACAACAGTATTTGTGTATAATTCACTCACACTGTCGTTGAGTTACCGCAGCTGTATCCTATACATCGATACTCGTCTGCATTTACGTATTTGGGCCTACTTCCAATAAACGTCTGCTTTTGCCAATTCATGCCAGTAGGTTCAATTGCTTTAGAACACCCT
The DNA here is from genome assembly GCF_004210375.1 of Tachypleus tridentatus. Classification (NCBI taxonomy): domain Eukaryota; kingdom Metazoa; phylum Arthropoda; class Merostomata; order Xiphosura; family Limulidae; genus Tachypleus; species Tachypleus tridentatus. The sequence continues at coordinate 125,326,901 of NC_134825.1, forward strand.
TTGTCAAGACAAATTATTCTCCTAATATGTCAGAAAACTGTTAATCTCACTTTAACATCTCAACCTTTAAAGATTAACTTTCTCGCCTTCCCATTACCGAACTTCTATACTAAGCTCTCTACATTGTCGTCGCGTTTTCATACTTCTCAATGAGGCGTTCTAAAAACCTGCATATCCTCTACATCAGTAACTTACAAACGTAACTTACAACTATCGTCTGCTTTTATTTCCCGTATTGTGAAAAAACTAAACAATAATAAAATATTAACTCAAAATAAATTAATTTATATTACCTATATTAAACAGTTTTTAATATCTGATAATGCTGTACCAACAGATCAACAGCAGAGAACGATACAGTACGTAAGTGTTATTTATAATAAAAATTCGAGAGACTGATTTTTTTCTCTAAATTGGAGATTTAACTTTGTTTATAGCTTTAATGGTATAATTTAAAACAGGCCCGCAGGGGAGATTTCCCAACTGGAGGGTCAGTACCCTGATTTCTCCGAAAAAGTAACAGCATATATTTGCTTTTAAAAATCAAAAACCATAAACATAAATTTTTCATTGCAGCTAGTGTTTTTACTTTTCTAACGCATATATCGTAAGACCAAATAAAATTCAAATAAGCAATAGGTTTTCACGATTCGTTTGATGAGCAGAAACAGAAAGTTGTTATTTCGTGTTCAATATTAAAAATTGTGACATGAGACAGTCTTTCTCGTCCAATGGTAGAATGTAAGTAAGTTTTGATTCGACGTAAAGCAGAAAATGATATTTCAGCAGAACAGGATGTGGCTGGAACAGTGCTGAATATTTACACCAACTGAGAATAAGTTGGAAGAAGTTGAAAGATGCTATTCTCATAAATCCATTTTGATAGTTTATATACCGTAGACAAATGCGGATTGTGATTTTCTTGATCGAGAAGACCAACAACAATCTTTCTTTCTGAAGATAATTAATTTTCATTTAGTCCATAAAAGTCACAAAGTAATAAGACATCAACTGTAGCATCTTCTTTTTCTGGTTGCATTATGAAAGAAGAGAGACCGCAAATAATATTCTGATCATTTTCATCGAAACGAGATTGAACTTGTTATTTAAAAGATTAAACAGTGGTAAAGAAGATAGCGTCTCTTGCATAAGAGGCTGGACTATCAAATTCTGCAGTAGCAGATGCAAATCCAGCTTTTAAGGTACATTCTGTTGGTATCCTTTGGGCAAGGAAGGGCCAGTTTTTTAAAATGATATTTTGGTTTTCTTAATTATTTCTTTTATATCTTTCATCAAATTTGTGGTTTCGTCCCATAGCTTCACAATTTTTTCTCTTGTCTCTAGTGATTTCAGGTTGTAGATTGTCGCATCAACAGATTTTCTCGTCAAAAAGACATCCATTTTTTCTGATTGAAGGAGGGTTGACAAAGATGAAGTTTCACTTATAGTTTTTTCTAAGACTAGGAGAGTGAAGGGGAATTCTAAATCACAAATTGAAACTGAAAGGCTTTTACCCGTGGTCGAAGTGCTGGGATCGTTTGAAACAATTTTAAGTAGGGCAAGAATTGTAGCTTCAATGCGTTTCTTCAAGGCCGCTGCTGCGGCATGTCATAAGGCCCAGCGGGTCTCACTCTGAGACTAAAGTGCAACAACTTTCTTTCGCCGACTTTTTTGAATTTCCTGAAATTTGGTGACGTTTGGAACTTCCACCAACAAAAGAATAAATTGATTGTATTGTTCCTAGAGTGTTTCTTAGTGATTGAGCTTTCTTTAGGGGGGTTTAAATGGCAAGATTAACCAAGTGGCTAAAACAGTGAACATAAGTTAATTTTGAAACCACATTTTGGATTAGACTTTGAAGCCCAGTATGTTAACGTTTCATGGTACTGGCGCCGTCGTATCCTTGGCCAACTATCAAAAAAAGATTGAGACTCTGTTGCACTAAAATTTCTGTAATAAATTGAAAAATGTTTTGGGATTTCATTGATTCCGCCAAGAAGAAATCTAAAAACTTTTCTTTAATGACACCTTCTGAAACGTAGCGAAGGCAGAGAGAAAGTTGCTCATTGCGACTGACATCCATGTGACAACGAAATAAAAATTACTAGACATTAATTCATCGATTATTAATTTTCTCACGTTCATCGCAACCAGATTCAAAATTTTATTTTTAATATCTAAATCGACCATTGTTTATGTCGGCTAAGAACTTCTGTGAGCTTTTCCTTAAACCATGGAAGATCCTTACTCCGCAGGTGCAAAAGTTCAAGAAAATTCACTCGATTTACATCAGAAGTATCACATACATTAAGACAGTTTTCATGGTCACCCCAAATAGCAATGCTTTACTAAGCAAGAAAAACAAGTATTTCTATCATTTTTGAAAAACAAAGTCTGTTCAGTTGTACTTTATTTTCCCTTTGTTTTTTGCGTTTTTTTCTCAAACTAGTGCAGAGCTCTGAAGAATTTCTGTTGCTTTTGAACGAATCCATGCTATCAATGAATTTTGATGGCTTACACTTTCAGCGTGTTTTTCCAATCTTTCTGGTTTTGACCACTTAACAAAGGTGAATGTCTTATAAGATTTTGGAGCAAACTTTTCTCAAGGGTAACAAGTTGCAGAATTAGAATCTTGATCATAAGATACCCAAAGGGATTTATTATACCACTTAGCTTGAAATGATGGGCGAATCCGCGTACGTACTCCGAGATAGAAATTCGGAAAGTTGTGGTTGTTGTGGACCAGCAAATTCAAAACCATTAACTTTTTCTGCCGACTGCTAATTCCTAATAGTTTCATTTTGATCATCTTCTGAATCGTCTCTGGACGAACCGTATTTTACTATGAAAGGTTCCATCCCTTCCAGGAAAAAGAGTTTATTCTCGAAAATCGTGTGCCTCTTTTGAAATAGTGCTTTCAACTTTTGTCGAAACTGGGTCAGTCAAACTGATTTCTTGAAAGTTTGAATCAGTCTCTACTTCTACTGATTATTCATTAATTTTGATTTCTATCGTGATTGATGATGTAGATGGAGTAGAACAAAAACTTTGATATCCCCTTTTGTGGTTCTGATACGATTTTGAAAAACTTTGGATTTCTACCAGTCTTCAACATATCACTGTAGCAGTTTTGAATATGTCTGTTTCTATAGTCATTGTCCATGACTTTTTCACATTCTAAGCATTTGACATTGTGATGATCACTTGAATGTCTTTTTCCCAGAATCTTTGTACTTATTTACAATAAAGACCTAGAACAAAAAAAAAAGGTAAAAACTGATTCGTCCAAAAATGGAGGAAAAAAATCAATGAAATGAAAACAACTAGTGTAATCTTTAAAAAAATTATTGTACATATTCATTATTCAAATGACGCCCTGATCCCCTAAATACAAAGGAACACCTTTATACCTATATTAATAAATATAATCCAACATCTAAGCACGCCCTCTACATTCCTACACTCAGTTACACAACCCATTCAAATGTGTGGTCAGCTATCGGTCAGTTACTTCTTTCTTTCTTTGTAAACCTGACGATGATCGAAGAAGGTCGAAACGTTGTTCGCTCTTCTAAATAAAAACCTTTCTCAACCCAAACCAGCTGTTTTTACATATATATTCTGTTTATATATTTTTTATAGATTTATCTTATAGATATTAATGAGAAAAACAGAAAAAATGTTTTTCTCTATATTCAGTACCCGGTTTTACAAACCTTCTCTTTGAGTACTTGAAAGGTTTGAGGTTCTGCATATGAATTGATCAGATGTCTGAGACCAAAGTATAAACACTTTAAATTTTCTAAAAGATTGCAAAAGAATAGCAATGGGATTTAAAATTAAATTTGTACTCAGTCTTAAAATATTTCATTTTTGGAACATAAAATTAATTAATAGTTAATTTGCTGGTATTATTTTACTAGAGCTAAAAATGTAATCAATCGACCACTTAATTTTTAATACTATGTAATGACATTTGAATTTTTGTTATAGTGAATGAATATTTTATGTTATGCTTTTTTATTCTTTAAATACATTTATACCACAGGACACTAAGCTTTGGATCATTATTCTGCTGAAATTTAAAGAAAGGGCTAATTAAACGTTATATAACTGCTACTCAGATACGAAGCAGGATGTTTTGACTCTTTCTTCGCAATACTTCCAACTTTGACAACATTTCACTTCCTTTTCTGCAGAATAAAAAAATTACCAGGTTTGTAAACATGTTAGTACATTGGAAAAATGTACTAGCCCAAACTGAATTAAGTTTTACAGACTGGAAACTTACGCATATCTTCATTTATTGTAAAGACTTCTTTTATAGTGTTATCATACTATATGTGACGCACAGGAGAAAGGTATAAGCTGGTTAACTAGTATGTAGAATCACATTCTTCAAGTATTGTTAATATGATTTAAACCTGAAAATATACAAATGTTCAACATTAAAAACATCTTGTTCTTTTCTGACCTATCAAGAAAAAAATTACAGTTCCAAGTGTGCAGTCTGATTCATCTCATCCAAATACAGCTTGTTCACTTTACACTAACAAAACTTTGCATTCAAAAATAACTATTATATTCCTAACAAAAATAGCTGCATAGTTCAGAAAGTGTTATAACTGTGAAAGTAAATAACTGGACATTTTGATTTAAAGGGAAGAATTGGCAAATTATGAAGATTAAAATTACAATGTAGAAAAACATCACTGCCATGGGAACTTTCAAGTACTTTTGATCACATACAAGATTACAACATTTACACAGTGAAATAATCTATAATGTCATTAACATTCTTATACTTAAATGCATACCTTCATGCATATAGGCTAAACTGAACTATAATATCAAAGTTTCAAAACTAACATCATATTATGGATACATCTTGAACATAACAGCAGAACACACTTCCATATGGTTATTAATGTAATTAGAAGGAGCGCTGCTTACTCATGTAAGTTGAAATTGTGATGTTTACTTGATTGAATATAACCTACCATTTATTTTTCATCAATATTTTAGCGTAGCATTTATACAATAACAAACATTTAATTATGTATAACATTCTAATTGTTGTGTAATATAGTAGACATACAATTTTACCAACTTACCAAAATACGAAATTAGAAACACTAGCCGACTGCTCATGGCACCAATACATTAGATCCGCGTGTGACGTTTCATGACGTCATACCTCCACCCCGCGTGTTTGTAAAGAAATAGCACCGCTTCGAGAAAATCTTTCAAGTTTTTTTCAATTTCTGGCTACAAATGACAGATTTTCGCTTGAATACTCAATAGATACTTGAAAGACTCATAATACAGAACTGTTTCTGACGCTATTCATCGCTTTATAACTCCGTAAACGTCGAATCTGTGTGTGGCCTTTTCAGCAGCTACATCTTAAATGTAGTGTACATGAAACAAAACCTCAACCCACAATACTGGAAGAAGCTGTTGATTCTCTAATTGTCTAGAATAACAGTGTTATCACATACCAAAAAATAAAAGAAAAGCATTTCAACTCTTTGGAAAATTTATGGCATATCTTCTGGTTTACAGTGCATATTTATTTTGTATTTCTTACTGTAAAAACATGAATGTTTTAACTCTCAATAAACTGGTATTTTTAAAAATTATTTGCATGAATGTGAAACAATCATATTTGAATAGTATGGAGTTAGAAATTATATAAAAATGTGAACACTTATAAAAATGTCTGTTTGAAGGTATATTACTCAACAGTTTATCCGTTATCTTAAGTTCACTCTTTTAAATGTGTTGTGTATTTTAGTTTTCTTTTGAATGTTGCTATGTTACAGTACTGATATTCAATTTGAGTGTCTATTGTTAATAATTTGCTTCACAGTGAAATACTGTGAAGAGCTTATGGTTTCAGCAACACAACAATTTCTCCTGAAACTAACACTACATCACAACAGCTATTAAAAATCAAGTGAATATCTAAGTAGGCGTTTTGAATGTTATTGTTAAATAATTCATTTTAAAAAAGTGCAACAACATCAAATGGTATAGTTGTAGATTTAAAATGTATATTTTGCTTACATTGAAACAAATTTATTTTTAAACACTTAATAAAGTTGGAATTTTTTTCACTACACTTGTTAGGTTCACAGTAACTTTGTTAAACAAAGTTCACGTCTTTGACCTAGAGAATTTTATGGTAATAACAGCAAGTAAGTCAACATAAATCATTCAACTTATAGAGGTCATTTCCTTTACTCAGGAAAACTTCTTCTCTCTGGGTGGTTTGTTGGGCTACAACCACCCAACACTTGTCATGACAAATACACATGCTGTACTGTTTATTATTATAGTTGAAGTAGGCTGATTCTGATCTGATAAGGAATAGATTTGTTTTGAAAAAGAATATAGCTATGCCATTTTGAGTCAAGCTTCTTAAATAGTATCTATTATCAATGTAGCCACAATCTGTGATGTAAAATAAACATTTACTAGATTCTGAACAACAGCTATTGAATGGGAACTTCTAAACTCAGTATCACGATTTAACTTTCTTATGTACCAATTAACTTCTCTTAATCTGACCCAAGGTTTTGTGGTTTGTACCCTCTTACAACTCCCAAAAAATGGCACCATACTTTGGGGCTATGTGTGCATTATAAGAGTGATGATGAAATCCTACTTTTTGTTCTTACTAGCTACATACCCTCTAATCCATTATTTTAAAATTAGAGACACCTAAGAAAGATAGCCCTCGAATAGCTATGCACAAAGTTTAACTAAGAAACTGTTAAACTGTGTTTCACAAAAAATATATATATACAAACTTTGCATAATCCTCTTATTAATGAGGAGAAAATTATTAATGTTTTAAATCTAAAGTTTTTTCTACATAAAATAATTGCACTTATTGGGCAAGAAATCCCTAGGTTATTTTAAGTTTTGGGCAGAAGATTAAAGAGTGCAAAATTTGTTTATGTATTAGATGTTATTTATCATAAGAAGACATACTATCTTGCCAAGTAGACCAGAATTTTAATTTAATTTTTGTCTTATTTTTATGTGTTTTGTGCCTATATAAGGCTTAGTATATTGGACATTAATATTCAAAAATAATTTAACTGTTTTTTATATATCAAAAGATTCTGAACATTGGTTACCACATCTCATATGTGACATAAAATATTTTTGAAACCTTGAAATTGATACACATCATTTTAAAGTCTTAAAACAATTAGTACTTTTGCTTTAGTAGCTTGGAAAATGAATAATAATTTGACATAATTCTAGTATGTTTTTTGTGTTTTTAAAAAATTGTGATGTTTGTAATGAAGAAAAATGAAATTCTAAACACATTCATTTTCCTTTAATAGTCAGCTTTATCTACACATTTATTGTCATTTGATTCAACATTTTAACATATTTCTCTAGCACTACCTCTTCATGGCACATAAGTTAGTAAACAATATAAAGAAATCTAATAACATAAATTTGTCATAGTACTTGTATATCACATTGATTGATAGGAAATATACTAAAACAACTTTAATATACATATATAAATTGTTAATATGCTGAGGTTATTGTTTTTATTTATTTGTCAATGTTTGTCTCTGTAAGTAATTGGTTTGAGGCCTGTTAATATTTATACATATAAAATGAGAAAATCACAGAAGTTTGTTTTTACCTAATTTATATGAGTGTACATTAAGCCTTTCTTTAGGTTTCTTACATATGTAATCAGTTTTCTGACTCAGTTTCGATCTGACATGATCGAAACATTTTACTTGACTAATGGTCTATTTCAATGGTTTAAGAGTGTGGTATTTTCAGGTGATCTGATTTTCCTACAAAAATCAGATAGTTAGACCTGGTTATAACTGCATATTTGATCACGAAATAAGGAGAGTTATCTGTGTTTGATAATGATTAAGATTAATGTTGAGTAAGAAAAGAAACAGACTAAACAAGTTTGAAGGACTATATAAACAGTCTTTATTTAGACAAATAAAATTGGTATGTGCACCTGCACAGGTGAGTTGACGATTGTTTTTACCATATCAGTGAATAACTCAACAGTTTTCCATCCTTCAATATGAATCTTTGCTGAAATAGCTTCAGTGAGAACCAAGTAGAACTGAACTAAGCTTGAATTCAACAGGTAAACTCACTTTTTTCCTCCAGTTGAGAGCATCACTTCATGATATTTTTTTCTCTTAAAGCATTAGTTTGGTTGGCTTTGACATTCAGACATCATCAATTTGGCTAGCAAAGGATATCAGTGCTAATAATCCTTTCAATCTGAATGCTATATGTTCTGTAATAATCTCTTGGGCAAATTAGACACTATCTATTACAGAGAACAAGGAAACAAAGCAACTAGAGCAGGTCAACCTCAGTAACTTTTTGGATGACGAGGATGTGCTAAAACTACATACAAGTAAGTAAATGTAAAAATAAAAAAAAAATCTATGTAACTAAAGAAAATAGAAAACATATGATATGCCTGGATGTCACATGAGGACTAATTAGTGTGAAAAATAAACCTTATAATATAATAGAATCTAAAAGGACTTGAAATAGTCAAATATTTTAGGATAGTTGAAGTTCAGCAGTTAAACACCACAGTTAAAGCAATCTCCTCCGAAATATAAAGCTTATAAAATAAGTTAGCCTACATTGTATAAAGGAAGTTGCATATTACGGTTAGTGTGTATATAGTAAATACATGTACTGTTTGAAATGAGCTATTCAAATGATCGCTGTAATTCATATATTAATATAATAAATATATATATACATATGCAAACTTTCGGACTACGACAGTTTATCATCAGGCAGTTTTAAATATTTGAGATACTGTATATCTTATAACATAATCAGAAAAAACAACAAATGTAATAATAATCCTTATATTATTAATAATAATCTTGTTGCAAAATCAAGAGTTGAACAATACGTGTGAGTGTAATGAATATCATAGGAACATCAACTTCCTTCCTTGACACATGGTACGTAACGAAATTTAACACAAGATGTCGTTTAAAGCAAATCTAGCTCGATTTATCGTGATGAAATATAATAATGATACGTATTTTAATGAGGGATAAGATTTAGTGTTCCTAAAAAAAAACAAAAGTTTTCCCAAATAGAATCGCTGAAAATATTATACTTAATTATTTGCATATTGTTAATAGTATGAAATAAGTAAAACTTATGTTCTAAAACGAACAGCTTTTCGGAATCGTCAGAAGTGAAACAACAATAACAAAAAAGCAATCGCACTAGCTATTTGGAACAAAAGATCATTAAGTTAATTTACTGGTAGTTTGTAAACCTAAGAATATAATATTCTTTTTTTTTTCTTCTTCTTCCGAATATAAAGATAGAATTTTGTGCCTAAGTGGAACAAATGTCTTAGAAATAATTCTTGGTGTATTGGTTCGACTATCATGATTAAAAATACACACAAATAGCAAATTCAGTGTATAATAATAATAAAGGAATATATACGTGATCACGCGCTTGGCAAATGTTTAACTGTCGTAAATCACAGTATGCTTAAAATTATCGCTAGATGACGCGACAAGAAGAATTTATGTTTGAAGGAAACGTTGTTGAATAACACAGATGCTCCTGAACATTCTATTCTCGAGGTTCTTCCCCACACACACAACATTCCTCAATCTGACTGATGCGTTTATAGGTACTTTAATAATATTTTGTATTTTATGTATTTGCTACCTACCCTATGAACACTTTCGAATGTCATCAAGGGTACGTCATCTCTTGGGAAGTATAAATAATTCTACCGGTGGAGCAGCAGTAAAACCTACGGACTAAATTCTGGGGTGCGATTTCTCACAGTGGACAAAGGAAATAGCCCAACGTGTCTTTGGTATAACAAAAAAAACAAGTGGTTAGTTTTTAAACTATAAGCATAGGTTGTTTTTTAATCACTTTTGATTTATTCACAATTGTTTATTTTACCTGGGCTTTCATTACGTTCTTGTTTGTTACATGTTATGTATCTGGTTTTCTCTAGAAGAAAGGGGATTAGTGTTCAACGTGTTACTATTACTATTCTCACTTGTATTTGAATTGTCTGAAGTGTCGCTTGCAGTATCATCAGTTGTTGATACCTCTTGGGAATAGTCCGTCAGTGGGCGTTGTACTTGGTGGTGTCCAATCCTGTTCGCGTCTGTTGTCTGGAGAGGGGATTCGGTTTGCACCATTAGATTATAAGGACGTCATGGTTACGTTGTTAATGTTACCATGGAAATCATTCACTTGGCACTCAGAGTTGCCATGGAAATTATTCACTTTATCATCAAAGTTAAATGATAAAGAAACTGGTGGAAGGTTCTGATATGATGACATATTACAGAAACAGGTATTCCTCAAGGAAAATTAGAGGAAGAGTTTAAGCTACAAACAATTAAAATCCAGAAAAAAAAATCACTTTCATGGAAAGAGTTAATAACTAGTGGCATCACGAGTTTGATAACGATTATCCCATTGAAAAACTTATAGAATTTCACCATCAAGTATAAAGAGGATGCTTTCCAACAATACACCCCAGCGACTAAGCGGCAGACTTAATGCTTTACAGTAATAAATTTCGTGGCTCAGTTCTTAACCAGCGTAGATGGTCCATTGTACAGCTTTTAGATTTTACAAAAAGAACATACCATGCAATGTGTGTTATAGTCGAACTTGAGCAAACTTTGTGTCTAAGAACCTGCCATCCATGTAACATTCCTCAAGTATGAAATCTTAAATATAAGCAAAAACGTCTATATGACATGAACTCGTTTTTAACAGATATCGCTAAAACTTGGGATTCGATCCCCGCAGTGGACACAGTGCAGGTAGCTTATTGCGCACTTTTTTTTCTAAAATCCTAGAATACGTAATTGAAGAATTATCAAAAGAACTATGGGCACTATTTTATTAAAGTTTAAACATACATTGCGTTGCTATAAAAGAAATAATCTCGAAAATAAATTGTTTCGAGTCTTGTGTGAACGTCATGCATGAATCTTGCTCTATAGAAAACTTATGTTTATTTGTTTTAGAGGAAAGTTCCGCAGTCCTACTGGGATACGTGAAAAAGTCATGAATTGCATGATTATTAGTATGCTTAGCGAAGCAGGTTTCCTCAATCGGTTAACACTTACTTTTATCATAAAAAACTAACACAACAACAATCCTGAGTGAAATAATGCCACTCAATTACCCGTAAACGCAGACACATCTCTAAGGCTGAATATGGTGTAATAACTACAGCATGAAACGTTTGATGTACGAGACTCTCCCAACAACATTCACTGTATGCTCAATCACGAGCATATAGAAAGATCAATGTGCTTGATTAATCACGGTTTCGTACGTCGTCACCTATTCTTGTATGAAACGAATGTTGACAACGAGGTTAAACAATAATAACTAAGCGTGTTCTATGAACACTTTTAGCACTACAAAACAAACGGAAAAATTGATGAGGATAAATCACGCAAGAACTTCGCATGTAATTACAAACACTTTCATTTTTTTTTCCACGATTCTGGTACTGTTTTTCAGTAATATTTGAAGAAATAAGGCGAAGGAAACTATTTAAAAACACATTTTGACTAAACAGCGGTAACAAAAACAACTCTGAATAAGCTATATAAAGTAAAGATAATAAGAAAACATAAAAAAGTTGTACATTGTATATTAACCTTAGAAGTGTCGATAGAGTTGAGATCAATCCGCTTTTTAAAAATATTACCCTAAATTATTTAGGCAGCCGATATTTTGAATCTCCATAGCATTCTTTGTTATAGTCAATAATAAATTATGAATCACACAAAAAAATTGAATAATATTACAATGAATTTCACAAATGGCAAGTGTGATTTCCTGTGTATTTTATATGGATAATAAGTAAATTCACCAGAGTATCAGTTCTTTACACTAGGTGCCATGGGTAGTATATAAACAAATCAGTCATTTTAGGTTTTACGATGTCAGTTCCAAAGCGATGTTTTTCAGCAATTAGTATTGGTTCAATTAGGTAGCCCCCCAGAGGCGCAGCGGTATGTCTGCGGACTTACAACGCTAAAAACCGGGTTTCGATACCTGTGGTGGGCAGAGCACAGACAGCCCATTGAGTAGCTTAGTGCTTAATTCAAAACAGCAATATCAATTAGGTAATTCCGTAACAAAAGCTTTTTATAACAGATCAAATATTAATTCAAACAGACTGAAATGATTTAAGTAGCTGAGTTACTTAAATAATGCGAAACAGTAAAATCCTATAACAAACGCAAACAGAGAGGGGAAATTGAGATTGGTAAGTATTTCTGTCAAATTTCATTTTGAAATTCAGTATCACATATCATTCTTACATAAAAATGCACTCTTTTGATTATTTTCTTCGGGGTGGCCCGACATGGCCAGGTGGTCAAGGCACTCGACTCCTAATGTGATGGTCGCGGGTCCGAATCCCAAACATACCCATGACGGTTAATCTCCCTATTCATTGATAAAAGAGTAGCCCATGAGATGACGATGGCCAGCTGTCTTACTTCCAGTCTTACACTACTATATTAGGAACGACTATCGCAGATAGCTATTGTGAAGCTTTGTGCGAAATTAAAAAACAAACAATTTTCTTTAGTCTAAGTCCCCAGTGTATAAGCTCAAACAGTTATTTTGACATAGTATCAATGTACTAGTTACGAATAATTAGTGTTGTATCATCTTAAACCAGTACTAAACTTGTCTATTTGATGTATAAATCAAACATTTTAGAAATTTGATGAGACGTCTGTTTACGTTAAAATGAAAACGTCATTGTTTTCACCGAAAGGGTAAAGGTATGATAATAGATGTTAGCGAAACAAAACGTAAGAATAAAATAATTTGGGTAAAATAATGCTGTAGAATTTTTACTGTGTGTTGTTGTTTTGAATTAAGGGCAAAGCTACACAATGAGTTATGTGTGCTCTGCTCACCACGGCTATCGAAACCCTACTTTTAGCGTTGCAAGTCCGCAGACATACCGCTAGCCACTGGGGGGCTTTTAGTGTGTGTGTGCGTGTGGTTTCTTATAGCACAGCCACATCAGGCCTATCTGCTGAGTCCACCGAGAGGAATCGAAAATAATTTTTAGTTAATCGAAAAATAAAAATTATATTTTGTTTTTATTTATTTTAAATAGGATATAAACCACTGAAATAACATAGCCACACATACTTCTAAAAGTTCTGTATAAATAGCCTTTGTTTAAACGATTGTTAGTGATATTTTTGTGTTTATTTTCGTAACCTGAGGGTCGCGGGTTCGAATCCCCATTACATCAAATATGCTCTCCTTTTCAACCGTAGGAAATTATAACGTGACGGTTAACCTCACTATTCGTTGTTAAATAGAGTAACCCAAGAGTAGGCGATGACTATTTGCCTTCCCTCTAGTCTGCTAAATTAGGGACGGCTAGCGAAGATAGCCGTCGTGTAGCTTTGCGCGAAATTCAAAACAAACAATCTTCTCGTGGCTCAACTACTGCTTATGTTAAATGGACAAACTTATCGAATATATCGAGATATACAGTGGATATATTTATATTAAGATAATGTGGTACTTAACATTATCACATATCACATCGATTAGAATAGCGAGTGTTACAACAAGCTCCAGTACTTGTCTTCTTTAAAGTGTCAAGATCGAGAAAATCATACTTGGAAGAGATTATTTTTAAATTTCTAAAACATAATTACAATGACAAATCTGTTATTTCATAACTAGTCACCTTTTTTGGTGTTGTTTATTGAAGAATTCCCCATAGGAGACCTCATTATCACATACATTACAAAAGAGACAAATATGAAAATTATACAATGAAATACGCTTCAATAAAGCTGTTTGTTTTAGTTTATATCAAAGGCCATACAATAGCATAAGGTTCTGAGTACGGACAATCAGGTTTAGAATAAAAAAGAAATAAGACATTCATATTGTTATGAATTCCATATTTCGAATAATATGTGCCTTATAAAAGGTCAACAAATTTAAATGAATGTTTTTAGCTAAATAAAGTTTTTAACAGTCATAATGCAATATTTAGCTGGAGTAGTGAAAAACGTAAACTTTCACGTGGGTTGTGGTATATATGTTACAAAGACAAAATGTGTTGCTGTATTACTCATTATGAATAATTAGAAAGTTAGTGCTCATTTAGACCACTTTTAATATACTAAACTGTATAAATACAACAATGTTCTATAATTACACACTTAAGATCGTACTTTTGGAATGTAGAAAATCCTGCTTTGTGTAAAATTAAATTGTAACAAGAATCAACATTAAGGCCGCTCCAAAAGAGATGGTTTTTGTTTGGATAAATTGTGCTACTTTGGTTTGGTTTGTTTTGAATTTCGCGCAAAGCTACACGAGAACTACTTGCTGTAGCCATCCTTAACTTATCAGTGTAAAACTAGAGGGAAGACAGCTAGTCATCATCACCCACCGCTAACTCTTAGGCTACTCTTTTACCAATGAATAGTGGGATTGACCATAACATTATAACGCCCCTTGGATTACGAGTCTAGTGCCTTAACCACCTGGCCATGGCGGGCCGTATTTCTTTGTCAGACTTTTTAAAGGATATTATTAATATGTCAGTGGTATCTATACATACTGTTACGACAGAAAGTGTTTGTACCCCTGCGTCCCGAGTGGTTTTTTTGCTCATAACTTAAAAAGTATCACGAGTAGGCTAATAGAAGTATAGTATATTATAAATACTATACTAACACACATCTACCTAATTTTTATGTAAATTAAACGAAAAATAAACTGTTTATAAACAAATAACCAAAAATAGGAGGAGCAGAAAGTGTTCATACATTTCAGAACGTGTGAAAAAACTGATATTCCCATAAAAATTGTGTTTAGTTTGGCGAATAAACTACATTATACCATTCCAGAACTAGACACTTGGTTCATAATTATTGGAATTTAGCCAGCAAAAAATGTACTTCCGGCAATTTAGCGCCCGTCTCCGTCATTATCTGCTTTGTCATCATGGCGAACAGGAAACAACTGTCCAATGAGTTAAAAAACCGAATTGTAAAATATATGTCTCGTGTATCTCTTTCCGGTATTGCTACACAACTTAATGTGCCGAAATCTACTGTTCAAAGCATAATTGCCAAGTTTAAGCTCACAGGATCAACTGCTAACCTCCCTTGTTCCGGACGCCCCACCAAAATTCCAGAGAGAACCAAGAGGAAGGTTCTCAGAGAAGTTAGTAGAAATCCTCGTTTAACACGTAATGACATACAAAAACTGGTAAGGGAAACCAGGGTTGAAGTAAGCACCTCTGCAGTTATGTACATGTTACTCTCTTCTGGGTTCAATGCATGCCGTCCTCGTAGAACTCCATATGTAAAGCCTGTTCATTTAGAAGCACGATTGAGGTATGCAAGAAAGTATGTAGATAAACCCTTTACCCATTGGAAGAGTATTCTTTGGTCAGACGAGACTAAAATCGAGCTTTTCGGCCACAGTGATGCTCGCAATATTTTCCGTAAGAAGGGGGAACGAAATCTTCCAAGGAACACCGTCCCTACAGTTAAACACATAGCTGACTCGATCATGCTATAGGGTTCCTTCAGCTCTTATGGTGTAGGCAGCCTTCACCGCGTCAACGAAATCACGAAAAAAGAAGATTTCGTTGATATATTAGGCACTTATATCAAGAATGGTGCTCGGAACTTGCGACTTGAGCGTCGTTGGATCTTCCAGCACGACAATGACCCTTAGCACACATCGATTTATGTGCAATCCAGTGTTGCAGAGGAAATGTATAAGCGTTCTGGAGTGGCTATCGCAGTCACCCAGTTGAAAACGTTTGGCATGAGTTGAAGACCAAGGTTCATCAGCGTCATCCGAAAACCTTGCAAGAGTTGGAGGCCTTCTGTAAAGAAGAATGGAAGAAAATACCAGTCAAGTACTGTCAAACGATCATGTAGGGCTATGAGGAGAGATTGCACCGAGTAATTCACCTGAAAGGCTACACAACTGACCATTAAAGTAGACGCACGAACACTTTCTGCCCCTCCTATGTTTGGTTATTTGTTTATAAACAGTTTATTTGTCGTTCAATTTGCATAAAAAATTTATGTAGATGTGTGTTAGCATAATATTTATAATATACTGTACTTTCATTATCCTAATCGTGATACTTTTTAAGTTATGAGGAAAAACTACTCACGACACAGGGGTACGAACACTTTCTGTCGTAACTGTATATTATACTTCCCGGTCACTGTAAAATTAAGCAGATTTATTTAGAATTAAAATTATGTATTTAGGTAAATATACTGTAACTTTGCCTATATCTTAAATTTTCAGTAGTACTATAAACCGTAAAATACAGATAATGTTTGATTTTTTTTTTCAGTTTTTTCGTGTTGAAGTTTATTTTTGGAAATTTATTCTATTTTCTATTAGAAGATATATGCTTGTTGTACGCTACAAATATAGATTGATAAACCAAACATTTTATACGTAAAGAATGGGTAAACTTCTGATGCAAGAAACACCAATGTTTTTCGAGCTTCCGAATCCTTACCAGTTTTCGAATCAGACAGGAACTCCTAATAAATGACTGTACTGTTTTGCTATGCCAGATTTTTGTTTGGGCAAGACACTGGATGCAGTTACCCTACCTTAGCTCTTGTACACCGTGATGGACTTTCAATTCGAGTCTTGTGGGATCTCGTCTCGAGAAACACGTTTTCAGTATCTGTTATTGAAAGACTATCAAGATGGTGACATCTAGTGGTGTTGGAAGAAAGAGAAAAAACATACGAGAGCTTAAAAAAAAACAAAACACGAAAGGAAGTCGGTAATCAGTAGCTGCGCGTGCTTCGAAGCAGTGTCGGTGCACTTAACAGTGTAAACTGTGGATGTGTGTCGGGACTTTTGCCCGTAGGGATTTTTCTCCCTCCGGACGTGAATAGCGTAATAATAGCTTCGCACAGTGGTCGGTTGTAACAACCAGCGAGCCAACTGCGCGTTCTAGTTAGCGTACAGGACCCACGTTTGCTAACGTACACGTTGTTGCAGGTGATCCTGAGAAATACATCAGGTAAGTTAGCAATGATTGCAAAATTCTGGTGGATTTAATATATCATTCTCAATTATTAGTCGGTTTAATTATACCACTTTAGAATATTGGTACTCTAGAATGCTGATCTTTTAGTAATTCACTCGCTCTAATTGCGAATACTAGTCAGTTTAGCTATATTACTCTAGAACACTAGCCGTTTTAGTTATATCATTCTATAATACTGATGGGTTTGGTTTTATTGTTCTAAATAACTGATTGTTTCAGTATTTCACTATAATACTGGTTTATTTAGCTATATTACTCTAGAACACTAGCCGTTTTAGTTATATCATTCTATAATACTGATTGACTTAGTTTTATTGCTCTAAAATACTCGTTGTTTCAGTATTTTACTATAATACTGATTGATTGTTTGTTTGAATTTCGCGCAAAGCTATTCATGGGTTATCTGCGATAGCCGTCCCTAATTTAGCAGTGTAAGACTAGAGGGAAGATAGCTAGTCATCACCACCTACCACCAACTCTTGGGTTACTCTTTTACCAACGAATAGTGGCATTGACCGTAACATTATAACGCACCCACCACTGAAAGGACGAGCATGATGGGTGCGACCGGGATTCGAACCCGCGACCCTTGGATTACGAGTCGAACGCCGTAACACACTTGGCCATGCCGGGCCACATTGTGATTGATTTAACTATTGATAAATAATATATTACTCTTGTACACTGGTTGGTTTAAGAATATTAAACATCACTTCATTTGTTTTTTTTCTCTCCACTCACAAAGTTTTTTATGTGTTTTTACCTGCATGTGATGCTTAGCATATGCTTTTGAAATACTCACTGAATAGTTCAGAAAACGTAATAAAACAACTCAAATCCATTCGTTGCATCATACTATCACAAGTAGAATTGGATACGATCATTCTTGGTGTCCGAAAACATCGAAGGTGTTTAACTTTATATTCGTTTGCTTTTTTAACAACAAAATTAAAATATTTTGAAGTTGCATGCTTTGTTTCTCTCTGTTAAGAAATATAAATTCGTGAATTAGCCCTTAACCTTAGAAATTTTAATTTTATCGAAATCACGAGGGACCGAACTATAAACACGACTGAGGTGTTTGGAAAAAGGAAATAGATGAAAGTCCGAATTACTTAGTGCCTTTCATGTCTTTGGGTATTACCATGAACATTCTAAAAGTGAATAAAAGTATCCTGATTACAAAACTGAACATTAGGTTGATCGAGATTCTATTTTTAGGTAGCGTATCTGTGGTGTAGAAAATTCCTGACTAAGCCAAAGTGAATGTTGAACAATGATTTGAAGACTTTGGAGAAACAATTTATTAATTATTTTACAAGTTATGTCTTTACAGGAAACATTAATAACACAAGTTTTTAAAGCTATGCTGTGTATTATAGCCTTAATCGTGTTAAGCTAGTTATCCCACTACTTCGATATTAATGCCAAGTTTTAATTAAACCTCCTCCAGTGGCACTGCGGTATTTCCTTGGGCTTATACTGCTAGAAACCTGGTTTCGATATCCATGATGGTGTACCTTTGTAATGAAGATCAACAATAGCCAAGTATTGTTGTTTTGGTTTCTCTAGCGTCAAATAAATGTTTTAGAATAAAATATGTAACTACTAAACATATATCGAAAATATTAGTTTCCAGTTTCTTACCTAACATAGACTTTGATATGAAATATCTCAATGATTTCGTCATTGGAACGGTTTGAACACTTGGTTTTAATTAACTTCTGACTAACAATATTAAAATAACAACATCAACTACTAGTCAATGAATTAGTCATTGGTCTTACTTTCTACGAGTTTCATTTGAGAAACGACTACACGCATATTATCTTAACGAAAACATCAAATGACTATTTTAACCACGTGAGATTTTTTTCCATATGGCATCATTCATTAGAAAATGTATTTTTAGTTCTTCCAGGATAAGAATATCTTTCGAGGCTTTTGTACCTCTTCATGGTTTTCATGAAACCTTTACCTGACTCTTCAATCTGCATATTCCTAAAGCTTCTCTTCACGTTTAATCTTTGGGGCCAAGGCTGAGACGAGGTCATTTTTATTCATTACACTATGTAACACAAATATTGTTCCTAGATAGTATGTGTTACTTCTTAATTCCCTTCAAACTTTGCTTTTGTGACCTGGATAATGAAATTTAGAAATTAACCTATTTTCTATGTAAAAACGGGCAAATTTGTACATTTTCGTTTACACAAGGTCTGAATAAAACAACATATGAATCAAGATTTACATGTATTTATATTAAAGTTTTACAAAAACGAATAAAATGTTTAGAAGTGAGTAGTTTTTCGCAACTTACGACTGTAATGTAAATCACTTTCACGTATTAGCCCCCAAATATAGTCTCCCATCATGTTTTCGTTATACGCTCCCAGGTCACAAAAGCAAAGTTTGAAGAGAAAAATTGGTCTTTTCCATTTACTTTAGGCACAAGCAATTGGGAAATAACATTTTCTGCCCAGGAGCAAGACAAAGTAAAAATTTTGTTACATAGCGTTATTAACTGACACCCCTGTAACTCTTGAATTACTATTGATGTTTATTTTGTTCTCTAGTTTAGTTTTTTTTCACTTTTCGAAATTCCTGGGGCTAGCTAACTCGGTTTATTGTCAGTAAACTAAAGTTATTCTTCGAAATACTTAATTATGATAACCACTACAAGTAGCTGTGTTTCAAAGTCAAGTTGACATAAAGATATGTGTGTTAAGTATCTCAAAAACCATTACAAGTCGCCGTGTTTCACAAGTCAAGTTGATTTAAAGATATGTGTGTTAAGTATCTCAAAAACCATTACAAGTCGCCGTGTTTCACAAGTCAAGTTGATTTAAAGATATGTGTGTTAAGTATCTCAAAAATATTACAAGTCGCCGTGTTTCACAAGTCAAGTTGATTTAAAGATATGTGTGTTAAGTATCTCAAAAACTATTACAAGTCGATGTGTTTCACAAGTCGAGTTCATTGGAAGATGTGTGTGTTAAGAGTATCCCGACTGACGTGGAGTTCAAGAACTCTTTGTCGATATATTTCTTAAGATAAAAACCTTCAAGGAGACAATATTTGGGAGGAACTCTAATTTTTTAACTCAAGGAAAAGATGTCTTTTACGTATACTAAATAGATGCATTTTATATTTGTTTTTAATCAATTTTTTTCGTGTTGATGCTGAAATGGTAAAATAATTGTACGAATATTTAAAATGTAATATAGAAAAAAAATGAATTGGCATTAATTATTAAGTCTGTTATAAAATTAATTAATCATGGCCTACTAAATTTATTAATAGTATGAATGTTCTTGCATAATGAAACATGCTCGCCCTTTCAGCCGTGGGGGCATTATAATGTGACGAGCCATCCCACTATTCGTTGGTAAAAGAGTAGCCCAAGAGTTGGCGGTGGGTGGTGATGACTAGCTGCCTTCCCTCTAGTCTTACACTGCTAAATTAGGGACAGCTAGCACAGATAGCCCTCGAGTAGCTTTGTGCGAAATTAAAAAAACAAACAAACAAGCGTAATGAAAAACTGTGAATCAAACAATCGTAGAATTATTTTGTTTTCGCTAATCTGAAGCATCAACACCCAGCCAGTCTGTTCGTTCATTGAAAAAAAAAAGACTAGCGTTAAAAGTGCTTCATATGATTCTAGAAGACGTGAATTATGCTTCTACTAGCTTTGAACTTTGACCATAACAAACAAAAGTACCATAAATATAAATGATCAATATTTATAAAAGCCAAGTGTTGGTCGGTCTCGATTTCTCCGAATTACTTGACTTACACTAATTCAATTCCACTTTTTCTCCTACAATAATTTCTTGTTTCACTGCTCGTTCCTATTTTAGTTGAATTTAATCACTAATATAGGGGTAAGTAGTTCCTAAATTTCGGTACTTTTTCCGCTTTATAAAATTCTGTTAAGAAGGGAGTTTCTGGGACCAGATCAGACATAGTGTTATATATTTAACACCACATCATCTATATCATTATGAAGTCAAGCTATGTAGGATCCGAATAAGAAAGTCGTAAATACTCCTGTGAAAGATAAGTTAAAAAATTAACGCAACTCTATGCTTGAAAATTATTATGGAAAAGCCTTTGTTAATGATCTCTAGAAAAGTGGACCAATTTTCACATGGTTATCGTATGTTTCAATCTTTTATCCAGAAGTACCAATATACAACATGTTCCTATGAAAGTAAATTTTTTTTTTTTTGCGTATTTCCAGTTTTATACGGAATAGCTTAGGTTTCCAGTGGTTTCCCGTCACTTTTGACGGGCTTTTACGCTAGTAATGAAATAATTGTCTTCAACTATTTAATTTTCTTTTATGGAAAACATTATATTTTACTTCAGGGACATTTTATTTTATTTTTTACTTGCATTTGATGCTTTGTAATATATTTAGACCAGAGATGATTAATATGGCAAAAGCTTGGTGTGGTATTTATTTTACTTTTTACTTTTTCAGGATATACATTTATATACTAAATTATTTATTTAAGCAGTACACTAGAATTCGTAAAATGTGAATTTACTATGGTTCAACAAGCCTTCGTGAGTAACTCTAAGAATATGGATGGCCACTTGACATGCTTATGTTAATGGTCAAGCCTGTGTCGATCGATCACTTCAAGTTCATAGAAACTTTCCAACGTATTGTTAAAAAAATCAGCATTCTGGTGTTAAATGACTGTAGATAAGTTCATTCACTGTATACACAAAGATCATGGACAGATTACAGACCATAAACTGCCAAATATTTACAGCCGTGAATTCATGACTCACACTCTGCCTTCAATTACGAAATAAAGTGGAAGAACAATGGAAAACTACCATCTTTGACATTTACTTTTGAAATATAATAGGTATGTTTGTGGTCTTGTTTTAAAAGAGCCACGAATTCTTTGTCATTTTGTAATATTTTGGACAATGCTTCTCTCTCAAAAGTAATAGGATTCTATGAGAAATGACAAACCCCCTTCCAGCATGTTGATTTCCCATGCAAGCCCTGCACGTGATAATTTTCTGCCTTAAGCAAAATTTCAGCTTTTTACAACCTTCTATTGTGCATTAAATTGTACAACAAAACGTATGACTATAAATCGAATGAAATACATTTATTAAACTTCATGAAATATTTAACCCTAATCGATATGATGGACTAATATGCTGCTTTTATCAAAATGCTACATAGGCCTATTTCACGAAAGTTTACACGCAAACAATCCACATCGTTTGCCTCTCCCACCCAATAAATGGATTTGCCGAGACATAAAATGTTTCAGTTCTATTGAACCAATTTTCAACAATTGGTTATATTTTTGTAATTTCTGAAACAAGTTTAAAACGTATTAAATTATTGTATAAAAAGTTTGTTAAAAAGTGACCTTGGAATTTTACTGTATGTCAAGGATAGGGCTCTTCACACTTCTTGCATTTATTCTTTTTTGTGTGCAAATATTAGTTCCATTTCTTCTTCAAACTTTCCTCTATCCACTAATGTCTTTGCAAATCTTTCATCATCATAAACCTTATATTGATATTTTGTTATTTGCAGTTATGCGCTAGCACGGAACATTTCAAAATCACTATTTTTGAGTTTTCACGGAAGGCCCTGATCTCGTATAGCAAATCGTGCCATACAAAAAGACTAACCACAATATGTACTTCTGGGAACGTAGAAATGATGTTGTTTCTATACACCCGTTCTCAGTTGTGGGATTTCTACGACACTGTAGTTTCCACTACGGAAGACAATGCCCTCAAAAGAGCCAGTGGAGTAATAAAGTTGAATTCCGATGTCAAAGCAATCGCCGTGAGGATAAGTGTGAATGGTGTTGTAGCGAAACTTTCCAACAATGATTGAAGTACAAAACTAAATGTATGTGCTTAGAATCAGATGGTGATCATTACTGTCTCGATATGCAACTGTAAGGTGCATCGTTGAACACCTAATTAGTGTCTGTAGTTGAAGTACAATCCGTTTTTTTGTTTAGATTGCAGACGGTGCTTTTTTTTGTTTAGTTTGAATTGTTTTAAATTTCGCGCAAAGCTACACGAGAGCTATCTGCGCTAGCCGTCCTTGATTTAGCAGTGTAAGACTAGAGGGAAGGCAACTATTCATCACCACTCACAGCCAACTCTTGGGCTACTCTCTTACCAACAAATAGTGGAGTTGACCGTAACATTATAACATTCCCGCGGCTGAAAGAGTGAGCATGTTTAATATGACAGAGATTCAAACCCGCGACCCTCTGATTACGAGTCGAGTGCCCTAACTATCTGACTATACCGTACCTTTGTGCTTTTTACTTTCCATGTTAGTTCCATTGTTAAACTTCTCGGACTTATGTGCCTTCCAGCTGTAGTATTATTTCATCAGATTTGCTCAAAACAACCTTGATCACAGTGGTAATGTTTGCATCATTAAGCGTTTAAAATCAGGGGAAATGTTCGGTAATACTAATCTCAGTACTGTCAGTGATAGAAAGCTCAGCAGCAATGGCAAACCGGATAACCAATGCCATATTATACTTTGTGTGATTTATGTCTGTCGATTAATACTTAACATTACTAGCAGAAGTTAACTCGTGAGCTTAGATGTTGTTGGACAGCATTTGAATCACCTCATTATAGACGTCTTTTCACAATAAGTGTTTAAGGAATTCTTGCGTCGTAATTTTTTTTAAGGTGCTCTTTCGTGATAGGATCAAAGATGGCCAGACATTTAGGAACTTTCTGTTTCCGGATGAGACGAGCTTCTCGTGACTTCCATGAAGAGCAATATTTTAAGTTCCATAGGCTCTTAAAGCAACGGTCTTTCAAGTACAGCTTGCCAATGTTCGATTTCTTGCTTCATGAAATATGTGTTGTTTTTTTCCAAATCAAACATTTGGATCATTTTCAGTCCAAATTTTAATTATTTTTACTGTTAAGTATCTACAGTTGATCTAAAGACCTTACTTGTAGAGTTAGAAGTTTTCACTTTTACTCAGCTTTTTGTTTCGTTTGACAACAGCGAATGTTAGCCGAGCTGAAACGTTTTCAGCGATAATAAAACACTGAATCGCATGCGACCGAATGTTGAACCCCTTGTATTGGAAATTCTCCACTCTCAAGTTGCATTATTACATGTTAAGAGATCCCTTCCTTTAGTGCTTTAGGGAAAGTCGATTGACTCCACATGTCTTTTTTGTTTTTGTTTTGAATTTCTCTCTAAGCTACTCGAGGGCTATCTGCGAAAGTTGTCCCTAATTTAGCAATGTAAGACTACAGGGAAAGCAACTAGTCATCGCCACCCACCGGCAACTTTTGGGCTACTCTTTTACCAACGAATAGTGGGATTGACCGTAACCTTATAACGCCTCCACGACTGAAAGGACGAACATGTTTGTTGTGACGGGGATTCGAACGCGCGACCCTTGGATTATGAGTCGAGTGCCTTAGCCATTTGGCCATGACGAGCCGTCTCCGTATGGCCCTATTTCAGTCGGTCTTTTGCCGTTTAGCCGAACCACTCAATTGAAATAAACATATTCATATTGGCTTTTTTTCCCCTTCTTTTCTTGTTTAAAATTTTCTTTTTCATAAAAAGCTTTGATATTTTTAATTATTGAGACAGCAGAGTAGGTAGGTCTTTTCAGCAGTTTTTTTACTCTTTCAATGGTAGTCCTCTCATTTTATTTGAATTTGTGACTTTGAAAGAAGTGTTTAACATTGACTCTTTTGTTTTGGAAATCTTCCTATTTTTCTGCATTCTTTTTTGTCACTGGATACGAGAAAGATGGCGCCTTACGTCATCCATGTTTTTCCAAGTTTATTGTTTAAACTCTTTTAAAGGTATCATTATTTCCAGTTGTCCGTTTTTTAGTCATCTTGTACTTGCTTGCAAAATTTTACATACTTCAAAAATTATTTCACAAAAATAAAATTTTATTTGTTCTTTAAAAAACCTTTTTTTTCGAGTTAATTTACACACAACAACAATGGCATAGTTTTCATTAAGTATTTTAGAAATATCTGGAATCATAACAGTGAATTTTGTTTTTTATACTCTCATCTTTATAAAAACTGAGAATTTTTAATGTTTAGCGATGGAAACTGAGGGCTTCACCCGGATCTGCCAATGAAACATTGTAATTAGGATGAGCATTACAAGCGAACTGATATTGTAAATACAATGATCTTGGCAAATAAATTAATTGGATATTTTGTTTTTATTTTGCTATCCTTTTATTTTGTTGTCTTCTTTGACTGTCGAATTAGCTGTTAACATTCAATAACGCATCTTATACATAGAACTAGTTTGAAAAAGTAAGGTTAGAACTCTAGACATCGGGTTTCAATGCTCGTGGTGGGCAGAGCTTTGTACTTTACAACCATAAACAGAAGAAGTATGATTTTTAGAAATGTTCTTGTTTGTTTGTTCCGCAGACATACAGCTGTGCGAGTGTGCAGAATTTCTTTGTACAGCCGAGAGTCCTAACTGAATATAAATAAACCACCTTGGTGCATTTTAAAAGAAAAACAGTAGAACCTTTCTAAAATTCTGGTTGACTTGCAAGAATAGTGACGGCCTATCCCACCAGGCATGCATGGACAATTATCGCAAGCTTTAGTACGAATATTTTCTCTGGTATGAACTCCAAGCGTGAGACAACTCCCTAAAAAAATTAGTTCCAAGGCGAAGTATGCATTCGCATTTACAACGTATAAATACTTTTGGTAATTCGCGGTAAAACATTTAGGAGTTTATCATTATGATATTTTTATGTAAAGCAGTTTTGCAGGTAATTTACCTTCACAATAAAGAGAAGACCTTATCTCAATTGGCATATAAAATAACAGTGAAGAAAGAGGGAATGTGGAAACGTGGCTAGGAAAAGTATGAAGAAAATACTTTATTGAAATCTCTGGGGCCTAAATTTTAAATAAGAACGCAAAATATTTATTTTTTAAACTCTGTAAGAAGTCATAATATAATTTCAAAAAGAATCACCCTTCGAACTTCCACCAGCTAAATAAGGTTATTATTTGTTAACTGTTTTGTGTTTCTATGTGAATATTTGACCAACAAACTAAGAAATTTAATTTTAATGTTATGGCCAATGAGAAAACACACTTAGCTTAAAATTGGTGACGGTAGTCGAAAGACACCGTATTCGTAAGATGCTGGTTTCAAGTGGACATCAATGAATTTATATTGGCAACCAACATTTAGTGCTATAACTGAATTTTTTTTATTTTATAAATACTTATAAAGAAGTAGTTTTATTATAAGGAATATTATAGTAACAAATTAGGACTGCTATTTCATTGCCGATTAAGACACTGAGTTTGGCAAAACTGTAACTGCTTTTACTGGCTCCTCTTTGCAAGGCCTGATAAGTAGCATAGTAAAAAGGTTGGAGCAGTTTATAAAACCAGTTGACAAATTAAGAAAATCTTACGTATTATAATGGTTAAAATAACGTTTGTTATTGTAAAGTAACAATGACTGAATTCCCATTGTAATTTTCACTGCTAAATTAATCATCACAAGTGTCAAATAACTGTAGAAAAGCATGTTTGCAAACTGTCACTTCTTTACAATTGTATATAATTTGATTTATTATTTTATCACAACACAAAATTCGGGTTATCAACCACAATGATTTCATTGTGTTTTTAAAATGTTTATAACCGCAAACATTTTTTCTTTTCTTCTTCATGTTAGTCTACAGTCTCTTGATATTTTCATAGAATGATGCAAACATTTCTGGTTCGTGGATTTTCACTTGAGAACTCAATCTGATTTCGGACTGATATCAAGGGGCATTATATAAAATACAAATTTGCTAATAAAACAAATGTAGTTAATGTAGTAGAAAAAGGCTTATCAAACTTTTACTGTTGGTTTTCATAAACCGCTACCTTAAGGGATTATACTTAGGTTTTTAATTTGATGTACCAAAAGAGGGAGAAAAGTGGAGGTTATCTTGCACAGCAGCTTGGGTTAATGTTTGACGGCCCCTCATGTATTACGTCTACTTACTTTCATTTGAAAATGGATACCAAGGGATACAGGCATGTCACTCCTTGACCTATTTACATAAACAGCGGTCGATTAAGACCTGGTACTGGAAAATAGGACGTTTTAAAATGCCTGTCCTTCTTATTGGTTTGCTGCTGAAGGTATAATTAAAGTGTTTTAGATAAATTCAGATAAGCATGTCACTTCAGAGACACACATACATATGTTTGAATATATTTATATATAACAACTTTGTTTAATTCCATCATAATTTAATCTATAACCTAGAGGTTGCGACAGTTCTTCAAGCTGAGAAATTATTAACAAATACGTACGTACATGAAAATCATCGCAAGGTTAGAAGTTCTTTTCAGACGTTTCGAAATGCGCTGAGAGGGAGACACGCTTTCTTTCTTAGGATCAATTGAACAGAATCTCAGCATGAAATGGACCAACAATAAACGAAAGACCTAAACTGGATCTCTTTAAACAAAATAAATACGTATATAAACGTTACAATATATAACAATACCTTGTTGTTTTTTTAAGTTACTAGTTTCCCATTAAGGTGCAAGAAGTGTAACCGTAAATCTTCAAACAGGCGGGTGTCGCATGACATCCCCAAATCTACTTATACTGAAAATCAGATAGCAATGTGTCACAACAAGAACTCCTATTCAGAAAAATAAATGACAGAATTACTAGCATGCTAGATAAGTAGAAGAAAACAAACTTTGTAATAAAATAAGCTTTTCTAATGTTGTTTAAATACAATATTGTATTTTTATACCACTTGTATTGTCATTTCATATTGCAAAATAAATATTGCTGCAGAAAAAAAAAGTTATTCATATGTACGAATCAGTAAAGCAGATATAATAAAAAATACAAAACTGAGTCGTATCTTGATAAAAATAAACACTGTAGTTTACCAATACTGAAAAGTGTCTTTGTCTCGCACTTCAGCAATTCCCTTCAGGGCACTTGAACTATTCACTTTACACAGTGACGTAAAAACATTGTTTATTTTTCTGACTTTTAAGTATTAGATTTAGCTACCCTTAAGACGATCGAACAAAGTATTATTCATTAAACCATATACTAAATAAAAATTTACACTAAAAAAAAAAGGAAAGAAAACCAAGAAACTGTATTTTTTTTTCCTCCAATTTAGGAAAAATGTGAGCACGGTACATGCTGTCTCGAGCCGTTGTTACTAACCCTGTATCTTTTAATATAATGAAACTATACAAAAATATAGATCACTGTGATCAAAAATTAAGTTAAACTCATGTCTAATTATAAAAGGTAGAACTGAACAGAAAAATGGTGAGTAATTTGTGGTCTTCCAAGCCTCCACTGTAGTATTAATCCCTATCCAGTTCTTGACATTCATTATTGTACTAAATTTTTAAAATGTTCAAGTTTAAAGTAGTAAATATGTATTCAGCATGTGCTTCAAAGTTTTATCCCGTTGTAAAAAAAAGGCAGAAATGTTCCTCCTGAACGTTTTTACCTTTACACGTACACATTTTTGTCACCTTACAATATATTATTATTTTCCGTTTAAAGTCACAAACACTTACTTCCCTTTTTACTTTTACAAATTCCTAAAGAATGTGGTGTCTCATTCTTATGCTAGCGTCATATTTGTTCATCAAGGAAACGAAGAATTTATTTGAGTAACGTTTCAAAGTTCTCGATAACATATTAAGACTATTTTTGTTATGTCGATATATACATTGAGTTTGATAAAATTGTTTCCTTGTTTTTCACTGACTCCTTCTTGCCAGGCCTGATAAGAAACAGGAGTTTTCTATAATGGGAAGTAATTACAAATCATGATGTTTGTTGAATTTTACTCATTTGAAGTTATGCTAGTTGGCATTGTGATGATGTCGGAAAGTTGCTTCGAAACATTTACCATCGTCTAGTCATGTGATATTTATTGGGTTTGGCAAGCATACGATCTTGTAGAAGCGCAGGAGATTTTTAGAAAAAGTCTTGTAACATAGTCGATCTGTGTCATCTCTTGAATCGACTGCATAGTGAGTTGTCAGAGATGTGTCCTCTTGACGCAG
The DNA here is from genome assembly GCF_004210375.1 of Tachypleus tridentatus. Lineage (NCBI taxonomy): Eukaryota > Metazoa > Arthropoda > Merostomata > Xiphosura > Limulidae > Tachypleus > Tachypleus tridentatus. The sequence continues at coordinate 125,356,167 of NC_134825.1, forward strand.
AACACGTTTGTTCCAATGTGTCAGACCTTGAATTGGCTGGGCAGAGAGACATATTAGATGTGTCCTCCTGGCATACAACACATTTCTCAATCTGTTACACAAAATGTTTGAACTGCTAGGCTGTCGAGTTTCTACTATTTGATATACTTCGATTCTCTTCATTCACTTAAAAAGGCTGGAATATCACGTAAAAACAGATAAAAAATGTAATTATAAGACATTAATGTTGACATCAGATATGTTTTGTGTTTATTTATAAGGTGAACAATCCGAACTTTGCACATTAAAATCTACATAAAGTATATTTGCTGCAGCTTAAATGCCAAACAATTTAATTAAATGATAGTTTTGATTTCTTGCTAAAAATATCGAAATATTAAACTTTGATATTCAACAACGGAACACAAATATGTAGTAAAAAGACGCTCATTGATGTCATTGGCGTCCGAATTAAAAAAAAAAAGTTGTCATGACCATCATTGAATAAATCTGGTCCTGCAGCCAAAAATATTTGTTAAGAAATGCCCTTGCTGTGCTATTTTTTATATCTTTATCATTAAAGATACAATTCTTCCATATTCAGATTCTTACTCCCGTCACACCAAATAAAGAATTCTGGCTACAATTTATTATGTGGTCAATAGTTTAATATCCTATATTTTTTCCAAGATTCTACGGCCCGTAATCTGAGAGTCGCTGGTTCGAATCCCCATCACACCAAACATGCTCGCCCTTTCAGCCGTGGGGGTGTTATAAAGTCACGGTCAAGCCCACTATTCGTTGGTAAAAGAGTAGCCCAAGAGTTGGCAGTGGGTGGTGATGACTAGCTGCCTTCCCTCTAGTCTTACACTGTTAAATCGAGATGGCTAGTGTAGATAACCCTTGTGTGGCTTTGCGTGAAATTCAAACTGAACAAAATTTCCATATTCTTCTCATATTTGCTGAGCTAAAACGCCAATTTAGGGTTAGAATCTGCATATTTTAAAAACTGGTGTTATGTTAATTTCTTGTTTTTGTAATGAATATATTTATTTTTCTGTCCCAGCTCAAAACCGATAATAATTTATAAACAGTCAAATTTATTCTACTTTTACATTTGCAGGGAACGACTGCTGTGAAATAAAAAGAGTTATGCAAGGACACTTCCTGCTCAATTGAATGATTGTCACGACTGTTGCCAACAGAACACGTAATTAATATTCACACTGTTAGTAATCAGCCGTGCGAGTCTGGCCTTGTAGTCAACTCCTATGCACACCTTCTATAAAAATAAAATATGGGGAGGAATCTACCCTGAAATGATAATTGGGCGTTTACTGGCATGCCGTGTTGTTTAAAAAAGATCAAAGTTGCTATAGAATTTTAACCTTGTTTTGGGTTATTCATTTGGTGTGTTGTGAAATCAACGTTGTTATAGGAATTCAATGTTGTTAAGGGTTGTTTACTTGCCATGCCGTGTTATGCTGCAAGAGATCTAACCCTGTTTTAGGTTATTTATTTGGCATGTCAACTTGTACAGAATTCGATTGCAAAGAGATCCAATCCTAGTTTAGGTTATTTATTTGGTATGCTATCTTGTACAAAATTCAACATTGCAATGAGATCCAACCCTGCTTTAGGTTATTTATTTAGTATGCCAACTTGTATATAATTCAACATTGTAAAGAGACCTAATCCTGGTGTGAACATATTCTTTGGCATGCCATGTTGTTTATTAATCAACGTTGCTATAGCGGTTGAAACCTGTTTGGGTTATTTGTTTGGTATTCCATGTTGTTCAGAGATCAACGGTGCTATAAAGATCCAATCATGTTGTGTGGTAGTTACTTCAGGAGCTACAGAAGAATGTGGAGAAGACTATTCTATCTGGTTAATTCCAGTTATAGACCAAGGAGGACTGAGAGACAATTTATCAATAGCATTAGAAAAGTAGTTGCATGTTTCATTAAACATTTTTAGATAAAGTGCTCTAGAGAAGATATCAAAGTGTTTAATAAGTACATCATATAAGCTAAAACAAATGTGATGCTATCAGAAATATTTTGTTATAAAAATGATTAATGTACGGGCTATATATCACAAACATTTAGACACATCATAAGCAGCACGAACGTCTATTTGTTTTTGCATGAAGAAATGATAAATTTTCCTGGCATTTTATCACCATAAAACGTCCAGAGAGATTCTTAAACACTTATTGTATGCATTTACTCTTAATTATATGAGTTTGAGAGCTATTTTAATTTTTCTTTCCTACGCATCGACGAACGAAGTTAATCTAATCAAAGAGATATAGTATCTGGCTAAATTGCTAGTATTTACAATAGCATTGTGAACTATATTTTCAACGTTATATACTGAATATGATAATGTAATAATCATTAAGCATTATTTATAAATTCGAGTAATCAGTTAATTTATGGGCTAAGTGCCAGAAGTGAGATTTATTCATTTACTCGAACAATTAGTGAGGAATTTCTGTGAGTTTATTTGTTAGTTAGTTATGTTAAAACGATGCTTGATTCGATTTAGAACATATGTTGAAGTAAAAGCAGCTTGTAGCAAACATTGAGGAAGACATAAACTAATCGTTTAATTATCATCACTTATTACGTGGACCGTACGCAGCGTTGTATCTTCCAGTTATTCAAAAAGAAACCGTCAAAGGATAGCAAGTGTTATAACAATACGAACTCTTTGATACAATGCTCTACACAGCATGTAATTCCTGGTATTTTATTCTGTGCGTGAAAAAACCAAGAAATTACGAATTAACGGTCATCTGTGTTCTCTGACCACGGCTTGTTTTACCCACTGGATATATATAGATATATATAGATATATTATGACGTATTTCTTTTGTAGCGTTCTTGTCGTGACGTAAAATCAATACCAAATAAGGTTTCTTCCTAATTTGGCTTTAAATTGTGTCATGTAATAAATATATTTATTTTCCCTGACCAAATATATGCATGAACTTTAAAATGTACAACCCCAACGTCACGTGACGTTAATTGTTTCTTTTTGTACTCATCAGTAAATTTATTTTTACGTTTTATACAGAAGGAACTGTTCACACTTCATTCAAACACGTTTTTACGTTATAGGTGTAATTCACGCGGACGTATACAAAAAAAAACAATAGCATTTTGAGATTTGGTGAAAATGCACTAGAGATGTATCTTTGGTCATTCAAGTATGATGTAGCATAAAAATAATAAAGAAGGTTCATGCTCCTTCATTTTTGTTTTACTGCCAGACAACTAGTGGTAATTATTTCCCAGCAATACGCTCTACAGAACAATATGTTATCGCAGATAATTTCATGAATAGAAAAACAAGTTACTCGACGTAAAATGTATACTTCAACTGTGCAGAATACTATAATTACTTGAAGCTGGGAAACTGGTCAGCCACAGGGCAGAACTCAAACAGGTTTAAAATACTCCAAGACTAGTTTCATTCACAATCTCGTTCTTTCATAACACAACTCGAACACCGTACTTTTGGAAGAGCAGCGGAATCAAACGCACTTCCACCGTGGCAATAATATTTCAGCCAACTCATTTAGAAACTTGTCACGTGACAACAGAGGCCACGATTTTTGGAAGGAAATGCCGCCGGCATTATCCTCAAACTAAAAATACGCACGAACGTTGAATGAAATCAAAGCTGCGATACATTTATAGAACCTGGATGAAATGTATTTACTGTTATCGTTCTATGAATATTAGAAAATGTACACAGTAAATGGAATACCAATAAACCAAGATACGTACACACTATATGACTGTTGCACAGTTCGTACATAAACGTTGACTGTCTGGTTATTTTAGTTTTGAACAGTTTCGACAAATGGTGCCACCGTATCATTTGCAATGTAACAGTGTTTTTGTTCATTCTAATTAATCATTTCGCTCTAGAATAAGAAAACAAATATTGATCTGATAAAATTTCCTTTCATAGGGACATAATCACTGAATTTATCTCAGTTTCCTTTATCGTACATGCTACGAAGGGATTTCAAGTTTCTTTAAGGCAAAAAAAAATGAGTAAAATTCAGCTTACACGAAGGAAGAGAGAAAGTAACAACTTTGAAACTTAATAGATCGACTCACAACTTTTCTGCCATATTTGATCTTGAGAATTTGATAGTTGAGTAACCTGTGTAAATCTACTCTAACTAAAGATGTTCATATCTCCTCACCACCACTCTGCATTTACTCACCGATAATTTTGGATTCTATTCATTGTTCGAATTCTGCAGCTAGAGTTGGTTTTTCAAATGATTTTTTTCTTATTTATTTGCATGAGTATGGGCTTGTGATTATTGTCCATTAAAGGCAACAATTTCCATTTGAACTCAAGACATTTTGTTTGTTTTTTAATTTCGCACAAAGCTACTCGAGGGCTATCTGTGCTAGCCGTCCCTAATTTAGTAGTGTAAGACTAGAGGGAAGGCAGCTAGTCATCACCACCCACCACCAACTCTTGCGCTACACTTTTACCAACGAATAGTGGGATTGACCGTCAAATTATAACGCCCTCACCGCTGAAAGGGCGAGCATGTTTGGCGCGATAGGGATGCGAACTCGCGACTCTCAGAGTACGAGTCGCACGCCTTAACACGCTTGGCCATGCCGGGTCCAATCAAGTAAACTTTGAATATCAGGCCTTCACGATTTAGCAATATTTATAAAAAAAATCCGCATAGGAAAATTTTTTACAATTTTTTATATACTTAAATCAGTTACCGATCTCGCAATGTTTAAAATTTCATAAATTTGGCAAGCCTTTTCAATGTATACCGTATCATGGTAACTTACTAATTCACAGAGAAATGTTCGATTCAGTGTTTGCAACAATAATAAAAAAGCACGACATCGAATACAATGCCACACATTTAATTTGAAAAATGTTTGTTGTTACATAATTACTTTTGATGGTTTTTTCCAATTCCTATAACAACTTTGACGTCTAGGTGTTTTGTAGTTTGTTTGTTTGGTTATCGCTCAAAGCTACACGATGGCTATCTGCGCTAGCCAACCCGTATTTAGCAGTGTAAGACTAAAGGGCAGGCAGCTAATCATCACCACTCACTGCTACTCTTTTGCCAACGAATAGTGGTATTGACCATCACATTATAACGTTTCCACAACTGAAAAGACTAGCATGTTTGTTGTGACGAGAATTCGAACCCGTGATCCTCGGATTACGAGGCAAGTGTCTTAAATACCTGGTCGTGCCAGGTCATGTCTTGTAGTAGCAGCCTAAGATGGTTCTTAAAAACATGGTTAACGATATAGTTCGATCAAAAAGCTACAGAAATCCTCGGAATAATTTAAACTTAGAACTTAATGAACGAAAAGAGTCAATTAAGACCTGGTAGTGAGTAGTTAAAAGAGTTAGACTACAGTTTTAGCGTTTGGATGACAGTTTTTGCCGAGAGTTAGTGATTTAGGCTACTGTGTTAGCGTCTGAATGATGCTTTTGACTAAGATTAGTGAATTAGGCTACTATGTTAGTATTTAAACGATAATTTTGCCCGGAATCCAAGCCAAGTAGTACTTCAGCTCTCTAACTATAGCGTAAACAGGTCATGCAACCAAGTGAGAATAAACTTTAAGGTGATACAGTTATTCTACAATATGTAACCTGTTTCAAGTCCTGAAAGAAGTAGACTTTGATAAGTTGCTCTGTTGAATTATGTAATTTATAAAAATTTGTTTTTGCTGCTATGTAACTTGTCTTTGAGTTGTCTCTATCGAATTCTTTATACAGTTTATATTATCCATATTTACTTTACTTAGTTTCTAATTTGGTCAACTTTAGATTACAAAGAAATAAAGAAAAAACATAAAACACGTGCGAGTTTCTTGTCTACTGTAATCAGCGAATGAATCACAGAGTGGGCAGGAGTGAGAAAAACATAAACCAAACCGGTAACTTTTTATGAGAGACCTATCTCTAAGTCACCTCCTTGTCTTAAAGAAACTCGTAGACCTAACCTGAATGTTTACCATTTGTTTTAATTTCAAATTCACCAGACTTACCAACTGACGTAGAACAAACTGCTGGTATTACATTTTTGGATATCATTAATCTGTCATAGGAACTAAGAAACGCAATTTGTCATGAACGTATATTAACTAATTGATCTCACAAGAATTAGCTATAGGGCTGGAAACGATACTTAGTTACCTTTGTACTGGCGTAACGAGGTGGTTAGGACACTAGACTAGCACTCAACATCACCCACCGCCAACTCTGGCGCTACTCTTTTACTAACAAATAGTAGAATTGACCTTCATATCATAACACTCCCACGGCTGAAAAGACGAGCATGTTTACTGACGGAGATTCGAGCCCCCGACCCATAGGTTGCGAGTCGATTGTCCTAATCACCAGGCCAAGCCAGGCATAATAGATTAGAACATCCAACATGGAAAAATCACGTGCAATAAAAGTAATATAATAAGATTTATGAGACTAAAGGTAAAACAATGGAATAATTTTGTTTTTTTTTCACGTAATTCATTCTTCAACAACACTAGTCTGTCTGTCTTTGTTCTAGGCGATCCTACAACCCACAGGTAATAAGACAAGTGAGATTATTAAAGAGAGCGTTCCCAGAGCAAGCAGACATAATGGCATCCATAAGGCTTCAGCCGTTATGACGTTTCTGTACGACCATTCAATGTATTTAAAATGTTATGCCCAGCGGTAATTTAGCTGTTCACTGAGTAAATTGTAGTGACGCTCAGGGCGTTGTCTTTTGTTCCCCCCCCCCATCCCAGTTATTTCGATCATTTATTATGTAACCTTCTCGTTCAGATGCCACAGTGGTGTGTTCAATGTAACCCTGCGTATTCAGTCTACCCCCCTTACCACCTTGGAGGCTTTCGCGGTTCTCAGCATAGAATATAAAACACTATAAACGTGCGAACCCGTAAGATTTCCTCATGAAGAGAATGTGAATAGAACAGAACTAACGACAACAACGAATGAAACCATGATTGTTATATTTTTACCTCTGTAGATCTGATGAAAAAAAGAACATCAACAAATTATGTTTACTATTACAAATGTCAAATAGAGTTAGAGAGAATCAGGAGCAGCTGTAAGGGGTGGGAAGGGGAAAGCTGAAGCTACCTTAGCCTCCTTCTTCTGTACTCCCTGCACCAAACAAAAAAAAAATGGTTACTGCTAATACTAGTTTACTTTCTAAATATTACACTGTGTGTGCCCACAAGATGTAGAGTGTTATGTCCAGCACACTTCAGCACCCTCACCAGAAAGGGGCTGGAATCACCCCTGGGGAGGTTATATTCAGTTATATATTTATAAATCTGTTGTTTGTTTGTTTTGTTTTTTGAATTTTGCCCAAAGCTACTCGAGGGCTATCTGTACTAGCCGTTTTTAATTTAGCAGTGTAAGACTAGAGGGAAGGCAGCTAGTCATAACCACCCACCGCCAACTCTTGGGCTACTCTTTTACCAACGAATAGTGGGATTGACCGTCACATAATAACGCCCACACGGCTGAAAGGGCGAGCATGTTTGGTGCGACCGGGATGCGAACCCGCGACTCTCAGATTACGAGTCGTACGCCTTAACACGCTTGGCCATGCCGGGCCCAAATCTGTTCCTACTGATTCTCTCGATTTCGGACACAACAACTCAATGATACAGTGGTTGAAAAAATTTGGAGGCACATTAGCCAAGAAAAAAATTTGTCCTTTTAACTTTTGCATTAAGGTCACGTGTTCTTCCAACAAATAATTCAGAATCTTTAATTATTTTGATCTACTTATATGTGTGTTTGAATGAAGAAAATAATACATGTAAATGCGTGATTGTGTCTGTATAAAGAAATTCAAAAGCTGATTCAGGATCTGTTGGTTTACGATGAGCATGCGCATTTCATTATTTGTAAAAAGGTTTATTTATGTAAGAATATATTGTTTTTTTAAAGAGTAACTAGTGTTCGCAGAGTTCGTCTATTTTAGGATAAATATTTTAATTTTCATATGTTGCAATGTAAAAACAAAGAATTGCCCTAATCATTCTGGTTATGCTTAGCTTCTGATACCAATACGAAATTAATCAGATAATTTCGAATAGACATCGTTGTCTGATTACGTAAACAGTACGTTTTTCATGTTTCTTCCTTTTTTTTCAAGCTGTGACTCAGTTATTTTTTGTATCGAATGTTTTTGGCTGTGATTCTGATAGTCTAAGATAGTGCCAATACTGCTCAGGCCGTTTCATTTAACTTCTAAGTATAGCATGCTTCCACTGGGTACTCCATCTTCTCTATAAAGTCCGTAAGAATTCCAAAAATATCTTTATTGCATAACATTCTTATCCAGCAACCATCTTGCGATTGCGTAAGAACTTAGCGAGTAAGAGGAACAAATGTTAGTAATTTTATCCACTTGCAATCCTCAAGTTTGTTTGTTTTGTTGTTGTTGTTTTAATTTCACGCAAAGCTACACGAGGGCTGTCTGTGATATCCGTCCCTAATTTTACAATGTCATACTAGAGGGAAGGTAACATTTTTACTTCAAATGGATTTCTCGTCCTCAGTGTGATTTCCAGTGTATTTTATATGAATAATAAGTAAATTCACTAGCGTATCAGTTCTTTACACTAAGTGCCGTGAGTAGTATATAAACAAATCAAAAATTTTAGGTTTAACAATGTCATTTCCAAAGCAAAGTTTTTTCAGCAATTAGTTTGTTTGTTTTCTCAATTTCGCGCAAAGCTACACGAGGGCTATCCGCGCTAGGCGTCCCTAATTTAGCAGAGTAAGACTAGAGGGAAGGCAGCTATTCATCAGTATACACCGCCTACTTGCCGACAAATAGTGGGATTAACCGTAACTTTATAACACCCTCACGGCTAAAAGGGCCAGCATGTTTGGTGTGACGAAGATTTGAATCCGCGATCCTCAGATTACGAGTCGAACGCCTTAACTTGCTGGCCATGTCGGGTCCAATCCTCATGTACCTCGAAATGTTCTTCGGGTTTTTCTGTGTCAGTGGCAGTGTTCTGGGGTCATCAGTTTATATCCAGGTGCATCAACTACTATCTCAGTATCCATATAAAATTTCATCTACTGTAGATCCAATAATTCCCGATTTGCCACTCGTTGTCGATAAAAAGTGCTCCGCAATGTAGAGAGTGGGCGAGTAACGGTCAAATTACATTGTTCTTTTAGACGGTAGTTGCTCAAGAGTTGGCAATGGCTGTTGCTCATGAGCTGCCTTTCCTCTTGTCTATCAATTCAAAATTCGGGACAGACAAACGCATGCAGTCCTTGTGTAGCTTTGCAAGACAATTCTTAACAAACAAACATATACTTCAATGAAAGATGAAGTTTAAACTTTATTTGTAATTCTTCTTGTTTTACATATGTCCATCTGGAGTACTTGTGTGTTACATCATAAGTACTTTTCTGTATGTGTTACAATCCTGAAAGACAAAACAACGTTTTACTGCCTATGGGCTAAATATTGCAGTAGAGATTAAAATTTAAAAACAAATTGAGAACTAAAATCAACGTTCCAATTAACCACAACTGATTTTAGGAAATGGATCAAAATACACAATGGCTTCGTAATTCGCGTGTAATTTACACAACGCGAAACATACACGTGTGTTTACCCACACTCAGAAACAAATAAATAACCGTACGTGTATGTAAATACGTTCAAGATATATGCCAGATTGTTTCATAATGACACTTAGAATTATAATATCTGGTCTATAAACGTATTCGATCACATAGGCACGACTTAGAAAACGACTTTAAACTTCACTGTTTTTCTTGTTATTTTTTCTTCATCAGCACTAATCACAGTCATACAGCTACTATACTCGTAGGTTTTTGTTGTTAATCCCTTTTGCTGATGGACATACACACACACAAAGATTTTTCAAAATTGTTCATTATGATTAACCCTTTCGCACAATTATTATAAAACGTTTGGCTACGTAACTTGTGTTTTTGACGGTTAATATCTACGAGTTCCAAGAAGAAAGTACGAAAGAGTTAACGCCTATTTCTTCGAGCTTTCGAAACAGTCGTAGCCTGCGGGTCAGCCTTGCCCTATGTGTTAACCAACTGATACGATCAGACAAAACTAGCTCTCTCTTACGGCACCCAACCTACTTCCACTCGCCATTAAGATTCACCGTCTGACCCGTATTTCCTGCGTAAAACACGTTATTTTAAGCTAAAGAGAGGAGGTTTTGCGGTTCGAGTTAGTTGGATAAATTTCGTCGTCGTTGATTGTGCGTGGAGAGGCTTAACGTTCCCTTACGTACTTTGTACAACTTCCAGTGCACATAGTGATTACGACTGAATGGTTAAGGTAAGCTGTTATTCTGAGGCATTAGCTTCTAAAAACCTGTTGTTGTTTTAACAAAAATTAATTTACTTTCTTTTACGTGAGGTCGCCTCCTCTATTAAGTTTACGAATTTGTGTTAATACGTGACAATTGAAAAGAACTGTTCCTCAATACTTAAAGGAAGTTATTAACTTAGGACGCGATGCAATGTCTGAAGAAGGTGGCATTTATCATTGATAGTAGAGAGCAGTGGTTAGAGTCCTTCAGATTGTCCACGGCTAATCCATGATACAAGTCACAAAAAAATCACCACAATTCTTCCAAGCTGTTGTGTTTTTTTTTTTTTTTGTGATGGCAAGTAAAAGCGGGTGGGGAAAGATCGGTAAGTGGTCCGCAGGGTCTTTTGCCACGCCAAAGTGGTCTGCGGACGAAAAGGTTTGAGGACCAATGGCATAGAGGAACATCCTTTACGTAAGTTTCAATTAGAAATATGTTGGAGATGCTCTCGTCAGTATTCTTTAGCAGGAAACTAAAAGATCCAGTATATAGCTTATAAACAGCGTGACATATCCTGCTTGTTGTGCTTTTATATGAAAAATCTGTGGTATAACTGTTCATAAACAAGACAGATTCGCGTATGTAAAAAAACAAACAAACAAACAAACAAACAAAAAACACCACATAAAGGAAACCTGTAACACAGTGAATGTAAAGTAGCGGATATTTAAGATTGATACACTTTGTTGTTGTTTTTGATTTTTTGTTAAATACAGTACTAATATTTAATCAATAACACAGTAAGAATAGCAAGTTCTGTCGTATTTTAGGATCCTATTCGTGATTGGTCGAATTTTTAAATTCGTAATATTGCATATCGACAAATGTAAAAAGTATTAAGTTTTTGAATGAAAGTCACTAAACCCCACATTATAATCATTTTGACGTGTTTTAGATTTAATAAGAAGCTCCCATCCTTTATATCCTTTTAACCTTCTAAGGCACTATACATTACTATATTCATTGTACAGACTGTCAGGTAGGACCAAAGGTGTTTATTGTGTAGGTTTTATTGGGCAAGTGTGTTATTAAATCAAATCAAATGTTATCAAACCTAATGAGTGTGAACTCAGGGATTCAAAACTCGTAGCCAGTTGCTCTAAAACACTTTTCGATAATTGAGGACGTGAAGACATTATAAGAGTGATAGTAAGTCCCATTATTCGGTCAGAGAAGAGTAGCCCAAAATTTGGTGGTGAATGATAAACAAAAACACCCCATCCATCCACACACGCATAGCTTTTCTTGTTCAGTTGGGAAAATAACACTATTTAGTTGCATTACAAAGAAAACATTTCAGTTAAGAAGTCAGCATACAGAATTACCTACAAAAGTTGTAATGTTTTCAAACGAGACCTAAAACTCGAGCGCTTTCGAGTACTTGAATATTCTTCTTCGGGAAAATAGTGAACTATTGGGTATCGTTTGAAAAAAATAAAAAACAACAACATCGTGTTTCTTAGATTGGTTTCCTTCTTCTTCTGGTAGGGGGTTAGCCAAAAAACACCTATCTAATAAGCCCTACATCTTTCCTACGTAGCCATTTTACAGTCCATCCAAATGGATTTATCAAATGCTGGTTATGGACGCAATCTCTACAATGAGAGTATTAATGGTGTTATTCTGAAAGATGTGGAGATTCATATATCCGCTAATTCATGTTCATATCATGCTTCCACAACCAACATGTACGTTACTTTTCTTTATGGAATTAAGGGTGAAACCTGGTTCCTTATCTTTTATAAATAACTATAGGCGTGTTACCTGGCTGTAGGATGAATCATGATTAACTTTCGTAAAATAAATATCGTTTAACATGTTTCAGTTGTCTGGAATATTTTTAATGGCTTTTCAAGCGAGTGTTTAATGCTTTGCTTTGAGTAGAATGCGTAAAACTAGACACCTGAAATACAGTATAGCTTTGTGAAATATGTTTCGAATCTTCAGTGTACTGACGTAGCGTATGAATGCGGCTGCTAATATATAAATCAGTCTCGGAGCAGGTACTCTACGATTGTTCTGAGCTAGAATCAGCGAATACTATTTGAGCTGTAAATTATGTTTTCACAGGTGTCAAAGCAATTGTGCCATTGGCTTGAAAGACGTTCCATATTATGCTAATGATAATTTGAAACACTTGTAACAAACCAAACTTACAACAACTTGTAGTTTGAAGGCTTCCATTTTTCCAATTTCTTCTCACTTAAATGAAACGTACGTTTTTTCTGCGGCATAAGCGTTTTTAGTAAAGAACGTGAAGCATTTTTAACTTCACAACAAAATTGAGTTGGACAATTATGCACAGCTTAGATGTATTTCTACCGTGAAAACACCCTGATAGGACTAGGTTTCAATAAATTCGCGCAACGTTATGACCATTAAATAAGTAATAACGTCAATTATAAAATAATTTATATAGTTTCAAGCTACTTTGTGTTTTCTTACCTACAGCCTTTATGTAAACTTGTTTGAAGCTAAAATGAGTTAATATTTGGTAATTACTTCCTGAATGGCTCATTATACAACATGTGAGACCCCAAGATTTAGGCATAGTTCTCTCTAGTTTAGAACTGTTGACAAGAGAGATGGCACCTGCCACCTGCATGGCTACTCTTGCCGAATAGTTGGATTAGCCTCCACTTGTATAACCTGCCAACAGCTTAAAGTATGGAGCATGCTCAGTAATTTGAATTTATATTAAAATTAATAGTAATAAATCGGAATAGGACATTAACAAAGAGTTTGAAGTTATAAGCTGATGATACTCAGGATGGTTGACTACCCTATAAATATATATATATATATATTGTTCCAGGTTCTGAACTGCCTTTGAAAACATTTACATCACCATCAGTCATGCGCAATGTCGTGGCCATTATCACGCACTAATACCCAACTTTGTAGTTACCACTGCAATAAACTTCTCCAAAGGAAAGAAAAGTCAATTTTAGATCACATATATTGGCAACTCTTTCGCGCTTACCCTCTACTGTGTATGAAAGTTTCAAATGTTACTTTTTAACAAACCAAAGGCACAAAAAACCCTTTGGAAGTGCAATGGAAGACTTCTCAAGTATAAGGTTGAATAAAATTACTGTGATTCCGGTTTTGTTTTGGCTTTTTTGTTTGCAAAAAGATAGTGATGACAAGTTACTGCTGGAAGCTTACGAGCCCTTGGGATGTGGACTTTCGTCAACATCAAAGCCTCTTTTATTATTTTGAATTTGTTTCATGATTAACAAAAAGGTCGGTGCACCGTGATTCGAATCCTTACGTCTTATATTTATTTGTGTAAGTTTGTGGTCGTACAAACATTAACAAAAGAAGAAAACTTTAATTGTATACGTTTTTCGTAATATTTCCCGCCATCTGGAAGATCCTTATAAAAATAACTATGCTTATTAAAAGATATGGTTTATTTTGCTATGAATGTTTAGTATAAGCACCTTGAGTTCCCACGCTGTTAGATTAATTCATTTAGAGTTTATGCCCTCTTTCCTCTGAAACAAAGAGAGAACATTTTTAATGATACCAAGGTTCGTTTGAATTAAGTAGCTGGAGAAATTGATTCCATTGCACTTCTTCAGTCATGATCTGCAGCCGTGATGAAATTAGTGGATTGTGATTACTTTGTCAATCTAAAGATTTTGAACCGTATACCCATTAACTGAATGGGCTGAAAAACGACTTCTTATGTTTTCAAAATGGCGTCCCTTCAAGGGTGTGACTCTTTTAGAAGCACCTTATGCTGTTCTATAGGAATAAAAAAATGCAATGTACTGATGTTGGGTGGCCCCTCTTCTTTTGCAATAAATGTACTCCTGTGGTTTGGTTCCTTTCATCTATAGTGAATGTATTCGTATGGTTTGGCTCCGATACTTTCAGGGGCGATTTTTTAAATTATTATTTGCACAGAATTTTTATGCATTAAATAGAATACTCCGTGTTTTTACGTTTGAAAGTAATAAAGCACGCTCGAGCTTTATAGTTCTGTTAGAAATGGACGTTGAATACCTTTATAATGGATCCTTAAGACATAATCTTTCAAAGTTATTGTTTAGTTTGTTAGTGATGTCTCAAGAGGGTAATAAAAGGAAAAACGTACCTTTGACAAACTAATATTTTCTCTATTGTGATTTGTTAATAAACTGTAAGCAGTTGTACAATTGAACTGTATTTCACTATAAAAATATTGTATCGGTTCTTCTGGTTACTGTCTGGCACCAAAATGTGAATACCCACATTAAACCTAAGCTTGATTTGTAAATTTTCTGTTCCAACTACTAATTCAGACGTTTTTGTTTATAGAATCCCAAATTTGTTCGACAGGTGTCGGTTAGTGCTTCCACCTTATATACATAAAATCTTAACCTAAGCCTATCTGTTTAAATATAAGCTTATTTTTTAAGACTCGTTTATGCGAAATAATAGTACCAAACCTGAAACCTTAACAAGTAGAAGTACCTCTACTAATGAAGTAGTTAATACACGAGGTCAAACCAGTTCTACGCCTGTTTGGTAGTTGTACTATCACAGTTCTATTACTCGTTCTATTTAGGGGGAAATGATGCATGAATGGGAAACATAAGCCCGCCAGCTCTTGAGTTATTTATGTTTCTGAAAAGGAAACAATCAATGAAAATGTTGATCAAATAGTCAGTTATTCTTTAGAATTTTGAAGGGTATCTATTATGTATATAACATTATTGGTAATAAAGACTATGACTTGAATTACATTAGTTTCAAATTAAGTACAGATAGACAAACAAAATGCAAGGATCTCATGCCAAGCTTCACAACGTACTTTAACTGATAGAAATTTCAGAACTATATAGTGCTTTATTACAGTATTGTGAATTCACATGGCTTGCCATTAATTAACAAAATAATAAAATATACTGCTATGAAAATTTGATATTTTTATTTCATTGTTTAACCTTCTCGCTTCTAGAGATCTATTGATGTATGTGGTATTTTGATTTTTTCATACACTGTTTATTGTTTTGTTTGTCAGTATCCGAGATTTTTGACTTGGTTTGTGTTGCTAAAATAGAATGTTTAATTATCAATCTTAAAAAATCTAATTAATTGTTCATCAGTAACGACAATTATTTCATTTCACTTTTGAAATTACTGATAGTAGAGAATAGATTTATGGTTTTTCTAAGATGTGTTTTTATGTTTTTTATCCTGTTCTTTGCCATAAAAATGCCAGAACCTTATACAAGAAACTAATCATCCATTTCTTTAAGTGATACCTAGAGGCAAGGCAATTTCACAGTTTTTTCTTCTTTTTTTTTTCATCAACTGATGTTAGCATTTCTTCTTTCTCACAGAATTTATGACCAAAGGAACCCCACCAGGTGGCGCCCCCCGCTGGGCAGACTTGCTATGAAATTCGTTAGAACAGCTTTACCACGAAGAAGACCGCACCCCTAGAGGCCTTTTCATCCATACATATAGTAAAATTAAATCTCTATGTTTTATGTGTGACGTTATTAACCTTAGGAAATTTTCGACAGGAGGTTGTAAAAACTTGTAAACCCCTTTATCAAAGGACTTTTTTAACTTATTGAAAAACTGATCAAGTTACAAAACGTCTATCAAAGGAGTAACATTTCACTGTAAAATGGGTTTGAAATATATCGTCTATGTACTCCAGAAAATGTAAAATAGAACTAAGAAGAACATTTCCATAGAATAAAAAAAAAGAGTTTAAAAAATCAAATGTATGACACAACTTTTGATAGAGTGACCGTTTACTAGGGCTTGTTTTGAAAGATTTACTGCAAGAAATTATAAAAAGAAAAGCAAAACTGTAAGGAGTGTAAAGCGGTTGATTTTAGTAAATAAGTTTTTAATTTTGAAAGATTTATATCCTTAAAAGCAATGCAACAATTTCTCGATTATATATTTTTAGGGTCATTTTTTATTTTATTTGCCCTCTACTGGATTCTAAAACTTGCCCTGGTTTTAGAAGACCGACGACAAAAAGGAATTCGAGTTCGTAGGTGGAAGTTTGGGTATCGAGCTGAGTTGAGAGAGCAACAAACTCCTTCTTCTTCCAGTAAAGTCCAGACCGAAACTAAAGAACCAAAAGGATGCAAATTGCACATCGTCTGCCCACACCACCGTCGTTGGCCACTACCAGGAATTCTGAAGATCTCTTGTGGTATCATCGGATTTGCAGGAGAAATATGCGCTGCCTTTCCAAAGGGGATATTCAAATATGTAGAAGATATTCAACTCGCTTCTGTGTATGGCATGCTTATTTTATCTGGAGTAGTAGATATTTTATACCATTGGAACATTCTCTTTCCCAAAGGAACCAGTAACTTTGTGCTTGCTCTCACTTTTGGAGTCGAAACTTTACAGTTCCTAGATGCAGAGAACAAAACACACCTGGAAAAGGAGATGCAACATCTGTTGATCTGGACCGTATTGATGTGTGTTTTCTCCACTCTTGCAGAAATGCGTTTTTCTTTGAACCTTCCCTTAAAATTTGCACGGTCGTATTTCGTTTTACTGCAGGGATTCTGGCTACTTCAAATGGGATTCTTTCACAACAGTATAGCTTCTAATATTCCTGGCTTGTCTCAGTTCATTTCGAATATAAATAAATCGGGTTTTGTTCTCTCATGGGTATCGTTGATCCTTTCCTGGCATGTGGTAGGCACGTTTGTATTAACGTCTATTCTTGCCGCTGTAGCTGTGCTTATCAAACGTAAAAGCAAGTGCTGCTGGCGCTCTACTAGTACGTGGGGTAATGGTGGATCTGAAGAAGTAGAAGCGACTCCTAGTGTTCCAGATGATTGGGAAGAAAGAGAACCACTTCGTCCTTGAATGCTAACAAGAAAAAAACGAAAACCATGTAATTTTAAAATTTGTGGCAAATGTTACAGTTTTTAATTGTGAGTATTTCTAAAGCTTATGCAACCACTCCGTAGGTGTAAGGTAGATTTTACGTCAAAAGAAAATGCTAACTTTGGCATGATTACCTGGTTTACTTTAACTCTGCACATTAGTTTATTTCTCGGACATTAGATTTAATCCTTTTACCTTTCGAGTGTTTGAGGACCGTCAAACACACGAACAATAACTAACCACGCGGTCACTATTAAATCACTCTCGCTTCCTTGCAGTGTATTAATATGATGTTTTATGTACCGTCATAGTATAATATTGAAACTTGTATTCGTTTCCAATATATGATAACAAACAATGACTTTTTAACAGAAATCTCAATAAATGTATACCTCTGAGCATATTTAATATTATTAACATGAAGCTTTATATATATTTATAAACATATATTTTTCTTAAATATCATAAACTTTCCATTTGATTAATAATGTTTAACTGAAATAATCAAGACTTGTCTAGATATTTCTGTCGTATAAAATAGATGTCCGGAAGTGTAATGGTTTGCATTTTTTTCTTTGTGATCAAAATCTGGGTAAATACCTATCGTTTGCATTTGCAACCTGAATAGCACTAAATGACCAAGCCAGTGGCCCCAAAGCTCAGGCTTATTCGTGCCTAATTTATAAATTTGGGCTACAGGGAGAACACCCGTCACTTACACAATTATCTCAACCGAACATCAGAACTGACTGTCACTCTTAATATATTCTCACATCCAAAAGTTCAAAGCATGTTCAGCGGCATACTGCGCGCTCGAACCTTAGACCTTTTGATCATCAGCTAAACATGTCGAAGAGTAGATCATGCCCAGTCCTCGTATTTATATTCACGTCGAATTCCTTGCTCTGCTATTGTATCGTTGCTGAAGGTTAAGGAAATGATCATGATACCAATTGCCCAGACAGCACGTTAAAACGGCATTTCATATTAAAAAGAACATTGATATACAGTATGACAAGAGAAAGGAAAGAAAACATTCGGTAAGACGTAAGCCTTCGCTTAAAGGGTCTAGTCTTATGCACAATCCTTGGTAGTATTTCACTGAGTAAACAATTTGAGGTCGTTAACCGTTAAGTAGAACTCTGAAACGTCTCTATCTCTTTGATATGTAAGTTGCAAATAAGACTATATACACATCAAATATATGTATAAAATATCTGCTACAATAGTAACGATAACAACCTCTACGCCTTCAGTAGCACAGCGGTATGTCTACGGAGTTACAACGCTAGAAACCGGGTTTCGATACCCGAGGTGTGCAGAGCACAGATAAATTACCCTTTGTGCTTAACTATAAACAAACGCAATATACAAAGCAACTTGTACTTATATACACTGAAAAGAATAGTTATATAATAAACTCGCGCTTTAATAAGCAAAACATTGTTCCAGATGAGTAAACCGCGAAAGGAGTATTTTAGAGGGTATAACTGCAGTAACATCACACAAACAGCGTTGGAGACAGCCCATCTATTCAACTGCCCCTCAACTTGCGGGGTCAAACCAGTATACAAACAACAGAGGATCACATTAGGGACGTAACTATAAGCTGAAGTCCGTTGTGTCAAAAATCTAACTGCATATTTACCATATGCGGCTAGATATAACCATAATGCTTACAATTTCTCCTTGATATCAATTATAGATTACAGTTAGAATTATAGTGTAATATTACTGTAACTATGCTGCTGATTACAAGAAACTATACCAATCTCGGATGTAACTTATTTCTTCTAAGGGCTAAAGGTAGAACGGAAGAGTTTATATTGTAATGCATACTTGTTGAATTTTTCCTATGTAACAGAAATAACTGTGTCTGCGAATACACATATTTTTTTAGTCCATATTGAAATGTAACGGCGGAACGTCGACTTAAACACTAGTTATGTGGAGTAATGTGTACATAGTGTATGTGTGTGTATATATGCGTGGGAGTGTTGCTTAAATATCGTGTCAAAAAGGTCTCAAATATTAATTGAAAGAAAAAGTGTATCAAATACCTTTTCCCCTCTCCCCAGGTATACAAGTGTTTTAACGAATGTAAAAATGTATATCATTTGTTAAAGAATTAAGAATTTGAATAATTAAGGAAAAAATATCTAAAATGAATCAATTTATTCACGGTGTTATGTTGTGTTAATGATAAGCTGTGATATTTGTTGTTGTTTGAACTGGACTTTTGGAAAGATAAGAAATTAGTTTCTTTAGTATCATATTGCTTAACTCTTAACCATTCAAAATGTATGTAAAAAAAAAGTCATTCCCTGGTGGATCTGTGACAAATGTCAAATTTTACAATGCTGAAATTCAGGATTTTATTCCTGCGGTGGGCACAGCGCAGATATAGAAGTATTTCATGTACGTAGATAACAAGAAACAAAATAAAAACAATGTATAAAATAAAACAAAACACGTGTTCACATATTACTGTATATACTTTCACTTAGAGGCTATTATTCATAATATTAATTAATGTACTTTCCTTCTGTTGATACTGAGGTCACTTGACTACCTCAAGAAAGATCAAGCTAAGATCAAGTAAACCAGCTTCCTGATTCTTCATTCTTTTGTAGATGTGGCAGATTAATAAAAATAATAATCAATAACATATGGTGAAAGAATAAATAAGTAATACAATGTTAAAAACCCTTACCTTAATTCAGTTGTGTTTTAATACAAATAAAACGCTGATGAATAATATTATACTTCCCGTATTCAATCCAGTTCTCACAGTAACATTTGTTGACTAGTTGCTATCATAATTTGTATCTCAACCATTATTGTATTTTTCATATTCCAGCCAATCTGATGAGCTCTGGCATTAAGCGAATGGCTTCGCCGACACATGATATATTTTACAAATACCATAACTGACTTATTCCTACACACTCTTTTTTACTCTCATTCATAAGTTCTTGTTAATGATAATTGCTCGAGAAGCTTTTGCAACTATTTTGTTTCAAATTATCAATGTGTTTAACATTGTCTTTAAAATAGTACGATAATAAGGTTTGGATACATTTTTATAATATCGAGTCATATAGCGTATTTTAAAAGATATCTTAAAATAAGATGACACATGTAATTTGTTATTTTGAAGGTTTTACCAATCACATGATTAATGATTAATTTTCTTTGATTTCTTATAGCCTTTTGATGTAGTAATTCTCGCATATTTCTATGTCAAATCTTGTGCCTTCAATTTATGTCATTGTATGACAATGTAACGGTAAAAAAGGTATTCTAACTGTATTAGTGCCACCATTAATATTAACAAGAAAGAAAGAGATGTCACGTGAAAAATGAGATATTTGCATTCTAAGAAAAATAAATAAAAATAGTATTTTTTGAAACATATCTGTTTTCTTACTTTATGGCCCGGCATGGCCAAGCGTGTTAAGGTGTGCGACTCGTAATCTGAGGGTCGCGGGTTCGCATCCCCATCGCGTCAAACATGCTCGCCCTTTCAGCCGTGGCGACGTTATAATGTGACGGTCAATCCCACTATTCGTTGGTAAAAGAGTAGCCCAAGAGTTGGCGGTGGGTGATGATGACTAGCTGCCTTTCCTCTAGTCTTACACTGCTAAATTAGGGACGGCTAGCACAGATAGCTCTCGAGTAGCTTTGTGCGAAATTCAAAAAAAACAAACAAACAATTCTTACTTTATTTACTGTTGCTTTTAATGAAATTGAGGGAACGTAATTCCATTGATTTAGAATGCCAAGTAAGTGATAAGTTTGTTTGTTACCCTTGGACTACTCTTTTCCCAACGAATAGTGGGATTGACCGTCATATTATAACGCCCCCACGGCTGAAAGGGCGAGCATATTTGGCGCGACAGGGATGCGAACCCGCGACCCTTAGATTACGAGTCGCACGCCTTAACACGCTTGGCCATGCCGGGGCTAGTGATAAGTAATAGATATAGTAAATACATATAAAACAATTATGTTATCCAGTATTATACTCACAGTGAGGTATATATAACAGATGCGGATAGTTTGGTAGCTGGTGTCTGAAAAACAGACAACCAGCTTTATAGATTCGATGCTCAATAACTCTCTTAATAATCTACTCAAAGTAAATCTTGTCTCACAAATGTGCTGCTAATCTGATGATTTATTATGCGCGAATAACCTGCGTGAAAGTTCCCGACAATGAAGTACTTGATGTAAACAAAACTTTAAAGTTTTCAATCATTGCAATTATTGTATGTTTGTTTTCGAATAATCTCGTATAGGTACACAAGGACTATTCGCAATAGCCATCCCTAATTTTAAACTGATATAGATTAGAAGGAAGGCAGTATATCATAACACTTACCGACAATTCCGGAGTTACTCTTGTCTGACAGAATAGCGGGTTTGATCTTTACCGTTGTAACTCACATACGACCCTAAAGTATAGAGCGATTTATTGAAATACTTGAAAATTATAATAACTCTACCTTCGTTAGTTATACATCTATATATATTTTATATTTATTAGAATCTTCTGAATAAAGATAATTAAAGCAACCAAAATAATTTTAAAAAATAACTTACTGGTTAATAAAAACACTACTTTTTAACAAACCTAACAGAGACACTTAATATAATAAACTAACACAGCGTAAAAATTAAACATATTGATTAGAATATAAAGAATCATCACTTGGATACCTAGCTTTCAACGATATTGTCGGCCGTAGCCCCAGTAATGTTTGAAATGGCTCACAAATATCAGCGAAATCCATCTGTTTTAAAAGGTAATGAAATTTATGTCAAAGCCATAAATATTCACTAATAATTATTTTAAAAAATCACTTGGATACAATTTCATGACAACGAATCATAGCCTTTCTTAAAGTATCAAAATTACTTTTTTTATGAAAGCGACTTAAAAACACTTTAAATTCTAGATAAATTTTAATATTTATCATTGATAATCAAATATATATTAAACCATAAAAACAATAACGTGGAAATAAATGCGAAAAATGTGCAGACAAATTTATTTCTTGTAATGACACAGTTTTATGACGTAGAGGCTGATAAATCAAACTACCTTATAAGGTTGTGGATAAAAATCCCAAGGAAATTAAATATATTTTAAACACTTTACATTAACTGAACTAGTTACACAGCTCTACAAATTTCAACTGCATATAAGTTGTTTTGGTTTTAATAACGGATTTTCAATAATTCAGCGACATATAATTCAAAAATAATATTTTCTTTTACTTTCACGTAAACATTTTTACAAGTTGGAAAGAAAAACTTACTTGGATTAAATTATTATTTCGTTTACCACAATGAACATTTTTTTTTATTATTATGTTTGTGAACAAAAATACAAACCAACTAAAAAAGGAGGAAGAACATTGATATTAAACGAATAGGAATCCTCATTCATATCGGCTTTTAAAATGAAATCTACGTCTTTTAATCACGAAACTACGCGTTGTGGTTCTTCTTTTATGCACTTGCGTTATGACATTTTGTGAAAAATCTGTACGCGGTGGAGAGAAGTGGATATTATTTTCGGATTCAGCGTACAGGACTTTACAGTAGATTATTGAATAATTTCAAGACAGTAAAACCATCTTGTGTTATAACTGTAAACCTTTCAAATTCGATTGTACTTGCACAGTTTATTTACTTCTCGTTGCTCTATAAATGGTTTTATACGTCATACTGTTCCACATATTTTCTCCAGAACTTTATTCATTCATCGTTTAGATACGTCTTCTCATACACTACATACTGCTTCTCAATGTGGAGAGCTTGAGGACTTGCCACAATAAATTCAAGATTTGATTCCTGCAGTGAGCACATTGGAGGTAATTAGCCAATTATGCAGCTTTGTGCAGGAAACAAAAACAAACTACACGGACTCACATACTTTAGGCATTAATGAGATTGTGGAGTAAGAACATTTCAAATTTCCAGATTTCGTATTAATGACTCCTTAAACCTTATTAAACGCAGAAGATTCCCCGCCACACCAAACATGATCGCCCTTTCAGCCGTGGGGGCGTTATAATGTATCGGTCAATCCCACTATTCGTTGGTAAAAGAGTAGCCTAAGAGTTGGCGGTGTGTGGTGATTACTAACTGCCTTCCCTCTAGTCTTACACTGGTAAATTAAGGACAGTTAATGCAGATAGCCCTCGTGTAACATTGCGCGAAATTCAAAACAAACCAAACCCGGAAGATATCAAGTAATAAAAGTATCGAACCCGCTTATTCTTTTATTTCTTTACGTATCAATAACAATGTGAGAATTCAATAGATTTATGCGTGACGTTCAGTCTCTCATTCGCTTTAAAAATATGTATTTTTAAAGAAAAAAACTATCAAATGTCATACTTTTCTCAACAACATTATGTTAGGTATAATTCTATGTACATTTTACGTGTGTCCCCTAATAGTAGATAAGCAGCAAGTCTGCAGGCTTACGACGCTAAAAAATAAGTTTAGATGCACATGGTAAACCGCCCAATTATTTTTAAACAAATCTGTGTACTTATTCTAAAAAACAAACAGTTTCTACAATTCTCAACATGGCTTACCAGTTTTGGATTATTATGTAAATTTATAAATCTCTAGAAAAAGTCGAAAGCTTTATGGATAGGAAATTTCTAGAGTTTTTTTTTTCGTCAAAAAAGCACAAGCTAAAAGTGAATATTTATGTAAAAACGGCTCGTTTGGATTGAGAAATTTTTTTTATCTAGAGGAGGGAACAACGTTTCGACCTTTTTCGGTCATCGTCAGGTTGACAAAAAAAGTTGTTCGTTCCTCTACGTAAAAATTTTTCTCAACCCAAACGAGCCGTTTTTACATATATATTTTTCTCTACAAGTGAGTGTTCTCGTCATCAGTGATTAAAAGTGAATATTGTTTTTGTGCTGAGAGTGGGGCTGATTGCAAACCAGGAATACACTGTTTACGCCATGATGTGACTGAATATGTTCCCCACTTTAAGTTATGGGTCCGTTATAAAAGTAACAGCTAATTCTCTTATTTGGTTCAAAGCAGGGCAAAGCCCTTGTGACAGCAGTTGATGCTGATTGGCTCCTTCTTTCTTGTTAGTAGTTTATAATTAGAGACAGCCATACCTAAACCCTAGGGGTCTCTGACCTAGCAGTGTAGTCCATGTGGGAATAGAGTGATTAATGTTCAGCTCGAAAATAAATATATTAAATATATCTTTGAAATAGCTATTTGCTTCTACATGTTTATTTCTCATTTTAATTGTTATTCCACCAGCATTATATTTCCTCTCCTGTATATTTAACAAACTATTTTAGATGTTTCTTATTCTATGTTGTTCTTACTTGATTACCTCTCCCCCAGTGGCACAGCGGCACGTCTGCGGACTCATAATGCTAGAAACTGGGTTTTCGATACTCATGATGGGCAGAGCACAGATAGCCCATTGTGTAGCTTTGTGCTTAACTACAATCGTACTTCACTAACAAGTTCTTGGTCTTCGATAGTCATATCTTAAACTCTACAAAATATGTTAAAATATATCTCCTATGTTATAAGCCTCGATTAATATTGTATTCCTTACATGGTTTTAAACCAAATTTGTTCCATGATTTACAGTTTGTTTTCCTTTGTTTGCAACTTAAATGTGTATCAATCCTTGTGTTATCGTATGTAGAGAAAATGAATAAAACGTATACTCAACAAAATAACTCAAAATATATCTGACAGGTCGTTATGTTTGTAGAGAATAACAGATCCAGTTTACTGTCACTTGATCTTTACAAATTTAATAAAAATATTTGATTGATTGTTTTGAATTTCACACAAAGCTACTCGAGGGCTATCTGTGCTAGCCGTCCATAATTTAGCAGTGTAAGACTAGAGGGAAGGCAGCTAGTCATCTCCACCCACCACCAACTCTTGGGCTACTCTTTTACCAACGAATAGTGGGATTGACCGTCACATTATAACGCCCCACGGCTAAAAAAGGCGAGCATGTTTGGCGCGAGGGGGGATGCGAATTCACGACCCTCAGATTACGAGTCGCTCGCCTTAACACGCTTGGCCATGCCGAGCAAAAAATATTTGAACAACATTGTTTCTATTGCCAATGACGCATTTCGTTCAATACAGACACCATCAGATCAATTAAAAGCAAACATGGGATTGGATATTGCAATATGCCATTTATTGCAACAATAATTGTTATGATGTGAAAAGCTTTTCTAAGCTAGTGAGGCATGGTTGTAATTAGCTATACTTTTAATAAGACATTGTTAATCTTATTATATATTTAACACTACATTTTTTCTTTAGTTTCTTATGTATTTTTAAGAAGAAGAAAAGTGCATAATAGTATTTCAAATACAGTTTGTCCGTCACATCCACCGCGAACGAGGCGTTTTGGTCAATACAGAGTTCATCAGAAAAATAGAACACGGGTGGTCGTTTGTTTTAATATATTTCAAAGATTACTCTTTTAATGTCCTTTTTGCAACAATATAATATATCTGGTGATAAAGTTACATAAAAGAAGTTGTTTATTTTATAAAATTTGTGAAATGTTTATTACATAGAAATACACTGCTGGCCTAAATCTTAAGGCCAATGAACATAAAGAAAATATATGCATTTTGCATTGTTAAACTCAACCACTTATTTGAGTAGAGCTTCGAAAGATGAAAATAAGAAAAGGGAAAATAAAAATAAATACTTTTTCAGCATTTAATAGGGAAAATGTTAACACTATGAAATTAGCCTAAATACTAGGCTAATAGTATAAGTGTATATATACGTTTGTATGAATAAATATAGTTATGCATTGTTTCAACCCTCTTAGGGTATATTGCAAAAGGAAATAGCAATAATTTAGCACATTAGATAGTATAAGGTTAAAACAATGTCCTAATAGCGTGAAGCGAGAACAACAATAAAATTAATCAATTTTACAATAAATCGTTAAAATACTTTTGACATGTGTGATACTTAATATAAACTTTTGTAAAAAAAAAAACATTCTTATTGTTTATGTTTTCCTAGTTGCAACAACAGAAACGTAAACGAAATTTTTAATATCAAAATCACCATAATCAAGCAAAATATAAATCTTAAGCATTACATTATCGTTTCTTTATTATTATGTTTATTCATTTCGAAATAATACATTTTCATGCCGTTAGAACAAAATATTTTTTAAAAAGATATGATTATCCGGTAGATGGCAGAGACAACAATATACTGCGTTTCCATAGAAATGAAAATAATATAGAAATACGCTATGGTTGTAAGACAATCGCGCTTTGGACAACGACAGGAACTAAATTCATGTTTTTAGCTTAACCTTAAACATAATTCGTACCTTAGTATGCTCCAGGAATGCCACGATTCAAAACACAACAAAAGAAATCCCAACCAATTTGGAAACAGAACTTACAAAAAGCTAAACGAAATGGAGTTCTTCACACAATATATGACGTTAATGGAAACTGGTATTCAGGAGAGTGGGCAGTCGATAAGAAACATGGTAAGCTACATAAGCAGATAGATTATATATATATGTGTATGTTATTTGATATGATTTTTCAATCATAACGTTTGGCACTAACTACAAATCATAACCTCGAATAGGTTTATTTAGGTTAAAAGGGCACAACAGGGCCTGTAACTCACGGTAACGTGAAGTGAAATAACAAGAAATATATATATATTTAAATCAAGGACCTCTGTTGAGTTAGCGATAACCTACGGACTCACAGCGTTAACATCTGAGGTTAGATTCTCCGCAAAGGATATAGAGCAAATAGTCTGTCGGGAGCTTTAAGCTAAGACGAATGTATATCAAGCCGAAAAAATAAATTATACTGTAAAATTGCAGAAGATTATAAAAATACATGTAAAATGATTTACATTTGAAACATCATAACAATTAAATTCATGGCTTATCAATTTCTTTAAACATTTGTTTATGTAGAGTGTTTTAAAACTTTGGTGTATTACAAATACACCTTTTCTCCAAATAAAAGCTAGACACATCATGTGAAAATATTGTAACCGTTCCTTTTCATATCATATTTAAATTAGTATTTTAAATTTAAGAATAATGAAATTACATTATTATTGAAATGTATACTAAGTGTGCGTTTCTTATAGCAGAACCCGGCATGAACAGGTGGTTAAGGCACTTGACTCGTAACTGAAAGTCACGGGTTCGAATTTCTGTCATACCAACCATGCTTGCCCATTCAGCCGTGGGGCGTTATAATGCAATGGTCAATCCCACTATTCGATGGTAAAAGAGTCGCCTAAATGTTAGCGGTGATGACTAGCTGCTTTCCTTCTAGTCTTACACTGCTAAATTAGGGACGGCTATCGCAGATATCCCTCGTATAGCTTTGCTCAAAATTCAAAACAAACCATTTCTTACAGCAAAACCACATCGGACTATCTGCTGAGTCCACCGATGGGAATCGAACCCCTACTTTTAGAAATGTATAATAAGAAAATGAAAGAAAAGTAGTAAAGGAGTTTAATGTTTAAAATAAGTTTATTAGGATTCAGTTAGAATTTATGTTATCATTACGAAGTTTCATTTCGTATTATTCTGTATTCCCACACTGTAATAGCGGTAAGTCTCCAACTATAAAACCAAAAATTAGGGGTTCGATTCCCCTCGGTGGACACAGCAGATAGTCCGATGTAATTTTTTATAAGAAAAACGCACCCACGTTATGCTGTATGTTATTGATTTTGTAAGAAAATATTGGTATATATCCAAAGCTTATTATTTGGAAATTTTAAGAAATGTAGATCGAGAAAGCCGAGATAACCACTTGACTTGAAATAATAAGTTATAACGAAATAAATAAAGTGAAAACTTCACTATGAAATATTTTTATTAATTTGTATTTATTTGTGTGTGTGTGTGTGTTTTCGTACAAAGGCAAAGGTACACAGTTTTGGAAAGCAACAGGCGCTACGTACAGTGGAGATTGGAAGAATGGGAAACGCCATGGTCACGGAACATTTGGTGTCCCTAACCCATCTGGTTCCGGTCTGAAGGAGCAATACGTAGGGGACTGGTCTCATAATGAAAGAGAGGTAAGCTTGTTATTATTTTTGTTCGTGCATACACAATTAATTATGTTCACTATAGAGAATAACTAATTGTACACTAGTGTCACCTTTTGACGGAATTTGACATTACAAACTAATGTTAAAACTGTAAATACTGTGCATTTATGTTCATTTTTAATAATTCAATAACCCAAATAAAATGCTTGATACGGAGGAAAATAAAACACCTTTTTACAAAGATTTGATTAAGCATCCTCAAATAAGCATCTGTCCGCTGCTAGAAGGGGAAAAACATAATATCCAAGCGTCTGCTGGGGTTCAATAGTTTTACAACTGCAAGTTATTTAAGTTGTAAATATGCCTATAATTACAAAAATGAAATTAAGATATTAATGGTAAACAGGGAGGACTTAAAGTGTAAGAGAAGTAACACATCAGTGGCACTTCAGGAAAAACATAATAAGAATCAGTTATATCCTAACGTTACAGGTTTTCACGAAACCAGAAGAATAACCAGAAATACCAGCTAAGATGACTGTATTTGTCAGCAAATTATCCACGGAAACCTCAAAGTTACAAAAAACCAATTTAAGCTTCCTGATTTATTGATATATCCCATAGTCCAGAGGGACCACAAGGTTTCTTAGACGATTCTTCTTGTTAGAGTTCTCCTGTCTCTCTTCCAAGTTCTTGGCAATCCACTTTCAGATGTCCTAAATCACATAATTATTCTGTTGTTTTTTTTAATTTGTTCTTGCAATTGTTCATCCCTTAAACAAATAACTGCATTGTATCTCAGGACGAATGGTATGGGTATTAACACTTTTACTAATTAAGCAAAGAACAACGTTTCGACCTTCTTAGGCCATCTTTAGGTTAAAAAAGGTCTAAACGTTGTCTTCTGCTTTATTAGTAAAAGTAAATTAATTAATTAGTAAAAGTGTTAATACTACCAATACCAGCCTTCGTGAGATACATTTTAACTTCAAGTGGGTTTCTCGTCATCACAAAATAACTCCATTCGTTACCGAAACCATTGCGTTTGTATTGTTGTGTGTAGCATTATTGTTTTGTTGGGTAAGTTGATAATAAAACGTAATAAAGCACGATCGAATATTAAAATAAATATATAGACCAGTTTTATTAAATGTCCATGGGACAGGTACTCCAACTAGTAATATAATATATGAATGACACACTTAATATCCACACAAACATTACATAGTTATTTGCTAGACTATTAAACATGTCAGTCCCGAAGGACAATCCTTAAAATTCAAATTGTTATTTCAATCGAGTGGTGTTAATGTTCAAGCAGAACATACTGGCATGAAAACTGTTGTATACAATAGAGCAATGTTTCTCAGTCATCGTTCCGTAGACCAACGCCGCTTTGTGGGATTTTGCGAAAACAAATAAAAAAACAAACTCAGAATATTCATATGTATGTAAATCATAACGCTTTTGTTGTTTTTATTTGCATCTTAGTGATTCCAGTCAGTTTAGAAATGAATGACTCGACCACCTAATATCGAAAAGGTCGAAAAACGCTGTAATAAAGAGTAACCTTAATCGTGTTTGAATATGAACTATAAGTTCAGTTTCTCCCTACAGATAACTACCATGAGAAACCACAATTTCAATGGACTTTCTTTTCTGTCAGTTTAATGTTCCTATTCATGACCCAGCCACACCACGAGTCTTCTTTGATCCTTTTATTGTCTGTCACAAACGTAACGTACTCGTAAAGATGATATATGTATTTCATTCAGTATTGAAAGCAAGGCTAGTACTCCCAGAGACCGTAATGTTGTGACCATTATATATGTGTCACGTTTGTTTGTTTTTGGTACCAGATCACTTTGCTAACTGCTTGTATTTCTTCTTATGGGATGTATGTAATTGGCGAAAGGTAATTTTTCTCCGATAAGGAGAATGACTGCTTGTGTATTTTAAATACCAAAATTACAACACTGTTAACTTTCCTGAGTGCATGATTTTTAAAATTACATTACCGTTTCGAATGTTTCATAACCTTTGTTTTCGTACTGTAAGTATAGATGAAAGTTAAAAAGCTTATATTCAAGCAACATAAACATCGTTTAGTGTGTGTTTTCTTATAGCAAAGCCACATCAGATTATCTGCTGAGCTCACCAAGGGGAATCGAACCCCTGATTTTAGCGTTGTAAATCCGCAGACTGACCGCTGTACTAGGAGGGGCTAAACATCATTTAGACTGAAAGAAAGAAATAATTTTTAGCGGTTTCGAAAAAATTCCTTTCTTTTTTTATTCCAGCTAAAGTTCAAATTGATCAAAGACATGGCCTAGCGCGTAAGGCGTGCGACTCGTAATCCGAGGGTCGCGGGTTCGCGCCCGCGTCGCGCTAAACATGCTCGCCCTCCCAGCCGTGGGGGTGTATAATGTGCGGTCAATCCCACTATTCGATGGTAAAAGAGTAGCCCAAGAGTTGGCGGTGGGTGGTGATGACTAGCTGCCTTCCCTCTAGTCTTACACTACTAAATTAGGGACGGCTAGCACAGTAAGCCCTCGAGTAGCTTTGTGCGAAATTCCCAAACAAACAATCAAAGACGTATTCAGCAACGGTAAAATCCAGAATTTTCCTTAAAGCTGGCATTTTTAATGGAATTAGGACACTTCTTTCGAAAATAATGACTATAATTATTCAGTTTTTTAATCAGGGTAATATGTTTTAATTATTATTATTATCATAATTTTCGTAGGCTATGTGTATAAATAGCGTGCTCGATTTACTAAGAGTTCAATAATACATTTACTGTGGGACATGGTACGAAGAGATTCAAACAGGTATTATTATATGTAGTTTTACGATAAATACTTTGGATTATGGCGCTGTTTGGAGAACAGGGAGTCGCAGTAAAAGTACGCTGGGTAAAAGAGTTTTGTGAATTCAACGGGTGAGGAAACTAATTATGAACCTTGAGATTAACAACAGTGACAACAAATTTTCAAGATAACTCACTTTGTCAGCCAAAGTGTTAATGTGTTCCGTAATTAGATTAGTTCTATGATTAAAGCCTCCACCCCACCCCACTGACACAACAATCTCATAACGCTAAAACCTAGATTTCGATACCTGAGGTAGGCACAGCATAGGTTGTTCTTTCTGTAATACGTATGCGTTTAACTACAAACACAAAACACAGTCAGTCCCTTGATAAGCTTAGTATAGCCAGATGGTTGGGGTGCTCGACTCGCAATGTGTAGGTCGCGAGTTAGATTTTGAAATAACTAACACATTTTCATGCTCGCCCTTTCAGCTGTGGGAGCGTTATAAGGTCACAGTCGATCTCACTATTCGTTGGCAAAAGAGTAGCCCAAAGGTTGGCGATCGGTGGTGGTGACTAGATGCCTTCCCTCTAATCTTACACTGCTAAATTAGGAACGGCTAGCACATATAACCCTCGTGTAGCTTTGCGCGAAATTCAAAACAAATTAAACATTCCCCTTACTCGGACAGGTAGGCTGCGACAGTTTTAACTTCTTTTGAAAGTGAAACGGAAGGTCTGTTAAAATCACGAAAAAGGAAGAGAGAGAGAGAAAGGCTGTTAGAAAGTGAATATCTGGATTTTGTTGTTTCTAAATACTTTCTTTGACTGGTTTCAATTGTAGCTGGGATGCAAAAAGATAAATTCCCAATACTGCTGAAACAATTTTTTGTTTGTTTATTTCAAACTATGTTTACTTTGCTTAAATATAAGTTTTCCCTTTCAGCTAAACAGCACTGTACATGTTCATTACAAACATAAATCTTGACAGACGTGTTTATGACAGACAGGAGTACATTTATGGTGTGGCTGGGTCGTGAATAAGAAAGTGAAACAGACAGACAAGAAACTCCATCGAGAATGTGGTTGTAGTTATTTAAGATGCCTGGGAGATCTTTCATTCAGAATATCCAGGAACACTTGTGTCTCAGATAAAACAGGGTTCATGTTAACCCTTTGTTGTATAAAACATGTTTCTTGCCATTGGACTCAGTTTGAAAGCTAACATCACTCCCATAAGAAAAGGTCCTTTGAATTTGAAGAATTGTCTTTCGTGAATAAAATATTTCCTAAACTTTGTAGAACACTGTGGCTACTGGCCATGTAATGTTTGTACACATAGTCAAGTGTACCGTCCAACAATTCCGTTGTATCATTCGAACAGACAACATAACACTAATTAAGGAAAGAGAGTATTTTGTCGTTTAATGTCGAGAGGAAGATCATAATAAATACAATAATTTTCGCGTGTTAACTTTTCGTGAGTGAAGGATATTGAGCTTTCCTTATAGTAGCTCTTTTCTGTACCAACAAAAGCTAAGTAATATAAGAATACTATTCGAAAACAGCAATATTGGTTACTTGTCGTTGTTAACACTGTTAATACTGCTATAAACTTACCATATAGGGTATGAGGAATGGATACAGTTCTAAACAATTATTGAATCTTGACATGGATCGGCACCCTCTTGCCCTTTGTTTTCGTAGATTTTACACACGTAACCTAGTGGTAACAGTTTCGGTCTATTTGATACCTAGACTTTTATGTTCACTTTTGGCAGATCCTTGAAACTAGCAATAGGCGGTTGTTCGATTCTTTTTTTCTGATACGTATTTTGTTTTCGGTAGACGGTGTTTGTCCCAACAGCTTATTTTTCTCTTATTAAAAGTTTTATTTTCGAAGTGATTTTGCAAAAATGTATTCCATATTTTGTGTCATGTTATGCAGAGTATATAGATATATATATATCGCTTTTTTATGATTTGATCTCGATAATTTCTATACTTTGATATAATAATTAATATAGTGTATATACCATGTTTGATCTTTCAGTCACGTCGCAACTACGGCATATATGCACTATTTGGGGGGGGGGGGGACAAAAGCCAGTAAAAAATTACGTAGTAAGATGAATTTTTACATGAGTTTGTATTTCTTATCAAAGTACCAGAAAACTGCTCATTTCTTGTTTAGTGAAATATTATCCCCATTAAATAAGTTTATCTCAAACTAGATGATTTCAATAGCTTTTCGTATAACAAATATATATATATATTCTATCTCTATCTCTTACTTAAAATGTATATTAAGATACATACTTTCTGATAGAGAAAGTATGTATCTTAATCTACAAAAATAAATAAATAAGATATAAAAACCCTAATTTTAAAAACATGGCCTGCGTTACCGTTTCGGTAATTTCTAGCAAATCCTCAGAAACTGTTGTTACCATATCCAGTTAGTTATTAAATACTGAAATTAAATATATATAAATAGATAAATTATGTTTGTTTAAGATAAGTAGGTCACAGGACAGTTTATATCCACGTTCATAATTGGATATTCAGAGCAACCATTAAAATTGAATATAGAAAGATGAATCAAAATTACAACTTGAAAGTAGAAAAATAGCCAACACATGTTATGAACGTAATTGAGAACTAATATTTATCAAAACCATTTGCTCAGCGGAGGAATTGTTTATGATGCAAAGTGCTATCGCCCGCATTCTTTTCACTGAAGCCTAAATTTTTACATGAATACCCATAATCATCAGTTTTGTTTCTTATTTTCCTACCTTCCTGTTTCAATTGTTTCTAGAGTTTTTAAAAGTTTTTCATAGTAACTTCTATAACAAATGCATAACTATTTTTGAAATAACTAACACTTATATTTTCTTTGCCTTACCTAAGTTGCTCGTCCTTTCAGCCGTGAGAGCATAATAATGGTACAGTCAATCCCACTATTCGTTGATAAAAGAGTATTCCAAGCGTTGGTGGCGGATGGTGATGAATAGTTGCCTTCCCTCTAGTTTTTTTCTGCTAAATTATAGACGGCTAGCGCAGATAACCTTCGTGTAGCTTTGTGCGAAATTCAAATCAACCACCTAATCAATCCGATGACAACTTGAGATTAAAAATGGATGCATAAATATGTCGAAACTAGTTCCTAAAATATCAATACTTCTAACAGTTCGTTACATTTACTGTGATTTTACATCAAACAAAATTATGTTTCAAACTGCGAAATATATATGTAAATAAATGATCCATATTTAAAAGAAATACTATACCAGATTACAACGTGCCAGTTTGTGCTGCCTTTCAATCTATTTTTTTAAATTTAAATTTGTTTTTCTCTTATTAGTTTGTTTCCAACAACTGTTCGCGATTTTACTTACAGAGTTCAAAGCAAAGCGGTTAGCAAAGTCTGGATAATTGCTTTGCATATTACAAGTTATTTTGTTGTTAGAAATTGCCCCTCTCTCTGCTGACTTCTTTGTGGACTCTACAAAGGTCATTTGGACGAAAATATTGATTTTTTTCTTATATTTGCAGTTTCACATGTTATCAAGATGTATATATTTTTTATTGTAATATATTATTTATTCCGACTACTTCTTAATCATACACAAGTCAGTCAGTAGCTAAGTGGTAGACTTGAGGGCTTAAAACTCTAAAATTCAAGATTCGATCCCTGCGGTGAGCACAGCATGTACACCTGTTGTGCAATTTTGGGTTTAACGTGAAACAAACAAACAGTTTAAGGCCGAATGCTTACGCCCACTTGTAACTCAACAATAATCTTTAGAGCATCGATCCATTGTGTAGCTAGCTATCCGCTGAAGAAAATATCAATAATCGAATACTATTTATTACATACGACCATTTCTCTTGACTGTCTAGGGTCACGGAATTCAGCTATATGAAAACGGAGAAAGATACGACGGAGAATGGCACAGGGGACGTCGTCACGGATGGGGAAGAATGTTGTATTTTGATGCTAGTGTGTATGAAGGCGAATGGGAAGATGATGCAAGGAATGGACTCGGTCTCCTCAGGTTTGGTGAGTAATTTCAAATATGCTAGTGTATTGAGAAAGTAAAATAAATAATAACAGTTCTTACAGTTATATACATACATCCAGTATTTTACTTTTACTGACACGTCAGACAAAATTCAGGTTAAAACACAAAGAATTAAAACAATTTAACTAACAAAAACAGGTTAAAACTTCACACTGCAATCTTGTAGGTGACTAGTCATGTTTAAAGTAGTAACACGTGACGTTCTAGTGTTAAAATTGTACTGGTAACATGGTTCCTGTATTCATTTCTGTCTCCAAGGGAACGCTATGAGGCGTGGAAAATACGTTAAAATCTTTGTTACTGGGTCTGACTGCAACTTTACTATTTTACCAGTTTGGAATGTGATGTTGTATAAAAACGTGCTGTGCTAAGCCTAAAGCGTCGATCAGAGAGAATTTAATACAAATGGTATGTTATTTAGATGTAACAAGTGTATTTAATGATCGAACTATTTTGGCACAGTAGGTTTCGTTATATTTTTCATACGAAATTTTCTATACACTGCTGATTCTGCTTCGGAGTTGGATGAACTAAGATATGACTTAAAGTTGTACGTTGTCAATAAACACTTCTAATATTAAATATAAATGTCTTATAGCCTTTTCAAATAGTCCTTCTATACGAAGGTTCACTGTAAATAGAGTAGTTTGTTTAAGACCCCCGTTCACTAGAAACAACCCAAATTTATATATATATACAGGGTGTTCGGAAAGTCACTGTGCAATTTTGTCTGTTAATAAATATATAAGTGCAAAGTGACTTTCCGAACACCCTGTATATACAGAAAAAAAAAAAACACTTCAGAGTCAAAAAACAGATTGGAGGCGCCAGACTATGTAACCATAATCCAATAATACAATATAAAAAAGCTTCTTTTGATTGAAAAACTACACTCCCAAATGAAACCTGTAAAATGATTTGCCAGGAACATAAACATTGAAGCAAAGGAGACTATAGCATTTGTTGATGCCCATTACCTTTGGATTCGTACTTGAATAAAGCAAATCGTATTAACTGGAAACGATGAGATGATGCTGAAAGTAGAGGAAGAAGAGTAATGAGAAGGACAAGTGACCTGAAAGGTCAGAATTGAATTAGATTAGAAGAAATCAAGGTGTATGATATGGGTTGTGGAGAAGATGGAAACGCTGAAACCTCTAAAACCATTACTGCTATATACACCTGTATCTTTTGTCATACTTCATGGATTTCAAGTTTGAAAAAAAAGTATTCTGAATAGTAGAGCCAAATAGTTTATTTCTACCAGTCAACGACTACTGGGACATGATATTTCAAAATCTGAAGCGGCGCCTTAAGGGGTCGGTTTTCATAGCTGGGGATCTAAAAGTAAAACATGAAGCTAAATAGTGGGTTATCTATGCTCTGCCTAACATGGGTATCGAAACTCGATTTCTAGCGTTGTAATACCGCTATGTCACTGAGAGGTAGGTGGTGGTGGTGGTGGTGGTGGGGGTGGTGGGGGTTAGCTGCAGCAGGTTTTAAAATCTAGTAAAAACAATATCCCATTATAATCGATTGCCAGTTTTATCAGTTTACCTACATATACGTTTTCCAAACACCTGCCATGTTTGTTACGCTCGTTGGCTGGTTTAGGCAGGTTTATTTTGGCCCTTGGTTGGTGTGGTCAGTACCAAGAATAAAAATAACTTCGGATTTGCATGTTAGCTTCAAACAATATTTATTGATGAAACCAAGTAAAATATATTGCATTGGTTTCGCATTTTTTACTACTGTTCGAGTGATTGAGAGTTCGAAAAGCTTGGACAAGCAGGTGTGGTGTGGTTGGCATATTGTCACATATCATTACTTGCTTTCGCTCGTAAGTTTTTACAAATTTGTATTGTTGCACCTGTATTTGTTTTGTAGTGAACCCTAAACGTAATTGAATTAAAATTAAATAGACAATATACTCAGTCTTTATCTTTCATACCACATAGATATATATTGAAATAACTATTAAAGTTTCCAATATTCGTTTCTCTCTCTCTCTGTCTCTGGATTGAGTGACCTTATGTACCCTTATTCAGTAACGTCAGGACTACACTAAAAACAAAGTCAATTTAGCAGCTAGTTGATAAAATAAACCATTACCGATCCTAGATTTGAAATAAAGTTTCATTTTTGTTGCTTGTTTCCTTACATGAGCGTTTATAATCTCAATTTCTCTGTGACGGATATTTCATAGCCAATGGGAACAGGCACGAGGGCTGCTGGAGAGATGACAAGAGGAATGGATCAGGTACTTACTTCTTTGTGGACACTGCACAGATCATGCAAGGATTGTGGGTGGACGACATCTTTCGGTGTGGGACAATAAAAAACGTAGCACGTGAAAACGCCCCAAAACCAACAGTTCTTCCAATCCCCGAGGTATAAAAACGTCTATAACTTTCAATTTCGAATGTACTTAGAGTTTAAATAGGTAATTTTGCACCAGCTTTTACGTCCTATTAATTAAGATTTATATTTTATTGAATGAAATATCCATAACCCAAAACAAAATATCAATTGTAAACGATAAGAATTATTCTGATACTTCTATAACTGTAATATCCATCTTCATTCGGATGTGTCCATTCTTTTAACTATATAAAGACCCCATTTAATAGTAACATAACGTAATTTATGCCATACACTGATATTTTAGCGTTCCTTGTTCATAAGGGATTTATATCTATGGTGCTAAAGCGTAAAATGTCACAGATATTAGCATGTGATAGTTATTCTAACTTTATATAATCACAGACAAATATAAACTTCACCAATATATGTATACAAATAAACACGTTTCAAGTTGTGTTTTTCTTAGTTATGGTAGAGGAATTCATTTTAATACGTCATTTCCTCTAAAACCTCGTTATAACACTATGACGTAAATCAGCTCGTAAAATGTAATACTGCTGCACATCTTCATCAAAAAACAAAACAAGGTTTCCGGTCTTTCGCTTATTTGGAACTTCTTATCTCGTGGCATCGAAGAAAATATGTTATGGAGACCAACTTGCCAGGTTTCTTAATGTTAAGATATCTATATATTGTACTCACGAGCATCTCGCTTCCCTTTTCTTATTATTTATTTTTCGTTTATTTTA
This sequence comes from Tachypleus tridentatus, assembly GCF_004210375.1. Lineage (NCBI taxonomy): Eukaryota > Metazoa > Arthropoda > Merostomata > Xiphosura > Limulidae > Tachypleus > Tachypleus tridentatus. Next base: position 125,394,562 of record NC_134825.1, read on the forward strand.
AGCTCAATATATATATAACGTTTTAAACGTAACCTGATAGTTCATTGTGTGGTTTTGTGCTTTACAATAATCAAACAAACAAGCAAAAAACTGCTAACTGCTCTGCCCACCACGGGTATCGAAACCGCGGGCCAAGTATATAGCTGTCAATCAACTTTTAAAAACTAATGTCTCCCAAATACATGCAAGAAACCTTAGTGCTTATTTAATTAAAATTTAATTATAAAGTGAGAGTTTTACCTACGAATTAATGTTCTAATTGTTTGACTAGTTAAGGTTTAGGTCACGAGTATTTATTAGTTGAATTCTACGGCTATCTGTCTGTAATATATATAGAGGAATAAGCAAGAGACCAGCTATTGCAGCTGATATTTTATGGGTGTAAAAGTTTGCAATCAGCAGTAGAATAAAAATTTACGAACTGTGTCATTCTTGTTTTTGTTGGACTTCGTGTAAAGCTTCCGAGAGCTACACGTGTAGTGTTAGCTGTCTTTGAATGTGAAGTGAAATGAAAGGCTATAGGAAGGCAGCTAGTCAATAACACCTATCGCCAACTCTCTTTTTTTTTCAGACCGAATACTGATATTGAACAGTACTGGGCCGTATTGAAATTGTTAAAATTTATAACTCCAATTTACCAATAATATGCTTTTATGTGGTGAAAGGTTTAGATGAAAAATGAAAAGTCACTGGGCCACAAAAATTACGAATATAATTTTCATATCTGTTCTTGGTCTTGCTTGAATAATGCATGATGCAAGTGACAAGCTGTTTTCTCGAAGTATTTTGTCAAAGGTTATCTGATTTTTATATATCCTCAAAAGTGTAACGAAAGTTTCATAGAGACTTCTAGCAGTAAGAAGAAAAGTAAAATATCTTCGCAAACCTGAAAGATACTAAGAAGTATTTTTTAATATAAAAACTTCTTATACCAAAACTTAGAATTAGTAGTTACTTCTAATTAGTTAGAAGTAAAAATAATATATATACGTACAGATGCATACAAGTTTTGAGAATGAAAAAAATTTTTGTCGAAACTATCTATGTATAATAGTGTTCCATTACCAGTCAGTTTATTGCCTCGCTAATAATAACATTTTTTATTATGGGAAGGTATGAGTTATGTTATTAATTTGTAACCAAGTTACTTTAGTTTTGTTGATTCAAGCCAAATTTATGACATAATTATTAAAATTAAACACCGTAAATATTTTCTTGTTAAATAAGTTTGGTTTTGTGATGAACAAAAATTCACACAGGTCTCTCAGTAATGTGGGCTTCTATGAAATATAGAATTGGCTTCATAACTGAATCGTTTCAATAGTAACCAATAGGCCTAACACGTAAAGGCTCGCTCTCTTTATTACAAACTTACATGATTTTGCAACGGAAATCCCTTTGATACTGAAATTGTAAACGTCATTTCCGGCGTATAATACAACTACAAAGAAAAGTCATGAAGATTTTAGCGTTCGTAAACTTTAAAACGATTAGTGAAAAAAATCACCATTCGATTTTTAATACAGGTAATATCTTTCACATAACCGAGGTACATTTTTTTTTAAATTTTCGCGCAAAGCTAAACGAGGGCTATCTGCGCTAGCCGTCCCTAGATTAGCAATGTTAGACTAGATGGAAGGTAGCTAGTCATCACCACTCACCGCCAACTCTTTACCAACGAACAGTGAGATTGACCGTTAAATTATAACGCTCCCACGGCTGAAAGAACGAACATGTTTAGCGTGACAGTGATTCGAAGCCGCGACCCGAGGTAATGTGTGTATTTTTTCTTATAACAAAGCCACATCAGGCTATCAGCTGTGTCCACCAAGGGAAATCAAACCCCTGATTTTTGCATTGTAAATCCGTAAACTTACAGCTGTACCAGAAATTGGTGTATTGACATCTATTTCACGCTTCTGAATACTATTGGTATTAGTTACTTAAGTTGTACAACTATATCTTGCCAATTTTATTCCATAGTTGGTTTATAAATAACGAATGAAGACGATTAACTTTTTAATTTGTTGAATTAAAAGGAAAATAATGTCTAATTCAAATAAGTACCTTAAAATAAACTTTCTTGTGGAATATTTCATTATTGAAATTTTTATTTGTTTATTCTAGACATATTTTGAGTTGTTATGAATTACAGTTTTAAAACTTTTTACTGTTTTCATACAATTAAAAAAAGAAAATCACGTGGTTTTTACGTCATACCAAATGTTTAAATAATACTTAAAAATGAAATGGAAATGACAGTGCTTGATGTTTGTTTTACATTTTTGCTTAATTTCAGTTTCAGAAAAAATAAATCCAAACGATGGATAACTTTGTTTCATTGCGAGCAGTTTAGTCCCTGTTTGTCATTGCAATAGTTTAAATTGAAAGTGGTTTGGGGGAGGAGAAGTGACATGAAGAGTATGTGAAAATCATTTGAGAGTTTCAAAACGGTTTTCTTAAATTTGTTACACTTTTTTGAAATAACGTCATTGAATCTTTTAATGCATTTACAAATAAATAGTTATAGCCACTCGACACCTTGTTAATAACAGGATATGCTGTTTGAAAATCAAGATTGGACAAATAACTACTTTTGTCTTCAGTGGCTCAGTGATAAGTTCTGAAAGGTTTATACGCTCAAAAGTGGGTTTTAATACACAAAACCCATTGTGTTCTGAGGTCGTTATGTGCTTAAAAGATTCGGAGATCTGGCCTACAGAAACAGGAAGTTTCGGCGTTTTAATATGATATCGATCGTGGTTTTCTGTTCTGATTTTTCAAGACACCAATTGGCTCCGTGTGCCAAGCGACGCTTTTGTTTGCGTTTAACAACACACAAAGAAAAATAATTTCTTTTTTCATATGAATGCGAAATCGTTGTTGAGTAAATAGCTTTACACTGAAACAAACAAAACCACTAATATGTAATACATATCCTGTCACTCCGTTGGATTTTGCTAGTAGTAAGGAACTACTTTGTTTCGTCTGTACATTTGAAATATACCAGTGTCACCGTTTAACTGACAGCTCTTGCTATGTAGTTGAATAAGTGCAAATTCACGACACATTTTTGGTGGTTATTACGAACTCACGTTCGTAGAATTTGTTTTTAGTCGAGTTCAAATCCTAAAAAAAACAGACTTTCTTTTGGTTGTTTCTTATTAACCAAAAAGTTTACACAATGGCGTATTTATGCTCTACTCACCACACGTATCAAAACCCGAACTGTAACGTTGTAAGATGTGATGCCGTACAACTGAGCCACCGGAAGGAATAAAAAGGTTTTACTGCGAACAAAACTATGATTTAAGTGTATTTTTCCAGCCTTGGCATGGCCAGGTGGGTTTAGGCGTTCGACTCGTAATCTGAGGGTCGCGGGTTCGAATCCCCGTCGCACCAAACATGCTCGCCCATTCAGCTGTGGAGGTGTAAAACAGTGACGTTTAATCCCACTATTCGTTGGTAAAAAAGTAACCCAAGAGTTGGAGGTGGATAGTGTAGTCTTATATTGCTAAATTAGGGACGGCTAGCGCAGATAGCCCTCGTGTAGCTTTGCGCGAAATTCAATACAAATAAACTGTATTTTCTTTAATTTTAAATATCAACATACGTTGTATGGCACGTAAACTATATACATAGCTATTAAGTGATATAAAATGTTCAAATATTGCTTTTTTGTGATGATTTGATTAATATACGTAGGAATTACACATATATCTATAATAATATTATCAAAATATTTATTACAGGTGACGCTTGCAAATCCAGACGACGTCTTGCACAACGCTAGACTAGCAGCCTTGAGCAATTACAGTGACGCTAAGCTGCTACTATAATAATTATCTAAATATCGAAGAAACAATTTTTCAACTTTTATTATACATTTTCTAATTTACAGCTACGTGAATATTGCACTCATAATAAGTAGTTCAACAAAATTTACGTAGCAGAGAACTGGTCTACCATGCATCAAAAACGTTGATGTATGATTAATGCATCATTAATCGTATTAAAACTTTTAAAAAACTGTTTATGTCTGCCAAAACATTACTTTTACACAAAATAAAAATAGACAAATGTACGTTTCTATTTGCACGAAGTATGGTGATGTGTTTACAACACATAAAATAAACTACTACACATACACACAATAGTCAGAAAATCAAATCTCAGAAGAAAGATTTGGTTTAAATTTAGAGCAAAGCTAAGCGAGGATTATCTACGCTAGGAAGATAGGGGATACTCCTCTACTGTCTCATTTTAACATTACTGGGGTTGAAAGGACGAATATATTTGGTAAGATGGGTTTTCGAATCAGCAACCTTCAAATGGCGAACCGAATGTCCTAAACACTTGGCCACGCTGGGCCCAGAAATGGGTTGTTAAAATGTTGTTGTTGTTTGTTATTAAACACAAAGGCCTATCTATGTTTTCCCATCACGGGTATATAACCCCGGTTTTTTAGCAATATAAGTCCACAATCATACCGCTGTGCCACTGGGGTAAACGAGTGTTAAAATTCTGTTTGAGGCATGTATGTTCTATTAGAGTTGAAATATATACACGAGTTTAAAAAAAATGTAACTATACTAGAAAGGGACATTTATGTCGCAGGTTTCACACAGATAGCGGAATAGCATGCATATTGCATCACTCGAAAAAAATAAAACACTTTGTTTGTTCTTGAATGTCGTGCAAAGCTACACGAGAGCTACCTGCACTAGCCGTCCCTAAGTTAGCACTGTAAGACTGGATGGAAGTATCACCATCAACCGCCAACTCTTGTGCTACTCCTTTATCAACAAATATTGTGATTGATCAAAACACTAGAACATCCCAACGGCTGAAAGGGCAAGCACGTTTGGTGTGATGGGGATTTCAACCTGCGACCTCCAGATTACGAGTTTATAAAGAAAAAAAGAATGAGAAATTGTTTGACATGGAATGCGAATTATTTTAATTTAATTGTGAAATACTTTAAGGATGAAAGACAAAATAACAAAACTGAAGTTTAGAAAAAATAATTATCAAATTAGTGCCAAACTGCGAGACACCCTTATGGAAGACAGTTCTTGGAGTCAAGGTTAGGGTATTAAGATTTTATAAATGTGTGACGTCAGCAACTCAAAGTTTTTTGTTTTTTTTACTGTAGTGTGTGATATTTCATCGTTAATCAAACAGTTTCACATATCTTAGTTTCTTTCTTTAGAAAACGTAATTATGTATTTTCTTATTTCACTGATCCTTCGTTACAGTTACCGTTTGAAAAAATAAAAATACGGAAATAGAATTACAAAAGCTTCCATTATTTCTGTTAGATAGTCACTTAATTACTCTGGTTGTGCCAACCATAGCTGTAAATGTGCACGAACTGTGAATCGAAAAATTCGTGGCTTGAGACCAGTTTCTGTAAAAAACCCATTTTTGGGTAGTGAGTGCGCTATAATATTGAAGGTTAAGTCCCACCATTTGATCAAAAAATGGCCGAAGAGTTGATAGTTAATACTGTTGATTTGCAGCCTCCTTTCTAGTCTATCGGTTCAAGATTAATGACAACTAGCCCTTGTGTAGCTTTAAACGAAATCCTTAAAGCAGCAGCTATCAACAGGAGCATTGACGTGTTTCTTTACTCTGAATTTCGTTTCCCCGTCTTCAGAACTGAATATAAAGAGTTAACTTAATCTGTGATATAATGCCTTTTTGTTCATAATGGGTAGTTGTAACGGAAAATTAACAAAGGCCGTTTATGAAATGCATACGCTTAACACAAACAACCCCACCCCTCTGGTTGTGAGCTCCATTGATTTGGGCATACATTGAATTTTTTCTGTTTTGTTTTTTTCCGGAATTTCGTGCATAGCTACTCGAAAGTTGTCTGAACTAACTGTTCCTAATTTAGACGTGATATACTAAAGGAAAGGCAGTTAGTCAACACCACCCCTTTAACATCGAATAGTCAGGATCACCATCACATTATAACACTTTCATGATGAAAAGGTGACTATGTTCAAATACGGGATTTGAACTCACGACCTGCGGACTGCGAGTCGAGTGTCCGAATAACCAGATCTTGCCAGCCCTATCTTCTTAAGATGGCTATACCAAAATTTCAGTTGCAATCGACTTCAGTTTTTTAAAGAAACAAAAAGTTTCATGTCATGTATCTGACATAAAACCTTACATTCTTCAATTCAAATAACACTGAACTAATCCTTAAATATTATATACCTAATTAACCTCAAAATGCAACAAATTAGATTTTCTGAATGTAGAGAAAATGTTATGGTTTGAATAAGGTCTCATAAACGAAGAAAAAATATGTTGGTATTAATAAGGTATAATAAATGCTGTGAAAAATAATTTTACAGTTTCAATGAGATCTAATAAATTTGGTGGAAAAGAGTCATGGTTTCAATAAGATATAATAAAGGTTATGAGAAAGAAGTGTCACTGTTTGAATGAGATATTGTTTATTATGCATAATGCTACACAAAGGAATACCTATGCCCTGCCAACTATGTGTATCTAAACCTGGTTTATAGCACTACAAGTCTACAAACATACCACTGTACCAATAGGGAGGATGTTTGAATAAGAAATAAAAAAATTGATAAAAATTATACATCAATGTATATATTTTATCACATTCCATTAAATTAGAGAATTCAAATTTCCGGGGTGTGTGTAAACATTGATTTCATGTCTTCCCTCTTATTTGACAATATTCAATGCTCAGCTATTAAATACAGCCTTCTTCAGAATCTTTTTTTTTTTTTGATTTTTTTAAGGGAGACAACTGCTGTGTAAATTCTATATAAATTTGACTTTTGAAATTTTAAGCCAACATCTCTCAACTGAGCGCAATGAAAACTGGACACGCTAGTCATTTTTCTACCAGCACTGACAAAACAAATGATCCAGTGGGTATGGGATAACTTTGTTGAATACATCCTTATTCAATAACAAACTATTTATCACTATGCTTTAGTTACAAGATGTCTGTGTCCTCAGAATAAGGATAAAAACAACTATGGAAGACCAAGATCAGGTAGTTATTATCAGTGATGACGAGAAACCCACTTGTTGAGAAATTTATATGCAAAAACGGCTCGTTTGGGCTGAGAAAACACTTTACATAGAAGAGCGAACAACGTTTCGACCTTCTTCGGTCATCGTCAGGTTCACAAAGAAAGAGGTAACTGACCGGAAGCTGACCACATGTTTGAAAGGGGTTGTGTAACTGTGTGTCGAAATGTAGAGGGCGGTATTAGATGTTTGAATATATAATTTATTATATTAATATAGGTATAAAGGCGTTCCTTTATATTGGTTTATTTTGGGTTTAAGTTGTTGTATAAGTAAGGCTTTAATTTTACGTTTGTTTATGTTTATATTTTAATACCTACACAAACATTATCCAAAATTTACAGAAAAAACTAGTGAAAGCCATGTTGAACACAAAATACAAAGAACTACATGACTTACAAAAACAAAAAATGAATCTAGACCATCAACTGGCATGCTGCATTAAACCAGAGATTTACGGACTTATACAACGAAACATAAACCAAATCAATACTAAAAACGACAGAGACAAAAAAGATCTGCCACAACAAAAAACTAGAAAAACTAAGATGCAAACAACAGAAAAGACACCAAAACGACAAACCGTTGACTAACCTCATACTTAACAGATCCGACCGTCAATTAAACACAGACGAGATACATCTACTTAACAAAGGACTCAACTTCGCTATAGCACCTAGGTACATTCCAACCATAGAAATCAAAACATGTTTAGAAGACCTAGCCAGGAGACTTGTGATACTTTCTACAGAGAACAAAAACAAGGAAACAACCAAAAACAACCAACAGAAAGAAGATAACTTAGATAATATTATTGACATCCAACAGCCAACCTTCCCAGGTAAAATTACAAATTTATATTTTCCAGAAACACCTAAAACAACATCTTAAACGATTTTTTCAAAGAATTTTCTCACAAAACCATCAACATAATTTCACAAAACAGAAAACTGAAAAACAACCTTACAAAAGAGACATTAATTGCATAAAAACCTAAAACAAGACAAAAAACATAAAATTCTAAAAGCAGATAAAGGTAACGCTATAGTCATAATGAACACGAATGAATACATCCAAAAATGAATAACATCCTATCAGACACGAACAAATTTAAACCAATACACACAAATCCAACAAAGACACACGAGACGCAACTGAACAAATTACTACTACAAATGAAAAAAAGCCAACACCATTTCACAAACACTTTATTCCTACCTACGTAAAACCGACTCACGCACACCGCAAATATACGGCATCCCCAAACCTCATAAACCAGATTGTCCATTACGACCAATAATGTCCACATATGAATCGTTTAATTACAACCTTGGTAAATACATAGCATGGGCATTCTCCAAATATGTAACATCAGCCAGCTCATTTATCAAAGACTCTTTTAATTTCAAGTCTAATCTAAATCAACTTAATCATAAAGCCTTAATGGCCAGTTTCGATGTTATATCCCTCTTTACAGAAGTTCCAACCACTGAAGCCTGCAAGATAGCCTTAGAACTCTATATCCGAGACCCTAACCCAACTATAGAAATTCCCAGTAACCAGTTAGCAACCCTCATAGAATTCACCACGATAAAGACAAACTTCATGTTCAACAACCAAAACTATATACAAACAAACGGCCTAAGCATGGGCAACCCAGTATCACCAGTTCTAGCCAATATTTTATGACACAAGTTGAAACACAAGCAATTAACACAGCATTACATCCACCACTATACTGGTATAGATATGTAGATGACACGGTTGCGGGATTCAAATCTACAGAACACATACTTAATTTTTTCAATCACATTAACTCTATACATCCCAACATCAACTTCACATGTGAACAGGAAGAAAACAATCAAATATCATTTCTTAACCTCAAAATTACAAGAACTGATACACAATTTCAAACAGAAATCCACCGAAAAAATCACCCATACTGGACTATACATTCCTTGGGACTCAGCACATGAAACAACACAAAACTCAACATACTAAGAAACCAAATAAACACAGCCATAAAACTATGCTCACCAGATAAAATTAACGATGAATTAGACAAAATAAAACAATACTTCACCAACATCAATAAGTTTCCTCCACAAACCGTAGAAAACATTATACGCACACACCTAGACAGAAAGCAAAATCAACCAACTAAAGTAAATACAGCTCACGAATCAAAACCACGAAATCATATACTGCTGTATACCATATATTCCCGACATCAGCAAACAAATAACCAGCATTTGGCAAAAATTAGTAACAAAATATGACATTCCAATTAATACCAAATTTATTCAAAAACCCGGCACAAAACTGAGGTCTATACTATGTAAAAACTACACTGACAAACACCACACCAACATTATTTATAAAATACAATGTGATAACTGCCACGACTTCTATATTGGAGAAACAAGTAGAAAAATGGAAACCAGATTCAAAGAACATAAAAAGTCACCTTCACACGTTTTCGAACACTGCAAGTCAAATAAACACAACATAACCATAGAAAACACTCAAATATTAAATAAAGAAACAAACATAAACAAACGTAAAATTAAAGAAGCCTTACTTATACAACAACTTAAACCCAAAATAAACCAATATAAAGGAACGCCTTTATACCTATATTAATATAATAAATTATATATTCAAACATCTAATACCGCCCTCTACATTTCGACACACAGTTACACAACCCCTTTCAAACATGTGGTCAGCTTCCGGTCAGTTACCTCTTTCTTTGTGAACCTGACGATGACCGAAGAAGGTCGAAACGTTGTTCGCTCTTCTATGTAAAGTGTTTTCTCAGCCCAAACGAGCCGTTTTTGCATATAAAAAAGGTAGTTATTATACCCAACGACAAAGCCTTAAGTTGCTGCTAGTCTCTCTTAAGAATGAATAGTGGGAATTAGCTGCAACCTCTAAACCCCGATAGCATTTATTGGTTGTTCCATAAACAATACAACAATTTTCCTGGAAGGTTTTTTTTTACTGTAAAATTTTACTTCTATTTGAGAAATGATTCAGTGTCAAATTCAATGCTCTTTTGTTTTTGTTGTTTGCCTAGACATAAAAATAATTAATAATATGATGAAGTTGAAAGTACCAATTTCTTTCTCAGTTTTTAATTATAGTTTCTATGCATTTCATCTATTATGCATATATCTGTGTGTGCACAATATAGCTAGTTTGACTTGACAAAATTACAAATATTTAGTTTAACAACAAACTACAGAATTTTACACACTTCCACTGCTAAAATCTGGAATGTGATTCACCCATTGTGGACACAGTACAAAACCTCTGTGCATTTTTGTACTAAAACAACAATAAACCTCTTTAGTTTTAGTTTGCATATAACAAAGTATCACATCAATCTAAAATTTAAATGGATGAAAGTTTATTTTCTAGTGTAAAACTTTATAATGAGCTACCTGCACTCTGTCCACTGTTGGAAATCAAACCACAGAATGAAGATAAGTTCCACATGTCAAGTATGATGCTGTATAATTAAAGAAAGACATATCTAAAATATTTATAATGTGAATTATGTTAATCTCATCTATTAAAATACTTCAATACTATCCTTCCAAAATCTCCAAAATATTGCCTGTTTATTATCTTTCAACAATTAAGTTGAGAGAAACTACTGTCTTTATTGTTTGAACAATAGCAACCTATTGTAACAAGTAACCATATTCTGACTGCAAAAGAGGTATTATTACAACATTTAATTTTTGAGGGAAACAACACCACCTTTTCTTTCTTCAAACCATAATTTTCACCATAAAGACCAATTAATATATTTGATGATCCTTATTACAAGTAAATGGGTTTTATCAATACAACCCCTAGTTCATCATATTAGATGAATAAGTAATTACCTGTTTCTTAACAGAAGCCAAGTAATTGTTTTGTATCTAGTTTTAGTGAAGGCACTAACTGGTATACAAAGTCAAAGGAAAGACAGAAATGTATAGTCCATAAATTGATTCTGGATTCTATTTTTTTATATTATCTGTCTGCATCTCTCTCTTTTAGGTGCTTTCAAAAACAAATGTAGAAGCACTTTTAACTCCTTTTCCTTTGTTTTAATAATCATAAAGCTTTATCTATTTTTCAATAAAATCTTTGTTAAAAATGTATTATATCATTAGCTTTGCATTTTACCAAACTCATTATCATAACATACACATTATTTTTTTTGATATGATGGTACATATACTTAAGCAATTTTACATTGTATAGAAAGTTCAGATTTTTGAAGTTATAAACGTTTTATTTTTTTCTGCCATCAAGACGTGTGTTGATATAACTGTGAAAGTACTACAGAAAATATAAATAGTTTAACACATGTGCAATAAGTACACTTTATAAGAAACAGGCTACTAAAGAAAATGGCAGATGCATGTGTAACAGCTGTGAACAAACTCCTTTTGCACACACAACTGAAATATACAGTTTTATGTTACCTTAAAATATAAGGTTTAAGTTAGGAAATATATAAATTTCAACAGAGGCATTGGGTTTTTAGTCAGTTCAGAGGCATCACTAATTGTTATCATATGTCCTGAATCTCCAGTTGGAGTCTTGAAAAATCAGAATAGAAAGCCATGATCAATTTTATACTGAAACATGAAAAATTTCCATGTCTGTGGACCTAAGCCCAGAATATCTTAACCACCTAGAGATACCTCTGAGTCAATTAATGAAATATTTAAGACCTAACGTTTTCCAAATAATCTTATTTTATAGATTTATATTGATACAAACATCTATTACTTGTATAAATGGTTCTTCTCATCCACAATCCAGTTCCAATACAAAGAAATTTTGATTCCAATTAGATGTTTGTTCATGTTATTAAATAAAATGATTTATACTTTTATTAAAGTATAGAAGCTTTGATTTATAAAGCTTTACAGGAAGCCTTAAACATCAGTAGCCATAAAGGAGGCTACAATATAACTACTTTGAGCAGCTAAATTATATTAGTCAATAATCTTAACAGCTTTCAAGACATGAAACAGTAACAAATAGCACAGAAAAAACATCAACAAAATATACATATACTCCTGAAGCATCAAAGTGTCTAAACTTTTAAGTCTTCTACCTGCCTTATGACACCAGTAAACACACTGAAAATTCATAAATCTGCAAAGTGGTAAACTCAGTAACAAAGTTTTGCCAATTTATATCTAACTGAGAAAATATGTACAAGTAAATATAAATTTGTTCTTAAATAAAACTTTTTCTATGTTAGGAAAATCTATTTTAATTGCTAACACCAGTGTTTCTTATTATCCGAAACCCTCACATAAGATATTTTCTTTTTCAAATTTACTCATTTCTTCAGTCATGTAGTTCAAAACTTGAAGTACTAACTGTACAAAAAGACAAGAACTAAACTAGTTTATGGTCACATGACTGACATTAAATTTTTAACTTTTAACATACTATACAATTATTTATAAATGCATACTTAATTTTTAAATAGTTAGCAAATATCACAGACTACATATATACACATGTCAATATAACCAAATACTTAAAATTTCTTTGACAGAGAGGACATGAAAATGTAACAATGTAATTTTTTTTTTAATGTTTCTGAATTAATCTTACATTCAATATATTTTAATCTTTTGGTTGCTTTGGAATATTTGCTACACTGTCATGACATTTCTTGTGTTAGACATATCTGTCTCTTCATTTTGTAATTGAGTTACCATAGATTCCAGTTCTCTTAGTCCATGTGCGGCTCATATTGATGAGCTACTAGTTTACGGTAGAAGTGCACTGCAAATCAAGAAAGACAAGCACTACAGGAATTAGTATGACTGTTGCTGCTACAGCAGCATTCTTACTGTAACTGTAAAACTTTACCCAGCATAGAATGGCTATCTCAGCCATAAAGAGAGAAGAATCCCAAGCACTGTGGAAAATCCCCATGCAATTTCAATGTAAATATGCAATTTCTCGTGGGGAGACTCTGATACAGTTGCAACCCCATGTACACTGGCAACTGACTCTAGATTAGGTAGAATACATGTGGAGATCATCAGAGCTAGCATGTGAACAGACACTAGAAGTGTGGTGCAGACACTAAAAGCAACTAGCAATCCCTTTGGAATGTCATGGCTCATCTGAACTTCTACCATTGCCACCTGTAGGGATGAAAATTACAAAAGTGATTTTGTTTTTACTTTAGTAAATATATCTACAAACATATTGCTAATATTTCTTTATTTCACAATCACATTAAAATATTTTACAGCCTAAGCTCCATAATTAATTGAAAGAAGTTGTTTATGTGTAAAGTTATTACAATTTGCATATGCACCCATGCAATGCATGATGAAAGGTTTGTGAAAGTTTACAAGTCACATCAATGAGTGGTAAAGCCATCAAAAGAGAAATTTTCTTTTTCCAAAATATGCCAGTGGCAATATAAAGTTTTTTTCATGCTGAAAAGAAATAACTAACATATGGCTTAAAAACACCTCAGTATAACTTTCTTGAAAGTTTATATAAACAATGTGCATAAAAGAAATCCCTCAAATTACACTGCACAACAAAGTTTTTGCTTCTTGAACACTGTTGGGTGTTCCTTATAGATTTTTGGCTGCTGATCACGAAATTCACATCCAGATTTGCCCATCATGTACCGTTTCATCGAAATCTTTGTTTCACCAGGACATTGCTACAATGATATCAGGGCAACTGGAATCCCTCAATGCTTGCTGACTATTGTTGGACACTGCAACGTGATGCACCAGACATTAAATACAAATGAAAATTAGGAGCAAAACACTTTTAATTACGTTGAACTTAATAGCATATTAGAAACATAAATGCAATTAATCGTTATTGCGGTAAACAGTTAACTGTCTATTTCTCAGAGTTCCTACATGATGAAGCAAAACCAAAACTATATTTGTGCATACCCACCAGGTACCTGTCACAATCAGCAAAAACTTTTCAAAAAAATTGTTGTGCAGTGTCATTGATGTTATTTGAAAATGAAATGCAATTACAGAACTGATATTTTACTACTCAGGAATAGTTAGTTTCTTCTTTTGTCCTAAATATATTAGTAATGACTGAAAGTACATAGATTGTATGTATACTCCATGTAATTAAAGAAGAAACTGGAGAAATCCCATCAATGCCCCCCATGACCAATATATATTTAACCAGCACTGTAGCTATAAAATCTATGCATTTTAAAAGAAAAATAGCTCCTTGTTGCCATTCCATATCACTCCTAGTTAATTAAACCATATTGGCAGGGCCAAATGCAAGAGCCTAGGAGAAGTTAGAGGATAAACAAACACAGTTTTCTCAAATTATAGTGGGATTTATAACCCTTAAACTCATATGTACATTAACTGATTCTTATTCTCAACTTATGATGGTTAACTCAGTCATACCTCACGACATATTGCTTACTGTATGATGGTTAAATCTGTCATGTCTTAAGTCATGGCAATTACAGTATAATTATTCATTGTCGTTAAAATTTTCCTGTCACGTGACTAGAAGTAAAACCTTTCCTTGCTAAAACTGTGGGGTACTTATGGTTTTAAGATGTGTTTAAATTCTGTTACATTAACGCATCACTTGTACTAGCTATTGTATTTATACAATAAATACAATAAGACTAAGGTTTGATAAGGCTAGGGGATACAAATATAAATCTTGGAAAGGTATGGGTCATCTTCAGTAAATCAGAGCTGTGTGCTCAGTGGTACTTCTTATTGACTGACTGCTAGATTAATTAACTCATTACATTCAATTAATCAATTAGTATATACTATGACCCGCTGAAATACACACTCATACACAAACTACAAAAGGTGTACTCATGTTTCATAACTTTTTCTAACACTGCATTACCATATCATATTACTCTTTCCTCCCCCAAAAAAATAATTTTGCCACAAATTAAAAAATAAATAAATTTGTACATTTCATGCTTGACAAAGGAATTGCTAATGCCCACTAAATAATGCCACACATCCATTCTTGTACTTCTTTTGTTTTTAAGAAAGCGGGACAGTTTTATGGAAGGAGGGTAAATTATATGCAGGCTAAATAACAAGATGTGTAAGAAAACTCTAGAAAAAATTGTTAAAGTTTAAATCTGCATAATGATGAAAAGAACTTGGAAAACAGAAAATAAACAGAACAGTTATGGCTGCAAGGTGATTAAAAGATTTATTAGAGCATACAAAGTAAATTAATAGTTTTAAGAGATAAATCTGTTACTTTTAAGACAAGTTTAGCTGTTATTATTATATTAATTTGGAATAACTGGTTTAAAGTTATTTATTATTAACAGACTTTTAAAGAGAGATGGGATGGATTGGCTCCTTAGATTAGGAATGAACTGCATTCATTTGGGAATGAAGACAATATTTGGATGCCAAGACATTGAGTCTATATGGGTTGCAAATAGGGTATAAAGGTAATACTTGGCAGTTGTTATAGGCTACCTGATCAGACAGATGAGAGCAATGCTTAATTAGAGATCAGGGTTCTATCTCATATAAGGATACTAATGTGATAATTATAGGTGAGTGCAACATTAAATGCAGTGGTTTTGGGCCTGTATGTAGACAAACAGTGCTACAATTCTTCTGACATATTTGCTTGGTTGAAGTTAAGCATGAATCTACACAATAGATTGTCTGTGCTTTGCCCATCATGAGTATTAAAACTTGGTTTGTAGAGTTGTAACTTCACAGGCATACTGCTGTGTTACTGGGGTTCTTTTCTGAAGTGATCCAGGATGTCTTTCTTCACCAAAAGGTCAGACAGTCAATTGAGAGGATGCAATTCTAGGTTTAAAGTTAACCACTAATGACAATGTAGTTACAGGAGTTTAAATGGAAGTATACTTAGAGAAGAATGATGAAAGCATGATTAGGTTTGATATTCTGCTTTTGTTGATATACAAAGAAATAAAACTTTAGCTCCCAATTTTGGAATTTC